>NW_017616885.1:0-600000 GCF_001879475.1 Ipomoea nil
CTTGTTACTTCTTCCTTCAATTTTGCTATGGATTCTGGATTATCAGCTACCTTCAGTATAGTTGAATGTTTATATAGATGACGCACGCACAGCAAAATTTTCACACCAGCTAAGTGTGGATTTCTGTTGTATTATTCTCATAATTCTTAACCACCATAGCTCGCCTCTGCATCATCGTCATCAGGGAGGGGGCAATGGCTACTGGGGATGGGGAAGAAGCTGACATCCATATTTTCTGCTGCATTTTACACATTCACGCACATTAAGTACAAATCTCAGGCGCATTAGACACAACACTCACGCACATTGAGTACAAATCTCACGCACATTAATCAACCGCACAACTGCACGGGAAGTATTCAACCGCATGGGAACCTTTCACTATATATATATATATATATATATATATATATAATATATATATATATATATATATATATATATATATATATATATATATATATATATATATATATATATGTAACTAATGCATGGAACATGAATAAGCTAAGCAATATATATATATATATATATATATATATATATATATATATATATATATATATATTAACTTAAATACTCCTTTTCACGCAAGCTGCAAACGAAACGAACGAATGAATGCCAACGAAACCAACGAAAGAAAGCCAACGAAACTACTTATTCGTGTGATCCAACGAATTGAACAAAAAGCATGCTCCATCAACTCGTTAAACCCGAATCAATGCTTTCGTTAAATTCCTTCGGTCGAATTGATAACTAACGAAATGAACAATCAGCTATCCACTCGTTAAATAACGAATTGATACAACCGAATCTTCCGTTTAATTAATGAATTGTGCCACATTTCATATTTAAACGAATCAATTCGTCAAGCTCACCGAATTGATTAATACATTCATTAAATATCAACAATTCGTTAAAACCAACGAATCATTAAAACCAATGAATCATGCATATCAATCTAAGTACTATTCGATTTCAATCGTACGCAATATTCATATTTCCCAACTTTCTTTCTACTAAACTAAAATAATATTTATAACTCCACAACTCCAAATATTATTTAAGCTTTTCATGGTAGTACATCTGAAACATTAATCTCCATTACTATATAAATTTCTAACAAGTTGCTTTGTTTAAGAATTTCTTGTAGAAATGTATTTGAATAGTTTAAAGCAGTTAGCATAGCAGTTAGTTAGTTATCCATCAAGGCAGTTAGTTTTCTGTTAATTGTAACAGTTAGTACTAGTAGTATAAGAAGTCTAAAGTCTCTGTATTTTTCGAATCAGTTAACTGAATACACAGAGCTCTTCTTCTTCCTTTCTTCATTCCTACTTTCGTCATATGGTATCAGAGCCCTAAGCCACGCTTATGGCTTGGAACAACAGACCTGATATTGGGACTTCGACAGTTCCGGCAGCTCCGACGCCTGGTGCACCAACGACGGCCAACCCCAATGTCGCTGAAGCTACATTCGATCCAAACGACGTTGCTAGCCCGTTCTTCTTGCATCCTAGCGAGAATCCAGCCTTCATTCTAAGTCTCCACACCCCTTGATGGCCAGAATTATCATCCTTGGCCCAGGGTGATGGAGATGTCGCTGTTAACAAAGAGCAAGCTAGGGTTCGTTGATGGCACAATTGCAATGCCAGGAGTTGGGGAAGTCAAATACCCCTACTGGAAGAGGTACAATAACGTGGTAGCGACATGGATTATGCGATCTGTCTCCTCAGAAATCACCCAGATAGTTCTTTGGGTAGGAACGGCAGAGAGAATATGGAATACACTGAAGGCAAGGTTCAGTGAGGCAGACATTTTCAGAATCTCCGACCTTCACGCTGAAATACATCAAGTAAGGCAAGGAGATTTGACTGTAAGTGCTTACTTTGCTAAATTTAAAGTTTTATGGGATGAACTTCAAGTCATAAGACCGCTGCCTACTTGTAAATGTGAGAAGAAGTGTGATTGTGGATTACTGGAAACTCTTGAGCAGCAATTAAAAAGTGACAATTTATCTGTATTTTTGAGAGGTCTCAATGATACGTATACTTCTGCTCAGTCTCAAATCATGATGACTAAGCCCCTTCCGACTGTTGATGAGGCATTTATGATGATTCAACAGCAAGAAAGAAGATTCAACAGCACAGGAGCTAATCTGCAAATTCAAGAAGCAGGTAGCATTCTGTTTACCCAAGGCAGTTCAGGTCAAAAGAAATTCTCTGCAAACAACAGCAACAAGAAGCCCATTTGTTCATACTTTGGCTACACTGGCCACACAATAGAAAAATGCTACAAGAAACATGGCTATCCACCAGGTTGGATGCCAAGAAATAGAAATACTGGCTCTGTCAATCAGGTGCAGCTCACATCAAATGAGCCCCTCAGTCAAGAAGGAACTGGATCTATCATATTAAGCCAAGAAGAGTATAGATTGCTCAAACAGGTTTTTCAAAGGGATAGTATGGCTCACAGCTTCTCACCCTTGAATGAGGTTGGAGTGACACCACAGGCCAATCTGATTGCTGCCAATTTTGTTCCCAGTTCACTGATTGAAGGTACTCACCCTAAAATCCTTCTTGATACCAAGACTTGTTGAATACTAGATAGTGGTGCTACCCACCATGTTGTCTATCACCATAGCTTATTGACAAATGCTAGAAAGGTTGGGGGTATGTTTGTTGAATTACCAAATGGTGATAAAGTGAGATTACACACATAGGATCCACACATGCTGACAGATTAATCCTACAGAATGTCTTTTGTGTCCCTGCTTTCCATTATAATTTGATCTCTGTCAGTGAGTTGATTAAAACTTCCAAGTGCAAGTTGCTTTTGTATTCTGATCTTTGTATAATACATGATCAGGATTGTGGGAAGATGATTGGCTTGGCTAGCTTGCAGAAAGGACTGTATCATCTTGTAAAACCTCAATTTCCTGCTCTTAATAGAATAGGGCATATTAGAGCTAATGCTTGTAACTCTCGCAGTAATTGGCATGCTA
The DNA here is from genome assembly GCF_001879475.1 of Ipomoea nil. Classification (NCBI taxonomy): domain Eukaryota; kingdom Viridiplantae; phylum Streptophyta; class Magnoliopsida; order Solanales; family Convolvulaceae; genus Ipomoea; species Ipomoea nil. The sequence continues at coordinate 3,002 of NW_017616885.1, forward strand.
GGTTAGGACATTGTTCACATGAAAAGCTGAGACAATTGTCTGTGTTGGATGTAAATCTGAGAGTGAATAAGATTGATGTTTGCAATATATGTCACTTAGCCAAACAAAAGCGGTTGTCCTTTAATACTAGCATTTCTGTTTCCAGTGATTGTTTTGAGCTTGTGCATATTGATATTTGGGGCCCATATCATGCACATACCATCTATGGACACAGGTTCTTTCTAACAATGTATTAGAATAGTTTAAAGCAGTTAGCATAGCAGTTAGTTAGTTAGCCATCAAGGCAGTTAGTTTTTGTTAATTGTAACAGTTAGTACTAGTAGTATAAGAAGTCTAAAGTCTCTGTATTCTTCGAATCAGTTAATTGAATACTCAGAGCTCTTCTTCTTCCTTTCTTCATTCCTACTTTCGTCATAAAATGTAGCACTGTGATATATCTCAGTTTAATGCAAGTTTATTGCATGTCATATTTTCAGATGTTTCTTAATGCAAGTTTATTGCATGTCATATTTTCAGATGTTTCTTTTTTCTTTTCTTTGAATTATATATATATATATATATATATATATATATATATATATTATTCATAGAAAAGAGAAAAATTTATACACATCACATATATTATGCGCAAAGCTGTGAATAATATAATGTTTATGTACGGTTGTTGTGAATACAAATGTGTATGCTTTTGATACAATAGGTCCTACTAAGCTTCTTTGATTTGAAAAGGTAAGGACATAGTGTTAGAAAAGTGGAAAAGAATACATAAATTAAAAGTGTTTACAGTTCTGCATTCATATATGAAATTAGCTATTTGACCATTAGTTTATTAATTAATTAATACAAAACTGGAATATAATGTTTTCTTCTAATTAAGTTTTACTAGCCATTGAATGGGGAAATCTTTTGGCCAAGGATTGAAGGTGATGAAATACTTGCTCCTGTTCCAAAGAAGATGACTGGTAGGCCAAAGAAAAAAAAAAAAGCTTGAAGAAAATGAAAAAAACAAGCAAAAAATGAGTGAAGAGTTAGAAAGTTGTCTAAAAAAGGAAGAATTATGACATGTCAATTATGCAAGGGAAATAGACATAACAAACGATTTTGTCCTACACTGTCAACCCAACAAGCAGAATCTGCTGGTTCTTCTACTGTTAGAGGAAGAGTGATGGTTCTTCTGCTGTTGGAGGAAGAGGAAGACCATCGACTGTTGTGAGAGGGAGAGTGAGAGGAGGAGGGAGAGGAAGTGGAAGAGCGACAGACTTGTCTCAGGAAAGCTTTGTTAGAATGTCAGGTAAATTAATTGAACATAATGCGAATTTAAATAACTCATGTAGATGGCTCTTAGCAGTTTATGATTAATTGACAATGCTTTCTTCTTTTCTGTAGCTTGCGCAGAGTGAAGCTCAATGGGACCATGAAGGCAAATGAAGATTGATGGAGTCACTTTTTTTTTCTCTTTATTTTTATTTTTATTTTTATTTTTATTTTTATTTTTGTTAACTAGCTGGTGTTTATAGCTACTATATATGTATGATTTTGTTTTTTAACTAGCTAGTAGATTATGAATTCAGTGTTTATTTTGTTTTGTTCTTCGCAATGTATATATATATATATATATATATATATATATATATATATATATATTACAGTTTATATTAGTAACTTCATTTCATTTTTTTTTTAATTTCACTTGGTTTAGTTGTTGACCATCTAAATGGTTTTATGTGGATGAGTAAGAAATATACATTCAAAGTGCTGATGGATATATTTATGTTGGAAAATACAAAAAAAAAAAAAATAGCATTTCTATAAATTAGGAAAACTAGAAAAATACTAAACAAAAAATTAGCCAAAAAATATAAATTCTCGAAAAAAAAAGAAAATTGAAACATTGGAATTGAAAAATTGAAAAATTATAAATTTTGAAAATAAAGAGAAGAAAATTATGGTGTTTTTAATATAATAATTTTTATTTTTCAAATTTTAAATATGTAAATGCTTACATGGACAACATAAGGTAAAGAGAAATCCCACATCAGGCGCCATGTCAGCTGGAAGATATGATAACCTGCTAAAAGTTCTAGGTGATTTTTGTTTTTTCTTGATTTGTGGCTTGATATATACGATATGAAAGGTCATGGTGCGGGATGAATAATCAAATATGGTTCATGGTGCTAGATGCCACTTTAGCCAAGTGTAAATTATTTTATCCTACACCAAATTACACCAAATTGGTTATTGTTATTAACAAGCTCGATCTAACAACATATCTGTCCTTACTTTATCGGTAATCAAAATAGGCTCTTCAATTACTTCCCTAGATAATTAACAACCCTAAGCAAACCCTTAGGATTTAATTAACTATCAGCATTAAGAATTAGAAAGACTACCAATTCTAGCCAACAGACTCGCAAGCACAGTCCATTTAAACTGACTATACATCTCTATAACATAAGATTGAAATAATCAACTATGTTATTTTACGACTAAGGTTTAGAACACTTAAACAATTACAGATTTAAGAATTCGAAATGGCAATTTACTGGATTGAAAATTGAACAACGGATCCTTTTTGTACAATTAATCAAAGCAGTAATATCAAGATAATAGAAGGCATATAAATAGTGTAGCATAAAAGAAAATCAAAGTAGATCTCACAATTCTAAAAGAACCAAAACTTCAATTATTCTTGAGTTGGAAAATAACTTAACAACACATCATAATAAAATGTACTGACTGTCTTCTATTGAATAATTCAGGCCTATTTATACTAATTTCAGCACCCTAATCAGCTAAAAATGATTCTTTTTTTTTTGAATGTAGCTAAAAATGATTCTAATTTCCCTAACATCCTCAAATTGAATCAATTTCTTCAATCACATAAAACCTAGAAAATAAATAACATTTATTTTTTAAATCCTATGCACCAAAGAAAATAAGCTCCAGTTGATTTCGTCCATTTGTGGTAGCAGACTAGCAGTTCGAAGCAACCGCATAAGTCGTTCGCCCATGGAGTCATTCATCGCAGCAGACCACGAACGGAGTTCCCATTGTTGGTGCATACAGATGAAGAAACGGCATCATTTTACTTAAAAAAAAATCATTTTCGATTGCCGTTAGTTACGTAAACATATGTTCCTAATTTTATAATTTCACATTCTATATTTATAGTTATGAAATTATGGATGTGTAGTTATGCAATTCTGAATGTATACTTATGAAGTTATAATTTCACATTCTGAATGTATAGTTATGAAGTTATGGATGTGTAGTTATGCAATTTTGAATGTATAGTTATGAAGTTATGGATGTGTAGTTATGCATGCAATTCTGAATGTATAGTTATGAAGTTATGGGTGTGTAGTTATGCAATTCTGAATGTATAGTTATGAAGTTATGAATGTGTAGTTATACAATTCTGGATTTATAGTTATGAAATTATGGATGTGTAGTTATGCAATTCTGGATGTATAGTTATGGAGTTATGGATGTGTAGTTATACAATTCAGGATTTATAGTTATGAAGTTATTGCTGTGTTGTTATGCAATTCTGGATGTATAGTTATGAAGTTATGGATGTGTAGTTATGCAATTTTAATTTTTTTTTTTTAAAGTTGGACGTCAAAACGACGTCGTTTTTGCAACCGTGTGCACCATGCATGGTGCACACGCCTGCACCATGCATGTGTAGTTTGGGGCTTTGGGCTGTTGAAATCAAAAAATAAATAAAACATGTAAGTTGGGCCAAATGAAACAAAAAAGAAAAAAGAATTAACCTACTTTATTTCCACCTAGCCCAACTCTTATTAATTAACAAATGTATTCCCAATGGCACAAAAATGACATTTAAACTTAAATTATTCAAATACCTATTATATTAATACAAAATATAAAATAAAATTTAAAATAAATATAATATTAAATAAATAAAACTAATTTATTATAATAAATTATCTAAATTATATATATAAATCCTACTTTTAGGAATATATTGTATAAGTTTTGATGAGCCAAATGTATTTTGTAGACCCCAATTTTATTTTATTTGAGTCAGTTCTGGTTCACAAAGTATAGTGCACCACTGCCATGTAGTCTAAGTGAAAGCAACTTTGAAGGAAGAATAAATGAAAGCGGGATCATAGCTTAACACATTTATTAAGCATCAAATCATCAAAGGTTGAGATGGATGAGATGGTAGAAAACTTATTGAAGCATGCTTGATACTTGATGATCCACAGTTTGAATCCCATTGGAAGCATTTTTGGTGTAAAGAGAAATGCTATCATGAAGTTGTGATATCGGGAAGTAATATCAGGAAGTGATATCGGGTAGAACTATCATGAAGAAACACTTTTATAACATGATAGTAAAATATATCGAATGATGACGTCACTACTATCGGATGATGACATCACAGTGTGGTATGGCTTGAGAAACCCACGTGAAGAGATAAGACAAAAGAATTTAAGTCTTGAAAAGTATCAATTGGTTGCCTAGTCGAGATGGAAGAAGCTTTGTAAAGCAAACCAAATGATCCATAGTTTGACTCCCACTCAAAGTAATTTTATGAATACATGATATCAAGATCATGATAGTATCGTAACATGATACTAGTTCATGTTATAAGGTGGAACATGATATACTATTGGGACATGACATCATCAAAGGAGCTATGACATCATCAAAGGAGCTATGACATCATCATGACAAAATAGTTAGACAGAAACATTCTTTTGAAACTCTATTTCTGCGAAGGAAGTCTAAGGAGAAGAAGAAGCTGATATACGAAGGAAATCTTTTTAATACTCAAGCAAGAATCAGCAGATAAATTATTTGATCAACTTGGCACATCAGATCAATAATTCATCAAAAGTCATGCCAAAGAAATTCAAATTTGGAGGCTACCCATTCCAAAGAAAAGTTTTGTCAGATTAAAGGAGAACAACGACAAGATTACTCAAAATCTTCTAACAGACGGCGAAATGATTTTGCAGACCAAGTTGGCAAAATTATTTGATCAACTACAATTCAAATTGGACGATCAAGATCGAAAGTTGATCAACGGGCAAATAGCTTTCATTGGCTATAAAATGCCCAAGCAGACTTGAAGACAAGCAGAGATCAAGAGATTTACAAAACACTTGAACAACGAAGAAAATTATCCAATCAATCATCAAGTGATATATTGAGCTATACACGATTAAATTCAAGTCTGAGTGAGAGAAAAATTGTATTTCATTGTAAATCTTCTACTGAGTGTAGAAAAGGGGTAGAGTAACTGGAGAGAGTGAAAAACCCAGTTGGAGTGTAGCTTTGTGCGTAGCACTCGGTTGTAACGGGCAGAGTAACAAGGGGAGCTTGTGAAAACCCGGTGAGAGCGTATCTTGGTGTGTAGTTCTTGTGGTGTAGGAGTATAGCTTGGTGCGAAGTACTCGGGAAGGCGGAGTAACAAGAAGAGCTTGCGAAAGACCTTGGTGGAGTGTAGCTTTGTGCGAAGCACTCGGAGAAGTGTCGCTGGACACTTATTCACTATTGTATCTGGGTGATCGAAGAATAGTGAATTTCCTCCTTGGAGTGAAAGGAGAAGAGTGGACTAGGAGGATTACACCACCTCTGAACCACTATAAATCTCTCTCTCTATTTACTTACTGCTCATTTAATTTCATGCATGCTTATATCATCTGTGAACTAACCCGTTACGATTTATCGCGTATCTTTATCTGTCTGGGTTTGATAGTTCCCTCGTTTGCATGCAAGTGAAATTTTACATACATCATCCTTAATCTATATCAAGTGTTTCTAAAGTAATGCATGTATAGAATCTCTCTTTGAGCACGACACAATTAAAGCATAACACTTTGCCATTACATTTTCCGTTGTGCACACTCTAAGTTGTTATACTTGTTTATGCTTGTTACTTAGAGTTGAAGTTACCAAAGCGTTGTTGCTAAAGAAGTTAAAAAGCGAGAGAAGTCTATTCACCCCCCCTCTAGACTTCTCGCCACCCCTTTCGGGACCAACACCTACTTATCAATATACTTGTGGGTAGCCTGGTTTGTTAGCAATTATATCAGGGACCATGGTTCACAAAGCTTTGTAGGCCATGATCCAAAAACGACGCCGTTTCTTTAAGTAAAGAAATGGCAGCCGTTACAGCTTAACGGAGCGCGTATTTTTGGTGTGTTAATTACAAAATGAAACTACAGTGTATCTAAACTGAAACTGCCTCACATATTGTTTTTATATTATCAAATGAAACTGCAATTGAATTGAAACGAAACTATAGTAGTGTTGAAATGAAACTACAGTGTATACAAAATGAAACCGAATAATAAATTCACATATTTGAGTGTATATTATCCAATGAACCTGTAGTTATATCAAAACGATATTGTAGTTGTGTTGTAATAAAATTATAGTGTATGTGTATGTAAAATGAAACCGAATAATAGTTTCACATATTTGTGTGTATAATGTCGAATGAAACTACAGTTATATCAAAATGAAACTGAATAACATTTCAAATATTTTAGTGTATCTGTAGTTATACTGAAATGATAATGTAGTTGTGTTGTAATGAAACTATAGTATATATAAAATGAAACTAAATAACAATTTCACATATTTGAGTGTATAATGTCGAATGAAACTGTAGTTATATCGAAATGAAACTGTAGTTATATTGAAAAGAAACTGTAGTTGTGTTGAAATGAAACTGTAGTGTATACAAAATGAAACTGAATATGTTATACAAACAGAGTTATTTTTGCGAACGGTGCGGAACAGGTGTTGTTTGTTTTCATTAAAAGAAACGACACTGTTTTGATGCCTGGACCACAATGCATCGTGGACTGCAGTCCACAGTATAATTTTCCCTGGTGTGTGGTAAACAATTGTTATACCGTGGACCATGGTCCACACATCGTTGTATAGACCATGATCGTCGAATGAAACTATAGTAGAATTAAAATGATACTTTAGTGTTACTATAATGAAACTAGTGTGTGTGGAAAATGAAACTACAAAATAGGGCACATTATTGTCAAATGAAACTGTAGTATAATTAAAATGATACTTTAGTATGACTATAATGAAACTAGTGTGCATGGAAAATAAAACTAAAATACAGAGCCATGCATATAATAACATATATTGTCAAATGACCTGAAGTGAAAATAAAATAATACTTCAACATTACTATAGTTAATGAAAATTTCAATTTTGGTCCACTAACTATTAGAGGTGTGTTAATTGCAGCACTTGACTATTAAAACTGTTAATTTAGTACCTTGACTATGCGATTTTTATCAATTTTGGTCACGCCAGCCAAATTAAGGGCGATTTCTTACCGGAAAAATGCGAGTCAACCAATTCTCCGATTTGGCAGGGGCAAAATAGGGATTTCATGTTGCTTCTACGATTTGTTTCTTCGGGTTGTTGACTAAAGGAGAACCTGACCAGCAATTGAAGATTTTATACCCGCCTAATTCTTCTTGCCCTACATCAAAAGTGTGTCGCTGGTTGTTGTTCCTTCCCAGACGAATCAAAGGCATTTAGAAGGAAGAGGAAGATGGAGATTGGTTCAATGTAGACGAAGGTTTCAGCGCTGCGATTCCTCTTACGTGGGTATGAGTAGTGTATATTCTTCTTCTTCTTCCACTACTGGTAATGAGTACTATGAATTTGGGGAAAGGTTCCCAATTCTCCATTGTAGATGTGGTTACCAGCTCAAGATTCGAACTTCATGGACTAATGAGAATCCAGGTCGAAGATTTTGGCAGTGCTCCGGTGGTGGTGTAAGTAAATTTCGTTTATTTTTTATTATTTTTTTTCAGTGTTCCTGTTGGAAAAGAATTTGATTTCGTTTTCGTTTGGTTTGTGAATTTTGTATAAATCAGAGTCACAGGCAGGTTGGGTGTGGATTTGTGGATTGGTATGATCCTCCAATGTGCTACCGTTCGAAGCAAATAATTCTGGGATTGCTTAAACACATAAATAGGCTAGAGGAAGATATAAGAATACTGCATATGAAGAAGATTGAAGGTGACAAGAAGGAGGCTGGAAATGTGTTTAAGAAGATTGTAGGAATAATGCTTTTAATTTTTGTATGTTATATTGGTATTAAGTATTGTGGGCTTGTGGCAGTTATATCTGAAATGGCCTTTGAATTGTAGTTGTATGCAATGGCCTTTGAATTGTAGTTGTATGCAATGACCTTTGAATTGTAATGTATGAAGTTATCCATTTGGTAATGAATTGGTCATTTGGAATAAATTGTTCATTTGCAAACTGTCATTTGGTAATGAATTGTTAATTTGCAAGCTGTCATTTTCAAAACAGGTGATCAGGTAATGAAAAGTTGCAATACAGTTTGCATTTCAAAAGCCAAAAACTTAGCATTTGCATTTGAAATTCTAGTGTCAATACAGTTTCAATAGCCAAAAACCAATACAACTTAGCATTTGCATTTCAAAAGACAAAAACCACTACTTTTGCAATTGTCCAGTACAGTCTAAAAACCCCAAAACCATATGCTAAACTTAATTCACTCAATGTTGATAGGGTCATCATTGTTTCCATGGAATTTGGACTTGAATGTGGTCTTACTCCTTGTATAGTAGGGCTTCTTCCGATTCGATTGCCTTGTTTTTGAGGCCTTGCTGTTGCCTCCTTGATCAGCAGAGTCCTCCTGCTTAATAGGAACTGAATGACTAGCTTCCCCCTGCTGCTGCCTAGGCACAGGATTTGTAGGTTCCTCCTGCTGGCTAGGTTCTTGATCAGTAGCTTCCCCTTGCTGATGTTGCTGCCTAGGAACCTTTGAAGTGTTCTTGATGGGTATTTGTTTGGTGGAATAAATGGCCCTTTTGTTTGGCTTCAAGCAAAACAATAACATTGTGTAAGTGGGTGTTTAAAAAAAAAGCATAAATTAATGTAGCCAGCTTTAATTGAGTATAATACCTTTTGTTTTGGGTTTGGATTTGAAGGACATTTTCTTGAATTGTGGCCAGCTTTCTTGCAAATAGTGCAATGCAATAAGATATGCTTTCAACTTTGGCTCCACCTCTCCACCAGATCTCAGTCTAAGCTTTTTTGGTCTTCCAACCCTGGCAGAATAGATAGGTGGCTGTGGGGGATCTTTGGTAATTACTGGCCATTCATCAGGCCCTGCCATGGTGGTTAATGGAGCAACTATAAATCTTCATATATGTTTCCTTGGAATAACAAGGATGGACATAATCATAGTGTGCTCCTTGCCCATATTTCTTCCAAATTGAACAGATTGCATGCTTGCAAGGAATCCCAGTTAAATCCCAAACCCTACATGAACAAGTTTTCCTTTCCAGATCCACCTGATGTTGGGCCCCATATAACTGTTGCACCTCAAATTTGAAAAAGTCACATTGAGTGGCCAAACACCCTGATGCATGCTTCTCTATTTTCTTCAATTTTCCCACAATTGATGGACATATCATTGAATTCCATCCAGCTGCTTTTTGTCTTTGCTCAAAAAACTTAGTCATTAACATTTTCCTTATAGTCTCTAGGCAGTCTATGATTGGTTGATCCCTAGCACCAAGTAATGCTGCATTGAATGACTCACATATGTTGTTTACCAACATATCATAGTGAGTGTGTGTTGAGAAGTGAGACCTACTATACTCTGTCGGAGACTTGTGACCAAACCATTGATAAGCTGCTTCATCTAAGGCCCTAAGCTAGCGTAGTGCACTTGTATAAGAATTCCGAGTTGTTGCCCTAGCGCATTCCCAAAGAGCATCCTTCAATGCCTTCCCTTGAAACCCTGCCACTTTCATGTTTGAGTGGAGGTGCCTCACACAAAACCTGTGCTCCACACCAGGTATGATTTCTTCAAATGCTGGGAGCAAACCTTTCTGCTTATCACTTATAAAAGTATACTCCTGTTCTTTATATTTTGTTATCCCCAAGTCTTCAGCTAGGAAGTTTAGAAACCAAGACCAAGACTCCCTCTTCTCCCCATCAATAATAGCATAGGCAAGTGGGAAAATACTGTGATTAGCATCAACACCCACTGCAGTCAGGAGCATCCCACCAGATCCACTTCTCAAATGACATCCATCCACACCTATTAGAGGTCTACCATGTCTGAATCCTTGTTTGGAAGCATCCCAGCAAATGTACATTCTTAAGAATCTTTCCTGCCCAGTTTCCCCATCTTGCAAGTCACTGAGCTTCACTTTATACCTAGTCCTAGGGTTTGTCATATCTATTTCAGCACAGTAGCTCCATATCTTCTTGAAGTTGTCTTCAGCATCACCAAATCTTTGTTTCTTGGCTTTCCACATAGCCCTGTAGGCTTGTTGATCACTTAAATAGAACCCCTCTTCACTTGTAACTGTATCTCTGAATTTTTTCATCATCCATTCTGGGTTGTTATTTAATTGTTTGGCCCACCTCTTTGCAACCACAACAGCTTTTACCATTGAATTCTCCCAAACCCAAGAACAACCTTCATGCACATCAACCATGTTCAAAATCCTCCAAGCATGTGAGTGAAACACTTTCCTCAGTCCTATTCTCCCAGGAAAACCATCCTGTGAACACTCAACTATAACCCTCAAAGCATCATTCCTAACAGTTCTGATATCTTTCCCATTTTTGAAACCATAATTCTGCACTGCTTCTCTAAATTGTTTCTTAGAGGCAAAGGTCATGCCTAATTTAAACTCTGGATCATTCATGTCAGTAGCTTCTCTAAAAACAGGCCATTTACTTTCCCCTTCACTGTCAGATTCAACTACAGAAGCATCATCAGAAAAATTAATCTCATCCCAATCATATGAGACTATTTAACATTGTTCTTCCTGTTCTTTGGTTAACTCTGGATCAATCATGTTTAACTGTGGTTCATTCATGTTTACCTCTGGTTCATTCATGGATAACTCTGCCTCATTCATGGATAACTCTGCCTTGGCATCCTTATTCAAACACTTAACTTCAAACACTCAACCTCAACCTCTAACTCACTTTCCCATTCACCCTCACACTCAAGTTCATTAACTTCAGCTTGAAAAAAATCATTTCCATCCATAGTTTCTATCCAAATCTCCAAAATTTTACCTTCATCATCTGCTTCTCTAAGACAATTTGCAACATCTATATCATTTTGTAGTAACTTACACATACCATGTCCACCATGATAAATGTATGCTCCTATTGAAGAATACCCTAGATCTTCAATCTTATCCTTAAAGAATTGTATACAGAGATCATTAGCTTGCACCTTGTCATATATTTCTACATCACCCCCCCATGTATTTAATTTCACCTTGCCAATTAATTACACCATTATGGAAGATAAACACATGAAAAGGGCCAAGATCATCTCATGTAAAGCAGCCACATAATAAAATAACTATATAAACGACATATAAGTTCTCTTAACTCGAATATAGACATAGTGGTCCCACATAGCTCAGCATATACACAGAACACAACAAAGGCATAAATAATTTGGTACCCACAAAGAATAATATATCAACAGAAACATACAAACAAATGAACACTCAACTTTAAGCTCAATTTGGTCCCCACAAGATTCCACAACACCCACCGAGCACTCAAATGAACACTCAACTTTAAGCTAAATTTCATCCCCACATATAAGTTTCTGAGCATATTTAAAGAACAATAACACCCACTGAACACTGAACTGAACAATCAACTTTAATCTAAAAATTGGTCCCCACATGTAAGTTACTGAGCATATTTAAAGCACACTAACACCCCCTGCCAAATTCAGACAAATTAAGTAAAGTAATCTGAAATACTTACCACTGACAGCCATTAAAGTTCCTGGTATGCAGCGCGAGTAAATGGAGACTGGTTCACTTCACTGTAGCGCGAGTAAATGGAGCTTTCTTCCTTCGTCGATGGAGTCTGATTCTCTTCACTGGAGCTTTCTCTGAACTGAGCGTTCTCTTCACTGGAGCTTTCTTCCTTCGTCGAATGAATTAGGTTTCACAGGTGGGTAATCGAGTCAATTAGAATTAGGCGGGTAGAAAATCTTCACTTGCGGGTCGGGTTCTCCTTTGGTCATCAACCCGAAGAAACAAATCGTAGAAGCAACATGAAATCCCTCTTTTGCCCTTGCCAAATCGGAGAATTGGTTGACTCGCGTTTTTCCGGTAATAAATCGCCCTTAATTTGGCCAGCGTGACCAAAATTGATAAAAATCGAATAGTCAAGGTACTAAATTAACAGTTTTAATAGTCAAGTGCTGCAATTAACACACCTCTAATAGTCAGTGGACCAAAATTGAAATTTTCTCCTATAGTTAAACTAGTATGTGTGGAAAATGAAACTAAAAAATAGAGCTCAAGCAATAATGTATGTCATCAAATGAAACTATAGTAAATTTAAAATGATATACTTTAGTATTGCTATAATGAAACTAGTGTGGATGGAAAATGAAACTAAAATACATAACAATAACGTCAAATGAAACTGAAGTGTAATTAAAATCATACATACTTGTAGTCCTCAAATGAAACTGAAGTGTAATTAAAATCATACATACTTGTAGTCCATGATGCTACATAGACCATGGACCACAGTAAAATTTGTTGTGGTACACTGTTGAAAGTTCCTATGTGCAATGGGTATTGTTATATTGTGCATTTGATAGTGTAGTGTCCTCTGTTATGAAGGTCCCTATGTGGTGCAAAGGTTGAGGTTGCCCTGCAAGAACCAAGTTTTTTGTGGGTCCCGAAAGAGAGAGAAATGACAAAAGAGAGCTGCAGTCCTATGCATTTGGGGCACATCTAGCGTTTTTCCCATTTTTTTCATTTTTACGTATAATTTTACTTTTCCCTATTTTTCCCCTCTTTTTTATTCTCTTTTTTTTTTCCTTCACTTTCATACATGTCCTACAAAAACCAATGCTAAAATCCAAACAAATGAGGATGCTCTTAGTAGAATGTAAGAACAAACACGGTTATGGTGCATACAAAGTTCTATTAAATGCACCAAGTGAATTTGGGAAATGCACACTGATATTGTTATCCTCCAAAGATGCTCAAAACTAAGAGTAGTGTTTCACAGGAAATAAAATTAGAATGCACGAGGCTAAATGATGCGTAGTATATTTGCAAATAAATAAAACTCAGAGTATGAGTTATCGATCCACAGGGAAGTGGTTGTATCATGCACTAGTTACTAATTTATTCATTAGAGGTAATCCTAACAATTGCTTAGATGATTGATTTGCATAAAACAAATAAAATAAAACAGAGATTCAGGATTTTGAAAACAATTAGAGAGAAGATGAGATTCTTGGGATTCAAGTATTTAATCACCTAGTGTCAAATCTTAAGGACAATATTAAAATCTGGGTTTAACAAGTGTGAGGATGCAAGGTGGTGTAGAGATACTCTCGTAACTACTACCATCTCTCGATGCGCAATAATCAAGAATTAAACTCCCTAACAAAATTACCATTTCTCAAGGTGCAACAGTTACGTACAATTGTGTGTGCCCTAAATTATGCCCAACTCTCGTTGTGACACAAAGATAGCAAACGAAACAAGTAACTGTGGCCACTAATTACAAGCATCAAACAATAAAATCACAATTGCAACACAAGCATTAAACCCAAATAATAACATATTAAAGAATATAAGAGCTCAGGCACATAGGTTCGTAAACACTTTTACTCAATAACCTCTAAAGAATTTAGCCAAGCATGGCTAAATTATACATGGAAAATAATAATAAATGTAATACAAATTATCAAAAGAGTACAAGAATGAATCAGACGATTCTCTGGAATCTCACTAGTTTTCTTCTTGCTTCCCAAGACAACTCATGCCTCTTGATTTCTCTCTGTCTTGTCTCCAAAAATCTCTGAATGAATATTAGGGTTGAGGAAGGTAGGATTTTGTAGTTGAAAGCCCAGAACCAATCCTGATTGAAATAGGAATTCTGTGCAAAATTGGATTGAAATTGTATATGGGCCGAAATTCGAATTCTTCTCTTATTATATAAACTGCCGCCTCTAATGATTTGGAAATTTCTAACTCTTAATTTGGAAAGTGAAAAGCAGTCTTTTTATGATTTGGAGAATGATACACCCACTTTGAAATTGAAGATTTAGTGCAGCGCCTTTTATTTTGCAAATTAGCGCCCCTAGGCGCTGTATCCTTCTCGACGCGTCGAGCCTTGTGCTGATTTCACAGATTGCCCACTGGAAATTTTGGACGCATCGAAAGTGCTGTGTACACGTCATTTGGTCCACTTTGACTCTAAATTTGTCTTAGGACTTCCTTGCTCATAACTTTGACCTACAGGGGTTCAAAAAACACTAACAAACACCGTAAAACATTCAAAACGAGTGTGAACCATAACTAAATAATAAAATAAAGAATTATTCAATTAAATTACCACAATCATGAACTCAAGCCTAATAAATATAAATAAATTAATACTAAAAATGTGCACAATTAGGCTCACATCAACTGCCCCATACTTAAGCATTTGCTTGTCCTCAAGCAAAACCAAGGAATAAATCACAAATCAAAACATACAAATTACTCATGCTCTCTCTTGCACAACCTTTCAAACCACCAACCAACTTGCTACAAGACAACCAGTTTCAAGAATCAAATTAGCTAGGCACATAAGACTCATTCTCAAGCCAATAACCAAGCACCAAGAATTTAAAGTATGTGAGGATCAAGTGTGCACAAATACTCAGTTGAGATTATGCAAAACACGGCTCATGAATGAGATCCCATAGGCATGCCTTCATACTCCCCTAGATCAAATCTAAGAATGAATGCGAAGAACAAATACGACTTTATTAAGCTTGTAATGGAGCTACGGGTGATGGCTAACGAAGAAGTGGTATGGAAAAATTAATCAAAAAGAGATAATGTCACAATTATCTAAACCTTTTGTAAGTGTAAAATTGTTGCACATTTAAACATCTTAATATTGGCATAGATTTGTTGTCAAAATAGTTCTGGATTAGTTGCTGGATTAGTCATAACGTCTGGAGTAGTAGACTGGATAAGCACAAGAAAGTAATCCAGGAGGTATGAAACTTCTTCAAATCTTTTATTTCTGTTAAGATCCTATCAAGGAGGAAATCTAAATCTATTGGAGCAGCCAAAATCAAGGATGGAAAGCGTGCTTGATTTGTGGATCGAAGGATCCTTTTTCTACCTATATAAAATGCTACTTTGGTTAGCATTTCCACACACTCTTTGACATGGTTTTACTTTGAAATTCTTGGTTCATCTATTCCAAATATATACTGTACTGTTGAGTGTGAAGAAAGGCCCGTAATCAGATTATGAAGCAATGAAGATCGCCTGCACATCGGATCCACTGGAGTAGGCTCTAGAGTAGTTATAGTTTATACTTTAGTGTGTAATTAACTCTCCTCTTGTACTCCTTTTTATCATAGTGCATTTGGGTTGATGTGAGTGGCCCCGCAGACGTAGGAGTGAGGCTCCGAACTGCGTGAACATTTTCTGGTGCATGCTTTCTTTTACGGCTATCTATTTTATGTTCTTTATTAATCTGGAGTAGGATTACATCTAGTCCAGCTTTATAATTGAAATAAAATTGAATTATTAAGCTAAATCTTGCATTCAAGACTCACGTGCTTTTTCAATTGGTATCAGAGCCCGGGGACTTAAGTTACTAGTCTAACCGATCTGGCTATCACGTGTTTTTTGAACTCAAGATCTCAGTATCGGCCTATTTTCTTTTGTTTATCTGGTTTATTTGTTGCTCACTATGCATTGAGTCTTACAGCATGGAACGACATAGAGCACCTCCTGAACTTACAGGTGACAACTATGTGTACCGGAAGGCCCGCACCAAAATGCATCTACGAGCTCAAGGAGAGAGGGTCTGGAGGGCTGTTCTTACTGGTAGGTCTCATCCTACCAAAGATGGAGACAATACAGGAGATCCTCCAGTCCTCAAACCAGAGGCAGAATGGACAGAGACTGAGATGACCACCGCCAGCTACAATCATAAAGCGTTAGATACTATTTTTTCTTTAATGCATGAGAGTCAGTTTACCATTGTTGCAGGGTGTGATTCGGCTAAAGAAGCTTGGGATGCCTTGGAAACCACCTATGAAGGAACCGCATCCGTTAAACAATCGAAGTTATAAATGGTTCAATAAGATTTTGAAGATATAAAGATGAAAGATGATGGATCTATAGTTGATTCCCATGCTCGGGTACAAGAACTAGCCAATAGGGTACACATCTTAGGCGAGCCAATCACTCAAGAAAGACTTGTCAAAAAGATTATTCGTTAACTCCCTCCAAGATTTCGCATGAAAGTTACCGCTATTTAGGAGCATGATGGATGGGAAAAGAAAACAGTACAACAATTGATGGGAAGCCTACAAACCTATGAGATGGAAATTTTAGGCGGCCCTGAAACAAAAGGAAAAACCATAGCTTTTACTGCCGAAGACGCTGGAGCGGGATCTGATCCAGATGAGGTAAGTGATGATCTAGTAGTTTTCTTATCTAAAGGTTTTTCTAAATTGTTGCAACAGGTAAAATAGCGTCAAAACGGAAAATTTGGCAAGTTTCAAAGTAAAAAAGGATCAGGGACAAGTAGTGCTCGAAACAATCAAAAACCAAATTCTTCCAATCAACGATCAGGTACATCAAGAAACACTCAGCTCAAAGAAAAAACCGGGGGCAAAGGGATTAAGTGCTATGAATGTGAAGGGTATGGTCATGTGCAAGCTGAATGCCCAACCTACCTAAGACGGAAGAAGTCGATGAAAGTCGCTCTTACCTGGAGTGATGATGATGAACCAGAAACTAATCCAGGATCTGATCCAGACGAGATCTCAGGGAACTTTTGTTGCCTTCACGGCCTTCACAACTACAATACCTGACTCAACAACTAGTGAAGGATCTGAAATTGAAGAGTATGTGTCGTCAGAAGATCAAGATTTACCTGCTCATTCATTCGAAGTAGAATATAGAAAATTGTATGCAAAATGGGAAATACTTGTAAAAGTGAATAGATCTCTGTCTAGTCAGGTTAGTATTCTAGAAAATGCTAAAAAGGTGTATCTATCTAAAATATCTAACAGGGACAGTATCATTGAAGACAGCCACAAACAAGAAGAAACTCTCAAACATGAGCTGGAAAAACTCAAAAATGAATTGGAGCAACTCAAACGCAAGATAAAAATGATGGATAACACATCCACTTTAGACCAAATTTTGGATTCTGGTCGAAAGACATCCACGAAGTATGGGTTAGGATATTCTGGAGGAAAGGACAAAGTTGTAACAGTTTTCGTTAAAGCATCATGCCCT
This sequence comes from Ipomoea nil, assembly GCF_001879475.1. Classification (NCBI taxonomy): domain Eukaryota; kingdom Viridiplantae; phylum Streptophyta; class Magnoliopsida; order Solanales; family Convolvulaceae; genus Ipomoea; species Ipomoea nil. The sequence continues at coordinate 20,347 of NW_017616885.1, forward strand.
GACTCAGTCACTGGAGCAGATCAAGATAGTCCAGAAGCTAGTACAGCTCAACGTCAAGTCAAGCTTGCTCCAAGTAGAAAGACAACCAAGATTAGATTTTATAATCCTATATGTCATTACTGCAGGGTATGTGGACATACAAAACCGGAGTGCTTCTACTTCTACAAAGACCAACGTGTTGAGAAATACACCAAAAAGTCTACCACCCCGTTTGTTAAGCAAATTTGGGTGAGGAAAAGTGATTTTGTCTGCCATGTCTCCTTCCACTCTACAAGTACTAACAGAAAAGAGAGACGATACTTTGACAGTGGGTGTTCACGTTATATGACGGGAGATGCAACGTTCTTAAACAATATAAAAGGAAGTACAGGAGAAGTGACTTTCGACGACGGAGTTAAGGGAAAGATCACTGGAATTGGTACTCTGAATGTCACAGGTCTACCCAAACTAAAACAAAATCTCCTGGTGGAGGGCCTTCATACAAATCTTATAAGCATAAGCCAATTATGTGACCAAGAATGGAAAGTCTGCTTCACCAAGGACAGTTGCAATGTCACAGACTATCAAAAGAACTGCGTCATGGAAGGTAAATGCTCTTCTGATAATTGCTATATACTTACTAACGAGTCCTTTTGTTACAGGTCCAGCATAAAAGAATCAAAACTATGGCATCAAAAAATGGGTCACTTAAATAATCGTTCCTTGGAAAAACTAATCAAAATTGAAGGTGTACGAGGTCTACCTAACATCAAGGTAGAAACAGCTAGAGTATGCACTGCCTGTCAAGCTGGAAAAATAACTAGAGCAGCTCATACTGTAACACCCCGTGTTACGGCCCATAAACCAATTAATTAATTACCCAGAAAGAATGATTGAAATCTCATTAATTAGGAAAGACCCACCATGAGCCCATGGACCCTTATCCCTAAATCCAACCCTTAGTCCCAAAGGAAATAGAAGTAGCCAATTATATAAATAGGGACATAGGAGGCACCTAGAACTAACACCACAAATAATCTCTCACCACACAAGAAGTTCCAAGAATCCCCTTATGAGAAATCAAGAAAGGAGAAATCTTAAAGAAAGACCCTTCATAGCCAAGGAAATTAATTAAGGCTAAGAGGTAACCCTTGTCTCAACAAAACCTATTTTCTTCGCTATAATCTCCTTCCTTGTCCTCCTTCTATATATGTGTGTCTTGATTAATTCCTCTATGTTAATTGTGATATATTCTTGATGACTGATAAGATAACTTGGGTGTATTCTTGATACTCTTGATGATCTTAATGATGAAAAGAGGTTCTTGATGTTGATGTAATGATTCTTAACAAATCTGGATATTTTTTGATGTTAACGATAAAATTGGGAATTTGATGATTTGGGAGGAATTAGAGCCCTAGGATGAATTGGGGAATTTGTGTTGTAATGTTCCTGATTTATATTTGGGTGGGAATTCACATGCTCGGGTGTTGTTTATATTTAGAAGTCACGATAGGTTGAGTTACATGTGATTCTTGCTTTTGATCCGTTAATTGACTACGTGGTGTCGTTAATTGCGTTTAAGAGTGTCTAAGCATGGTTTCGGGTTCCACAAAGGATCCCGGGACGAAATATTGATGAATGAGTCAGTGGGGGGTAGGTGGTGGTAGGGGTACCCGCCACCTACCTGCTGCCCGAAGATCACCGCCGGGCAGCGGGCAGGCGCCGGGCAGGCGTCCGCCCGCCGGCAACCCGCTTCCGGGCAGTGATCTCCGGCGGGCAGCCGGCGGGTGATCCCTCACCCACCGGCTACCCGCTGGTTCGTGACCCACCCCGGGTTCCCGACTTCCCCGTTTGATGTTCCCCATTCCCCGTGGTGTCCCAACGGACCCCGTTTATCATACCTGAGTCTAGTTTGATGTTTCGGGCACCATTCGTAGGTTAAATGAGTCTTAGGAATTGCATGCTAGTCGAATTGGTAACCCGTTGACCTAAGCTGAAGTTGTATGAACCCTTAGGACGATTCTTAGTAAGTGATTGATTACACGTAATTGTTATTATATGTCTCCCCTTCCTATTGTGCTATTATGTGCTCTAATGTGTTATGTGATGCGTGGTTCCCCAACTTGGTTGCGATCAAGTTGGCTATACGGGCAGTTGGAGGGTTGAGAACCATACCAGCTGTTAACCAGGCCGGTTGCGATCGGTCAGGTATATAAATATTATATAGGGCTGCGGTCCACTGATGATTACTTATGAGCTGCGATTCATTCTCCTGGCTGCGGTCAGTGATTCACTTCTTGGGCTGCGGTCCACATGGGCCTCGGTGCTATGACTCACCGGACCTGAATGCGCCAGGACGGTGTGTAGGGCCAATAAACTGAGGAAGGCTGTAGTCCACCGATCCTGTAACACCCCCCCAAACAAGGCCTATATAAAAGCCCTAACACATGCAGATTAAACAACAAAACTAGCACAGCGGAAGATAAAATGGAAACTGGATAAAAAGAAATCCAACGGGGTGTTATGCCACGTCTACCGAACCTGGTAAACGCTAAGACGAACAATCTGCAAGTGTATACAACTATCCGAAAACATCAGTCTAACTACATTGGCGCACAGACCACGAAAACCACAATGGTAAAGGAGCTAAACTACCAGGCTCTGGACATCGCGCTCGTCTAAACACCACCTGAAAGATACAAAGATAAACATCGGGACGACGCCCGGTCAGCGAATAAGGCTGGTAACCCACCAATACAATTAAGTATCATATATAGATAGATATAAGCCATAAAACCATTTTCGAAACAGAATACATAAGTATATAAGTCAAAAGCCAAGATCAACAGTTAACACAAGACTCACCACTCACAAAAATAACACCGGGAACACATCCCAAACCACAAAGGTTAACCACACGCAAGGATAAAGACTCACCCAACGGCAACACATGCCAAACAACACAAGCCTCCGTGACTACACACGTCACGAGAGAAGATCACACAACGCCGGCTTTATAAGCCCTCGCAACATTACCCATCACGAGTTGGTATGCCTGCCTTATGCCCTGTTCCAACCTTATGGCTACCCCCAACCTTGTATCTTCTTTCCAACCATTACCTCCAGGAACCCCTGTACTTCTTAGTCCAACCTTTTCCCTCCTGGGACCGTCGTCTCCCACCAACAGACCACCAACAAAACCACCAATTTCACACACATGGCGACACACGCCTCGGCTACACACGCCTTACCCAAGAAATACGTGAACCTGACACACATGTCACACTCCATAATCACGTCACGGCCACCACGAGGACCGCTGCAATACCTTGGTGACTAGTGTCCCATACCACTAATCATGCAATCCAGGTAAAGCCACACACACCACACCTCAACAGGAATCAATCAAAGGATTGCAATGAAGGTATGAAACATACTCAATCAAGGAACGGGTCACAGCCCAACAACAACAACAACGATGAATAACACAAGTTATCATCAACCAAATGGAAGGTACAAACCACACACACGCTAGTATTAAGACAACGAACTAGCATGCTTAACAATGGGGAAACTCAAGATAGTTCCGAGGAACACACAAGACACCTCTTGGTCCAACGAAACACAATGTTGAACACTTAACACGATTCAAGACACCAAAGTCCTACATGGATACCTACCATATAGTTCTAGACTACGAAACATCAAGAAGACACTCAAATAGTTCCATAAAAGAACATCGAGAAGCCAAAAGATCAAATACAAAGACAAACAAATCACGGGGAACAAATCCCGAATGAACACCATCGTGTTCCCCGCGGGTGGACCTACGGGTAGGCCCCTACCCGTGGTTCTGCCCGCGGGTACACTACCCACAAGCCTATGTACTTGCGGGTGGGCGGCGGGTAGGGCTCTCCCCGCCGTTCCGCCCGTGGGTACATACTCCTGGGCAAAGTAATCCCTACGGGGATTTTCTTCTCCGAACACAAATTCAAGTCCAAAACATGCCAAATCTCACCCAACACAACAAAATGACTTGAACCATGGAATATGCCAAGCAATGGCACAAAGGAATCCTAATCACAAGCTTTAGATATGCAATATCACAAGATAAATGCATAAACCCTCGCATTTCATAGCAAAACACAAGTAGAATCCAAGAAATCACATATAGGTAAGCAAAATAGGTTTTGTAGAGCATGGGTTACCTCTTGAAGACCAAAAGACTTCACTTTACACCACAACAAGCTCTCCACTAGGCTCACTTTCCAAACCCACTTCAAGATTAAACCAAAAGATCATAAAGATCCTACCTTTAAGAAAAAGACAACTAAGATGGAACCAAAAACACAAGACAAGCTTAGATCTTACCCTCCTAGATGCCCAAATAGGTGAAAGGTTGAATCTTGGAAGCAAAACTTGGAATCTTGACAAGGGTCTCAACTTGGCTTGGAGAATAAGCTACACTTCTTTTCTAGAGAGAAGGTAGAGATATTTTTCTAGGAATTGTAAGGAATGAAATGAAGAAGTCTTCTAGGTTAGGTTACAATACTAACTCTTGGTGAAAAGACAAGGATACCCTTACTATCCCTTAGAAAGTGTAAGGAACAAGGGAACTCCCCTCAAAGCACAAGGTACAACACAACTTAAAGGTTGACTAGTCAAATTCTAGTCCTTGAGTATTAAAAATCAGGATTTTAGGAATCAATTCCTCAAAAGATATAGATGTAATTACTCAATTAATTCATGGATTGAAATGTGGATTTTTGGGGTGTCACATCCTCTCCCCCTTCAAAGAAGCTTCGTCCCCGAAGCTTGGGTACGACGAATTAAAAGCGAATGGTAACAAGGAAACGAAATTGTGACAAGAAATTCAAGAATAGTCCTTTTGGACAAAAACTCCAAAAGTACTCACAAGGGTTCCAAGGCAAAGAAGAAGGCATTTTGAATTCAAGGATTGGTCAAGAGTTAAACAAACGGATAGATTGAGCATCAAGAACTCTACCCTCAACACAACCACCAACTTCTAGACAACAACCAAGAACTAAACAACCAACTCCAAACACCGACTTACTAAGCTAGCTAAACAACAAAACAACAAGCAAAACAAACAAGCACGCAAGGCAAACAACAACCTAGGAAAACGAGGTACCTTCTGCAAACAACTCAGGGTACCGCTCCCGCATCGATGCCTCCAACTCCCAAGTAGCTTCCTCAACCCCATGATGTGACCACCAAACCTTCACCATCTTAACAGATTTCCTACGAGTGTCCCGAGTCTTGAAGTCCAAAATCCTGAGCGGCCTTTCTTCGTAGGACAAATCTTCATCTAGCGGTATCACTTCTGGTGGTAAAACATGAGCCAGATCGTGAACATATCTCTAGAGCTGCGATACGTGGAACACGTTATGCACTCTATCCAACTCCAAAGGCAACGCCAAACGGTAAGCCAAACTCCCGATCCTCTCCAGAATTTCATACGGGCCTATAAACCTAGGGCTCAACTTCCCTTTCTTCCCAAACCGCATTACTCCCCGGGTGGGGGATACTTTCAACCAAACCTTATCCCCAACCGAGAACTCCACCTGTCTTCTAGCCAAATCTGCATAAGACTTTTGACGATTCTGAGCCGCTTTCATCCTTTCCTGAATCTGTTTAACTTTTTCGGATGTGTCCAACAAGTATTGTGGTCCCAACACTATTGGATTGACAAGATCCTCCCAACAAAGCGGTGCGTCAGCGGTGTATAGGATCATGGTCCGACGTTGAGTTCGTCAGGGTTCTCAAAGGGTTGGTTGCGATCAACTCCCCTCGTACCGCGGTACTGAGGTAGGGTGCTGCGAGGCTGTGTTAATGCTATATGCATTGACCCTCATGTTCGGGGCATGCGATTGGTCCCGCGGCGCCATCAGTAATGATGTGATATGAATGGTGATTCAATGATGATGTTATATGCATGGTGATGCAATGATGATGTGACGTGAATGATGATTGGATGATGATGTGTTTGGAATTGGAAAGTGATCAGTGACCTATGATGTGTATTCCTTGTGATGTTGTCTCTACTTAAATGCTTATTGTTATTTGATGTGCTCATCCCTAATTACTGAGTCTATTCCCGGTTTTAAAACTAGTGTCTCTTAAGTATATATCTTCCTGCTTCGAAATGATTTTTGTATATCTCTATATATCTATCTATAATGTATTTCAAAGCGTTGGAGTGGGTTACCAGCATCTCTCGCTGAACAGATATATTTGGCTTTCAGGCACAGATGAGTAGACACTGGAGCGCGCTAGAGACTTGGAGCATAGAATAGATAGTTTCCCTTTCGGCCTGCGTGCCATGCTTATGTATTGACATTATTGAGGATTTTAGTTAGTTAGCCTGTGCACCTGAGTTCTCTAGCTCAGGTGTGGCATAGCACCCCGTACTCTTATGATTATGTTTTGGGATTTAATGAGAATTACCCTTATTATATAAGTCTTAATATTTTTAAAATTTCGGGGTGTTACAGTTGGTATTAGAGCCTAAGTTTGACCCTAGGATAAGACTCTTAAGACCAAACTTTAGGATATTAGACTTGAACTCTAGGTATTCAGGAACATAGGACTCAGGAATCTTAGGACGCGCGGTGAGATTGTGAGACCTTACACTTCCTTCACCCCAACTCACACGTAATTTAAATAAACTTCCTCTACACCCATAGCATCAAGGTAAGGATGCAAAATAATATCAACCTATGAGCCCCAAGATGGCATAAAAAAGGAAACAGGAAAAGGCACCGAAACTTCCCACACAGGAATTCTTGGCTCAAAATCTACAACATCTGGCCCAAATTGCCCAGGCACTAAGCAATGCAGTCCCCCAACCATTACTACCAAACAGAAACTTGGAAATCCACCGCCAAGTCTCGGAACACCAACCGCCCACCTTCTTAGGGGACGAAAATCCCACGATCCTCGAAGAATGGATCAGGACCTTTGATAAAATATTCAGGGCAACAGGGTGCCCAGAAAACCTCCAAGTAGAGGCGGCCTCCTTCTACTTCAGACACGGGGCTGACACCTAGTGGGTCTACGAGAAACCCAATTGCGAACAAAACCCCGGGTTCAACTGGGAAGCCCTAAAAGCGCGACTACGAGAACAATTCTACCCCAGTCACCTGAAAGCAACCATATACGAGGAATTCCTCCACCTAGAACAGGGAGCAACCCCAATCACAGAATACTACCGACAGTTCCTTAAGGGCCTACAGAGACAATCAAAATAAAGAAATTCATAAAGGGCCTCAATCCCGAAAACCAGAAGGCCCTGACTATACGAGAACCAAGAACCCTCGAAGAAGCCTATGCCAAGGCATTCCAACTACAACAAATACTAGACAAACCGCAGGAAACACGCCTGGGACAGAAAAGAAAATTTAAAGGGAACCACGCAAACCCCCTCCGGGAGCCTAAAACCGCCAGGGCCACCTCGCCCCACAAGGCCGTAACACCGGCCACTCAAGGAAGGATCCTTACCATAAGCAAAGCCAAAATCGGAGATAGCAACATAGTCTCCGGAACCTTCCTTGTACACACCACCCCTGCCACCGTACTATTTGATTCAGGGGCTACCAACTCATTTATAGCAACCGAATTCGCCACTCAACTCGGTCTTAACACCAGCACCCGACTACAACTCCAGGTCAAGGTAGCCTCTGGTGAGATCATAAAATGTGACCGCATGTACAAAAACATAATAATCACCATCAAAGGAGTGGAATTCCCTAGCAACCTAATACAATTCGGACTAGATGGAGTACAAGTGATCTTGGGCATGGACTGGCTAGGGAAATTCCAAGCACAAATCTTATGCGGTGAACAAAAAGTGGTCTTACGGGGACCAAACGGCGAAATGGTATCCTACCACGGAACCCACAAGGATCCGGAAATCAAATTGGTAAACATGATAAAAATGAAGAAATATCTAACCAAAGGAAACGAAGTCTTCCTGTGCTCGGTCAAGGACCTCAACACCGAAATAGCCGAACCCCAAACCATTCCAGTGGTAAACAAATTCACCGACGTTTTCCCAGACGAAATCCCCGGAGAACCCACAAACAGAGAAGTCGAGTTCACGATAGACCTAATACCAGGCGCTGCCCCGATCTCTAAACCACCCTACAGGCTGGCACTAAAGGAAATGAAAGAACTGAAAACACAACTTCAGGAGCTACTAGATAAAGGATACATCCGCCCCAGCACCTCACTATGGGGAGCACCAGTATTGTTCGTTAAAAAGAAAGATGGGAGCATGCGCCTGTGCATCGACTACAGGGAACTAAACGAAGTTACAATAAAGAATAAATATCCTCTTCCCCGAATCGATGACCTATTCGACCAACTTAAAGGAGCAAGGGTGTTCTCGAAAATTGATTTAAGATCCAGATACCATCAGATAAAAGTGGCCAACCCAGATATCCAGAAAACAGCCTTTCGAACACGCTACGGCCATTACGAATTTACGGTGATGCCCTTCAGACTCACCAATGCACCCACCATATTCATGGACCTCATGAATCGAGTATTCCAGCCCCACCTAGATGACTTCGTCATTGTATTCATCGACGACATCCTGGTCTACTCCTGAAATAAGGAAGAACATGAAAAACACCTCCGCACAACCTTACAAACCCTGAGAGAACAGCAACTATACGCCAAGTTCTCCAAATGTGAATTCTGGAAGGACAACGTAGCCTTCCTAGGTCACGTGATAAATAAAGAAGGAACAAAGGTGGACCCCACCAAGATCCACGCCGTCAAAGAATGGCCCACACCAAAATCGCTTTCGGAGGTCAGAAGCTTCCTAGGATTAGCTGGCTATTATAGGAGGGTTGTACCCAATTTTACCAAAATAGCTTAGCCTCTCACTAAACTCATGAAAAAGGAAACCCCCGTTCATTGGGACAACAACTGCACCGCAGCCTTTCATGAATTGAAAGAGAAACTAACCACGACACCCGTCCTAGCCCTTCCCTTCGGGATGGAAGGATTCGAGGTCTTCAGCAACGCCTCCAAAAAGGGGTTGGGATGCGTACTAATGTAAAAGGGGAAGGTAATAGCATACACATCTAGAAAACTCAAAACCCACGAAGAAAATTACCCCACACACGACCTCGAGCTAGCCGCCATCGTGTTTGCCCTAAAAATTTGGAGACATTACCTATACGGAGTACAATGCAAGATTTATACGGATCAAAAAGTCTAAAGTACATCTTCACCCAGAAAGATCTAAACATTCGACAACGAAGGTGGTTGTAACTCATAAAAGATTACGACCTTGATATCCAATACCACGAAGGAAAGGCTAACGTTGTGGCTGACGCCCTAAGCCGAAAGGCTAACCACTCCCTCAACGCCACTTGGATCTTGCCAGACCAGCTATACAAGGACTTCCAGAAGTTGAACTTGGAGGTAGTAGAGCAAGGTCAAACCAACTCCGACATCCGCCTATTCAATGCCAGAGTCATACCGACACTATTCGAAGAAATCAAGGCCGGACAGCATCAAGACCCGGAACTAAATAAAATTCGGCTCGACCTAACTAAGGGAAAGGACGGACCCTTCGAAATATGCGAAGATGGTAGCCTCCGCTATCAAGGGCGGTGGTGTGTGCCCACCACACACCCCCACCTGAAGCAACAAATCCTGAAAGAAGGACACAACTCCCTATATTCCGTGCACCCCGGAGGTGACAAACTATACCAAGATGTGAGAAAGATGTTTTGGTGGCCCAACATGAAAAAGGAAGTCGCAGACTTCGTGGGCAAATGTCTGAACTGCCAAAGGGTAAAAGCCGAACGATGCAAGCCCAAAGACTCGTATAGCCCCTTGAAATACCACAAGGGAAGTGGGACTCCATATCCATGGATTTTGTCGGAGGACTACCCACAACACCAACCCGCAAGGATAAGATCTGGGTAATAGTGGACCGGCTAACCAAAACAGCACGGTTCATCGCTATGAAAGAAACGTGGACAATGACGCAACTAGCCTGGGCCTACCTAAACCGAGTAGTAAAACACGGGATCCCCCAAAACATTGTGTCCGATAGGGATCCCAGGTTCCTCTCACAATTCTGGAAGTCTCTACAAACAGCCTTGGGGACACAACTGAACTTGAGCACTGCCTTCCACCCCAACACTGACGGCCAAACCGAGAGAACCATTCAGACTCTCGAAGACATGCTAAGAGCCTGCATGTTGGACTTCGAAGGGACATGGGAAGAACATCTAGACCTCATCGAATTCTCTTACAACAACAGCTACCACGCAAGTATCCGCATGGCCCCCTACGAAGCTCTGTACGGTCAAAAATGTAGAACCCCCTTATGTTGGGAAGACATGGTCGGCCTAGTAACACTAGGACCCCAATACTTACAAGACACCATAGCTAAAGTCAAACACATACAAGAAAGAATGAAGGCCGCCCAAGACCGCCAGAAATCCTACGTCGACCTAGGGAGAAAACAAGCCGAGTTCACCCCCGGGGACAAAGTCTGGTTCAGAATCTCGCCCACACGAGGGGGTAATGAGGTTCAGAAGGAAAGGAAAACTCAGCCCCCGGTTTATCGGCCCCTATGAAATCATAGAAAGAGTCGGGAACCTGGCCTACCGCCTCGCCCTTCCCATCGAACTGGAACGGGTACACAATGTATTCCACATATCCCAACTAAAGAAATATGTACACGACCCGAGCCACATACTACAACCAGAGACCGTGGACCTTGACGATGCACTAGCTTACGAAGAGAAACCCGTAAGAATCCTGGACACCAAGACAAGAACCATCCGCCGACGAGCCATAGAAATGGTAAAAGCCCTCTGGACCAACCATGGGACCGAAGAAGCAACATGGGAACTCAAAGACACAATGAAAGAACGCTACCCCGAACTCTTCACACCAGGTAACCAAGGCGAAAGCATATGATAAGGGAATTAGTCACTCAGTAAGGGCCAAAGCTTCGGGGACAAAGCTTCCCGTTAAGGGGGGAGAGTGTAACAGCCCGTGTTACGGCCCATAAACCAATTAATTAATTACCCAGAAAGAAAGATTAAAATCTCATTAATTAGGAAAGGCCCACCATGAGCCCATGGACCCTTATCCCTAAATCCAACCCTTAGTCCCATAGGAAATAGAAGTAGCCAATTATATAAATAGGGACATATATAGGAGGCACCTAGAACTAACACCACAAATAATCTCTCACCACACAAGAAGTTCCAAGAATCCCCTTATGAGAAATCAAGAAAGGAGAAATCTTAAAGAAAGACCCTTCATAGCCAAGGAAATTAATTAAGGCTAAGAGGTAACCCTTGTCTCAACAAAACCTATTTTCTTCGCTATAATCTCCTTCCTTGTCCTCCTTCTATATAAGTGTGTCTTGATTAATTCCTCTATGTTAATTGTGATATATTCTTGATGATTGATAAGATAACTTGGGTGTATTCTTGATATTCTTGATGATCTTAATGATGAAAAGAGGTTCTTGATGTTAATGTAATGATTCTTAACAAATCTGGATATTTTTTGATGTTAACGATAAAATTGGGAATTTGATGATTTGGGAGGAATTAGAGCCCTAGGATGAATTGGGGAATTTGTGTTGTAATGTTCCTGATTTATATTTGGGTGGGAATTCACATGCTCGGGTGATGTTTATATTTAGAAGTCACGATAGGTTGAGTTACATGTGATTCTTGCTTTTGATCCGTTAATTGACTACGTGGTGTCGTTAATTGCATTTAAGAGTGTCTAAGCATGGTTTCGGGTTCCACAAAGGATCCCAGGACGAAATATTGATGAATGAGTCAGTGGGGGGTAGGGGTACCCGCTACCTACCCGCTGCCCGAAGATCACCACCGGGCAGCGGGCAGGCGTCCGCCCGCCGGCAACCCGCTGCCGGGCATTGATCTCCGGCGGGCAGCCAGCGGGTGATCCCTCACCCACCGGCTACCCGCTGGTTCGTGACCCACCCCGGTTCCCCAACTTCCCCGTTTGATGTTCCCCATTCCCCGTGGTGTCCCAACGGACCCCGTTTATCGTACCTGAGTCTAGTTTGATGGTTCGAGCACCATTCGTAGGTTAAATGAGTCTTAGGAATTGCATGCTAGTCGAATTGGTATCCCGTTGACCTAAGTGGAAGTTGTATGAACCCTTAGGACGATTCTTAGTATGTGATTGATCACACGTATGTGTTATTATATATCTCCCCTTCCTAATGTTCTATTATGTGCTCTAATGTGTTATGTGATGCATGGTTCCCCAACGTGGTTGCGATCAAGTTGGCTATACGGGCAGTTGGATGGGTTGAGAACCATACCAGCTGTTAACTAGGCCGGTTGCGATCGGTCAGGTATATAAATATTGTATAGGGCTGCGGTCCACTAATGATTACTTATGAGCTGCGGTTCATTTTCCTGGCTGCGGTCAGTGATTCACTTCTTGGGCTGCGGTCCACATGGGCCTCGGTGCTATGATCCACCGGACCTGAACGCGCCAGGACGGTGTGTAGGGCCAATAAGCTGAGGAATGCTGTAGTCCACCAATCCGAGTAATCGGGGCCGTGTGTAGGGCTACGGCTGGCTACAACCCACCGAGTGATGGGACGACGGTGTGTAGGGCCATAGTCTCCGAGGATCTTCGCCCACCGACTGAGTATAGCTCCGCGGTGTGTCGGGCTTGATCCGCTATGGTCCACCGACGTACCTATCGGCGGTGTGTAGGGTCGTAAGTCCCCCCTTGAAAAGGGGATCACGGTCCACCGGCTGGGTGCGTCAGCGGTGTGTAGGATCGTGGTCCGACGTTGAGTTCATCAGCGGTTCTCAAAGGGTTGGTTGCGATCAACTCCCCTCGTACCGCGGTACTGAGGTCGGGTGCTGCGGGGCCGTGTTAATGCTATATGCATTGACCCTCATGTTCGGGGCATGCGATTGGTCCCGTGGCGCCATCAGTAATGATGTGATATGAATGGTGATTCAATGATGATGTGATATGCATAGTGATGCAATGATGATGTGACGTGAATGATGATTGGATGATGATGTGTTTGGAATTGGAAAGTGATCAGTGACCTGAGATGTGTATTCCTTATGATGTTGTCTCTACTTAAATGCTTATTGTTATTTGATGTGCTCATCCCTAATTGCTGAGTCTATTCCCGGTTTTAAAACTAGTGTCTCTTAAGTATATATCTTCCTGCTTCGAAATGATTTTTGTATATCTCTATATATCTATCTATAATGTATTTCAACGCGTTGGAGTGGGTTACCAGCATCCCTCGCTGAACAGATATATTTTTCTTTCAGGCACAGATGAGTAGACACTGGAGCGCGCTAGAGACTTGGAGCATAGAATAGATAGTTTCCCTTTCGGCCTGCGTGCCATGCTTATGTATTGACATTATTGAGGATTTTAGTTAGTTAGCCTGTGCACCTGAGTTCTCTAGCTCAGGTGTGGCATAGCACCCCCTACTCTTATGATTATGCTTTGGGATTTAATGAGAATTACCCTTATTGTTTTAAAATTTCGGGGTTCCCTTGACTTTTAAAAGTTTTACCTTGAGCTTTGAAGGGAGTTCCCTTGTTCCTTACACTTTCTAAAGGTTAGTAAGGGTATTCTTGACTTTTCACCAAGAGTTAGTATTGTATCCTGTAACACCCCAGAATTTCAAGACATTTAAAACTTATAAAATAAAGGTGAAATCTCATTAAATCCCAAAATATAATACAAGAGTACGGGGTGCTATGCCACACCTGAGCTAGAGAACTCAGGTGCACAGGCTAACTAACTAATATCCTCAATAATGTAAATGCATAAGCATGGCACGCAAGCCGAAAGGGAAACTATCTACTTCTACGCTCCAAGTTCTAGCGCGCTCCAGTGACTTATTCTTCTATGCCCGAAAGCCAAATATATCTGTTCAGCGAGAGATGCTGGTAACCCACTGCAACGCGTTGAAATACAATACATATAGTTATGTACATAGATATACGAAAAGTCGTTTCGAAGCATGAAGATATATCCTAAGAGACTCTAGCTTTCAAATCTGGGAACCGACTCGACAAATAGGGGTACACTCAATCAACAGTCATAATCAAGCATATACAATTCTCACATAGGGCGCAGTTATAGATAAGCACAGCCAATAATCACAATTAAGCATTACTAGCAAGAGCCCTATGGTCACGTTTCCATAACAGTCATATCATCAATTCTTCTCATCTCATCACATAGCACACTTTGTTGGCGCCACAGGACCAATCGCATGCCCATACATGAGGGTCAGCGCATATAGCTCTGACACGGCCCCACAGCAACCTGCCCCGTCTCACAATACGGAGGGGTCGATCGCAACCGACCGATGAACCGCAGCTCTATATAATATTTTTATACCTAACCAATCTTTACCAGCCTGGTTAACAGTTGGGATAGTTCTCAACCCATTCAACTGCCCGTATAGTGGACCTTTGTCCTATATAATATTTATATACCTGACCAGTCTCTACCAACTTGGTTAACAGTTGGGACGGTTCTCAACCCATTCAACTGCCCGTATAGAGGACCTTTGTCCTATATAATATTTATATACCTGACCGGTCTCTACCAGCCTGGTTAACAGCCGGTATGGTTCTCAGCCCATCCGACTGCCCGTATAGCCCGATTGATCTCAACCAAATCGGGGTAACATGCACACATAACACATAGCAAGAACATGCAACCCACATTAACACATTGGGAAGGGGAGGAAGTGTATAACAAAACTTATGCGTGATCCTTCACATACTAAGAATATTCCTAAGGGGTTCATACTTCTTTCACCTAGGTCAACGGGATACCAATTCAATTAGCATGCAATATATAAGACCCATATGACCTATGAACGGTACCCGAAAATCAAACTAGACATAGGCACGATAGACGGAGTCCGTTGGGACACCACGAGGGTCGGGGGAACATCAAACGGGGGAGCCTGGATCCCGAAGTGGGGTACAAACCAGCGGGTAGCCGGTGGGTCAGGGGTCATGTAACACCCCAGATTTTCAAGATATTTAAAACTTATAAAATAAAGGTGAAATCTCAATAAATCCCAAGACATAATACAAGTGTACGGGGTGCTATACCACACCTGAGCTAGAGAACTCAGGTGCACAGGCTACCCAACTAATATCCTCAATAATGTAAACGCATAAACATGGCACGCAGGCCGAAAGGGAAACTATCTACTTCTACGTTCCAAGTTCTAGCGCGCTCCAGTGACCTACTCTTCTGTGCCTGAAAGCCAAATATATCTGTTCAGCGAGAGATGCTGGTAACCCACTCCAACGCGTTGAAATACAATACATATAGATATATATATATATATAGATATATGAAAAGTCAATTTGAGCATGAAGATATCTCCTACGGAATCTAGCTTATAAAACAGGGATAGACTCAACAGATAGGGCTAAGCACAGACAGCAGTTATACCAATCATATACAGTTTACAACATGCAAGACAGATAAGATAAGCACAATTAATAATCATAACACAATCTACAGTCTTAATCAGCATATACAATTCTCACATAGGAAACAGTCATGGATAAACACAACCAATAATCATAATTAAGCAATACTAGCAAGAGCCCTATAACAGTCACAACATCAACCCTTCTTATCTCGTCATATAGCACACTTTGTTGGCGCCACAGGACCAATCGCATGCCCATACATGAGGGTCAGCGCATATAGCTCTGACACGGCCCCGCAGCACCCTGCCCCGTCTCACAGCACGGAGGGGTCGATCGCAACCGACCGATGAGCCACAGCTCTATATAATATTTATATACCTGACCGGTCTTTACCAGCCTGGTTAACAGTTGGGATGGTTCTCAACCCATTCAACTGCCCGTATAGTGGACCTTTGTCCTATATAATATTTATATACCTGACCGGTCTCTACCAGCCTGGTTAACAGTTGGGATGGTTCTCAACCCATTCAACTGCCCGTATAGTGGACCTTAGTCCTATATAATATTTATATACCTGACCGGTCTCTGCCAGCCTAGTTAACAGCCGGTATGGTTCTCAGCCCACCCGACTGCCCGTATAGCCCGATTGATCTCAACCAAGTCGGGGTAACATACACACATAAAATATAGCAAGCACATGCAACCCATATTAGCACATTGGGGAAGGGGAAGAAAACGTATAATGAAACCTATGCATGGTCATCAACAACTAGAAATACTCCTAAGGGGTTCATACTTCTTATACCTAGGTCAACGAGATACCAATTCAACTAGTATGTAATATATAAGCCTCATACAACATATGAACGGTACCCGAAAAATCAAACTAGACATAGGCACGATAGACGGAGTTCGTTGGGACGTCACGGGGGTCGGGGAAACATCAAACGGGGAAGCCGGGGCCCCGAAGTGGGGTACTTTCCAGCGGGTAGCCGGTGGGTGAGGGTTCACCCGCCGGCTGCCCGCCGGCGTTACTGTTCCGGGCAGCGGGTGCCCGGCGGGCAGCTGCCCGCCCGCCGGCTGCCCGCTGCCGGAGCTACCCTTTTTGGCCGCGGGTAGGTGGCGGGTCCCCTACCCCCCACTGACTCTTTTACACCAAAAACGCCCCGGGAACCTTTGTGGAACCCGAAACCATGCTTAGACACTTTCAAACGCAATTGATAAAACATATAGACAATTAACGAATCAAAATTAGGAAACAAATGGCACATAACCAATCATGCTTTTATAAACATAATAAACACCCAATCATGCAAAATCCCACCCAACATACCAAGAATAATACCATCCGAATTCCACGATATAACGTAGGGTTCTAATTATTTTTAAATCTACGAGAACACAATTCATCCTCCAAAATCAAAATTCGGTAGGAATATCATATAACTATCAAGAACCTCATATAATCATTTAAGAACATCAAGAACACCATGTAATTAACATGAACGTCATATAATCATCAAGAACACCATAATTATCAAGAACCTTTCATCATCAAGATCACCCATGGAAATCATCCCACCAATCATCAATAATAATATCACAAATCATCAATACACAATAATATGGGGAAATCCTAAGAGGGGAATCATAGCTATGAAAATAGGTTTTGTTGAGACATGGGTTACCTCTTATCCTTAATTAATTCCTTGGGTATGAAGGGTCTTTCTTTAAGCTTTCTTGCTTTCTTGATTTCTTCTAAGGGAATTCTTGGAGCTCTTTGGGGTGGTGGGACGTTTATTGTGGTGGGGGGTTCTAGGTGCCTCTTAAGTCCCCTAGTTATATATTTCGGAGTCCTAGTTAGGAACTAATATTATAGGCTTGCTAATTCTTTTTCTTTTGGGACTAAGGATTGGGTTTAGGATAAGGACCCGTGGACTATGGTGGGCCTTTCCTAATTAATTCTTGTGATTTAATTCTTTCTTTTGGGTAATTGATTAAATGATTTAATTGATTTTAGGGATCGTAACACGGGGTGTTACACTCTCCCCCCCTTACGAGGGGCTTCGTCCCCGAAGCCCGGTGGGTTAATCCATTCTTTCACCCCTAGGCATCCCGTATCTTGGCCTCCCGGTTAGGAATGTGGCCCCACGTTTTGCCTTAGCTGGGGTAGACTGGATTTCTGGTGGTGATGTGATAGAAGGGTTTTAGGTCTACCTTGGCTTCCTGCTCCTGAGCTGGACGCCCCGCGAGTGCCCAAGGTGGCCTCGATTGCCGCCACCCTTTGATCTAGTGCGCGTGTCGTATGAATCAGGGATGAGAATCCTTCCTCCATGATTTGGCTTTGCCGGTTGAGCTGCGCGAGTATGCGTTCATTGATTGAGCCCTCGTTTTGCTCCCTTGGGTTCCCTCCTGATTGTGGTTGCACCGACGGGTTGGGTTCGTCATCCTCCTCCTGGTCCTCATTTCCCTCCAGAATTCCGCAATCTTGCATTGCCCGTTTGAGCTTCTTGTTGGAGATGTCTAATTGGTCGACCAATTCTCTTCGTTCATCCTCGGGTTTTTGGCAAATTTCTTCGAGTGTGAGGTAATGTCCTCCCTCGGTGTAGTAGATGTCGTTGCGGCGTAGGTTCTGGGCGTTAAAGACCATGCCATTTGCGGTCTTGACCTCGGTGTGGCTTAGGTCCACCCCCTTTTTCTCCATGATCCAACTTAGGATCATCCCGTAGGGTAGGCTAAGTCGGTTGTTTGTCTTGCAAAACTCTATGTGTTTTAGCATGAGTGCCGGCAGGTTGAACTTGATTTTATGTTTCAGGAGATAGGCAAAAGTGCACTCTAAGCTCCCCATGTCCTTGCTCTTGTTATTGGTGGGCAAGAGGCTATCAGTCACAATCATAACCAATATCTTTTGCTCCGCCGATAGCCACTTTCGGTTCGGTCGCGTGGCCGAGGTGAACCCGTCCTCCCTCCCGAGTAGGTACCCGAGATAGTCCTTGTACCCCGTGTTTTGGGTATCTATCCACCCCTTTCGGTCGTAGTTAGACACACCCGTGGTGGTCAATTTCAAGAGCTTGGCCAGTCGGCCTTCGGAAAGCACTATTTCCTTGCCGCGGACTCTGGTGGTGATTTCTAGTTTGTCACCCCGTTTGGTGGCTATAAGATGTTGATAGAATTCTTTCACCAATTCGGGGCACGTGTCCCCCTTGATGGTGAGGTATGTATCTAGGAGACCTTGGTGTTTAAGCATATCAACCAATTCCGGAGAGAATTGGTCGGGTTCAAGGGCTTTACCTCCGATTACGGTGTAATCGGCGTTGCTCCACTCCGGGGTGCGGGCTCCGAGGGGCTTTTTCGGCATTTTCTTTTTCTTTCAAGTGGCGTTTTTCGGCGAGTGCTCCGGTGGTGTGATTTTTTCGGCGACTTTTCCGGCGGGGCTCCGGTGGCGCATTTTTCCGTGCGGGCAAGGTGGTGGGGTGAGCTGTGCTCCGGTGGGGTGCGGCGAGGGGCGTGAGGGAGAGTGGGGAAGGGAGTGGAGAAGAAGAAGGAGAAAGGGAAGAAGAAGGAGGGTTTTTTTTTTTTGATTTGGGGATATTGTGGGTTTTAGGGATTTGTAGGGGCTTTAACAAGGGAGTGTTCCCTTGAAGTTTCAAGAAAGACTCATGGGCTAGTGGTTAGAGTTTGAGTCTTTTAAGTGAAAGGTTAAGAGTTCAATTCTCATTGGCAACACTAGGCCCTATGATGATGGGGCCCTTATCTTTTTCCTTCTTTTGTCTTCTAGTGGTGAGACTTGGCTAGTTTGTATAGTTCTAGTTCTGCCCCCTCGTAAATAAGAACGAATTTTGAACCGAACTTTTATTTATAATATCTCCGAAGTAATTAAGCTAAATAAGTAGTTCTACCACGAAGGTGATTACAAGAAATTGCCAACCTATCCTAAACAGAATTCGTCTCCTTGGTTTTCTCCCATGGGGTTTGCGTGGTCCTCGTCTTCTGGGCTTAGGTTTCCTTCCTCGAGATTGCTCTCGTTCCCGAGGTCGGTTTGAGTGCGGCTCATGACGAATATTTTTCTGGGAGCGTCGTAGTTTCCTTGATGAGCGGTGCCCCCATGTTGTCCCATGGTGGTAGTGCGTGGTCTTTGGGGTTGGGTGCAAAGGAAGGCCTTGTGTCCTTCCTCTCCGCAGTTGAAGCATCGCAAGGGATTGCCCATGCAATCTTTGCCTCTATGGTTCTTGTTGCATTTTGGACAAGGAAAGCTCCTGGTGCTAGCGTCGTTATTCCCCAGGGGTGGCCTTTGGTTGGTCAGGTTACTCGGTCTTGTATTGGTGTCGTTTCTTGCTTTCTTGACTGGTGGTGCCCCTCCTCCGGGGTTCCTCTTTCGTATTTGCTCTTGGACCCCGCGTTGGAGCAGTTGGATTCGGTAGAGATTAGCGGCACTGGAGTAAGCCTCGTTGAGAGTCCGAGGTCTGCTTACCACTAGTGCCTTTCGGGCTTCAAAGTTGAGGCCCGATACAAATCTTTCTATTTTGGTCACCTCGGTGGGGACTAGTTCTGGTGCAAAGCGTGCTAGTTCAAGGAATCGCTTGTGGTATTCCATAACGGTAGCTGCCCCTTGTTTCAGATGGAGAAACTCTTCGTACAGGGATGCTCTCACGTGTGTTGGATAGAATCGCTCTCGTAGTCACGTTTTGAGTTGTTCCCAGTTGAACCCCGGTTCTCGTTGGTAAGTGGGACCCTCGTGGACCCACCAGAGATCGGCCTCGTGTCCGAAGTAGAACGAGGCTATCTCCACGCGGCGTTCTTCTGGGCATTCCACTAACCTGAGAATTTTCTCAAGGGTTCGGATCCATTCCTCCAGGATAACGGGATCCTCTTCTCCTGAGAACGTGGGTGGTCGTTGGTTAGAGACTTGTCGGGCGAAGTCTGCGTTTGTGTTCGACGGAGGTGGTGGGGGCCTGTCGTTGCAGAGAGCCACGTCGCTTAGTGCTTGGGCGACTTGTGTTAGTTGTTGTAGCGTTTGGGTTAGGGGATCGTGCGTGGCGGGTTCTGGAGTCCTTGATTATCTTCTGTTGGGTGCCATGTTGTCGTCTTCCTGGGTCAATGTTTATAAGAACGTTAAATTGGGGCTTGGTGTCCTTCTTTGTGATAACGGGGGAAAGTTTTCTCCAGGCAAGGGAGGTGTAACACCCCGTGTTACGAGTCCTAAAACCAATTGATTAATTAATTAATTAATAGCCCAGGAGAAAGAATAAATTATAATGATTAATTAGGGAAAAAGGCCACCGTAGCCCATGGGCCCAAATATATAAACCCAACCCCTAACCCCAATAGGCTTAAACTCTAAATAAAACCTTAGATCTATAAATAGAGAACTTAGGGAGCACCTAGAACCCCCACACGCCTAAACGCCCCACCACCCCAGGAGAGCTCCAAGAATTCCCTTAGAAGAAAGCAAGAAAGCAAGAAAGCTTAAAGAAAGACCCTTCATAGCCAAGGAACTAATTAAGGCTAAGAGGTAACCCATGTCTCAACAAAACCTATTTTCATAGTTATGATCCCCCCTTAGGGTTTCCCCCATATTATTGTGAATGGCGAGATCTATTGATTATTATTGATGCTTGACGTGATGATCCCATGAGGGATCTTGATAATCTTGATATTGGGAGATTCTTGATAATTATGGTGTTCTTGATGATTATATGGAATTCTTGATGATTATGTGTTGTTCTTGACAATTGTGTGATGTTCTTGATGCTTATGTGATATTCTTACCGAATCTTGCAATTAGAAGACGAACCGTATTCTTGTTGATATAAAAGTGATTAGAACCCTAGGTTGTATCGTATAATCTTATTCTTTGATTATCGGGTGGGGAAATCGCATGTTTGGGTGTTGATTATATTTAGGAAAGCATGATAGGTTATGTGCCGTTCGTTTCTTGTATTTGATTCGTTAATTGTCTACGTGTTGTCGTTAATTGTGTTGTAAAGTGTCTAAGCATGGTTTCGGGTTGCGGGGCCGTGTCAGAGCTATATGCGCTGACCCTCATGTATGGGCATGTGTTGAGATATGGATGAGTGGTGGTCATGAGTGTCTTGGGGGATGTGACTACGGGAATTATGTTGGGGATTGTTGATGTTGAGTTATGGTTATTGTTTATGCTTTGCCTTATCTGCCTTATCTGTTGTAAACTGCATATGCTCGTTATAACTGTTGCTTGTGTTTGGCCTTATCTGTCGAGTCATTCCCGGTTTTAAAGCTAGAGTTCGTAGGATATATCTTCATGCTCAAAATGGTTTTCGTATATCTATATATATCTCTATATGTGTTGTATTTCAACACGTTGGAGTGGGTTACTAGCATCTCTCGCTGAAAAGATATATTTGGCTTTCAGGCACAGAGGACTAGAGCACTGGAGCGTGCTAGAATCGGAGCGTAGAAATAGATTAGTTTCCCTTTCGGCCTGCGTGCCATATTATGCATTATGTTTCAATGGATATTAGTTAGACAGCCTGTGCACCTGGGTTCTCTAGCCCAGGTGTGGCATAGCACCCCGTACACTTATGATATACTTTGGGATGTAATGAGATATTACCTTTATTATATAAGTTTAAAATGTCTTGAAAATCTGGGGTGTTACAGGAGGTTATGTGTAGGTTTCACAATCTCACCGCGCGTCCTAAGATTCCGGAATCCTATGTTCCTAAATACTTAGAGTTCGAGCCTATTGTCTTAAAGTCCGGTCTTAAGAGTCTTATCCTAGGGTCAAACTTAGGCTCTGATACCAACTGTAACACCCCAGATTTTCAAGATATTTAAACCTTATAAAATTAAGGTGAAATCTCATTAAATCCCAAGATATAATACAAGTGTACGGGGTGCTATGGCACACCTGAGCTAGAGAACTCAGGTGCACAGGCTACCTAACTAATATCCTCAATAATGTAAACGCATAAACATGGCACGCAGGCCGAAAGGGAAACTATCTACTTCTACGTTCCAAGTTCTAGCGCGCTCCAGTGACCTACTCTTCTGTGCCTGAAAGCCAAATATATCTGTTCAGCGAGAGATGCTGGTAACCCACTCCAACGCGCTGAAATACAATACATATAGATATATATATATATATATATATATATATATAGATATATGAAAAGTCAATTTGAGCATGAAGATATCTCCTACGGACTCTAGCTTATAAAACAGGGATAGACTCAACAGATAGGGCTAAGCACAGACAGCAGTTATACCAATCATATATAGTTTACAACAGGCAAGACAGATAAGATAAGCACAATTAATAATCATAACAAAATCTACAGTCATAATCAGCATATACAATTCTCACATAGGAAACAGTCATGGATAAACACAACCAATAATCATAATTAAGCAATAATAGCAAGAGCCCTATAACAGTCACAACATCAACCCTTCTTATCTCGTCATATAACACACTTTGTTGGCGCCACAGGACCAATCGCATGCCCATACATGAGGGTCAGCGCATATAGCTCTGACACGGCCCCGCAGCACCCTGCCCCGTCTCACAGCACGGAGGAGTCGTTCGCAACCGACCGATGAGCCACAGCTCTATATAATATTTATATACCTGACCGGTCTTTACCAGCCTGGTTAACAGTTGGGATGGTTCTCAACCCATTCAACTGCCCGCATAGTGGACCTTTGTCCTATATAATATTTATATACCTGACCGGTCTCTACCAACCTGGTTAACAGTTGGGATGGTTCTCAACCCATTCAACTGCCCGTATAGTGGACCTTAGTCCTATATAATATTTATATACCTGACCGGTCTCTACCAGCCTGGTTAACAGCCGGTATGGTTCTCAGCCCACCCGACTGCCCGTATAACCCGATTGATCTCAACCAAGTCGGGGTAACATACACACATAACATATAACAAGCACATGCAACCCATATTAGCACATTGGGGAAGGGGAAGAAAACGTATAATGAAACCTATGCGTGGTCATCCACAACTAGGAATACTCCTAAGGGGTTCATACTTCTTATACCTAGGTCAACGGGATACCAATTCAACTAGCATGCAATATATAAGCCTCATAAAACCTACGAACGGTACCCGAAATATAAACTAGACATAGGCACGATAGACGGAGTCCGTTGGGACGTCACGGGGGTACTTTCCAGCGGGTACCCGGTGGGTGAGGGTTCACCCGCCGGCTGCCCGCCGGCGTTACTGTTCCGGGCAGCGGGTGCCCGGCGGGCAGCTGCCCGCCCGCCGGCTGCCCGCTGCCGGAGCTACCCTTTTTGGCCGTGGGTAGGTGGCGGGTCCCCTACCCCCACCTACCCCCCACTGACTCTTTTACACCAAAAACGCCCCGGGAACCTTTGTGGAACCCGAAACCATGCTTAGACACTTTCAAACGCAATTGATAAAACATATAGACAATTAACGAATCAAAATTAGGAAACAAACGGCACATAACCTATCATGCTTTTCTAAACATAATAAACACCCAATCATGCAAAATCCCACCCAACATACCAAGAATAATACCATACGAATTCCACGATATAACGTAGGGTTCTAATTATTTTTAAATCAACGAGAACACAATTCATCCTCCAAAATCAAGATTCGGTAGGAATATCATATAACAATCAAGAACCTCATATAATCATTTAAGAACATCAAGAACACCATGTAATTATCAAGAACGTCATATAATCATCAAGAACACCATAATTATCAAGAACCTTTCATCATCAAGATCACCCATGGAAATCATCCCACCAATCATCAATAATAATATCACAAATCATCAATACATAATAATATGGGGAAATCCTAAGAGGGGAATCATAGCTATGAAAATTGGTTTTGTTGAGAGATGGGTTACCTCTTAGCCTTAATTAATTCCTTGGCTATGAAGGGTCTTTCTTTAAGCTTTCTTGCTTTCTTGATTTCTTCTAAGGGAATTCTTGGATCTCTTTGGGGTGGTGGGACGTTTATTGCGGTGGGGGGTTCTAGGTGCCTCTTAAGTCCCCTATTTATATATTTCGGAGTCCTAGTTAGGAACTAATATTATAGGCTTGCTAATTCTATTTCTTTTGGGACTAAGGATTGGGTTTAGGGATAAGGGCCCGTGGACTATGGTGGGCCTTTCCTAATTAATTCTTGTGATTTAATTCTTTCTTTTGGGTAATTGATTAAATGATTTAATTGATTTTAGGGATCGTAACACGGGGTGTTACAGGTCACCCGCCGGCTGCCCGCCGGCGTTTTACTATTCCGGACAGCGGGTGCCCGGCGGGCAGTTGCCCGCCCGCCGGCGTTGCCCAACTAGGCCGCGGGTAGGTGGCGGGTCCCCTACTCCCACCTACCCCCCACTGACTCTTTTTCACCAAAAACGCCCCGGGAACCTTTGTGGAACCCGAAACCATGCTTAGACACTTTCAAACGCAATTGATAGTACACGTAGACAATTAATGGATCAAAATCAAGAAACATACGGCACATAACCTATCATGCTTTTCTAAACATAATCAACACCCAATCATGTGAATTCCCACCCAATATACCAAGAATAATACCATACGGATTCCACGACATAAACTAGGGTTCTAATTATTTTTAAATCAACAAGAACACAATTCATCTTTCGAAATCAAGATTCGGTGGGAATATCATATAACTATCAAGAACCTCATATAATCATTAAGAACATCAAGAACACCATATCATTATCAAGAACGTCATATAATCATCAAGAGGACCATAATTATTGAGAACCTCTCATCATCAAGATCACCCATGGAATCATCCCACCAATAATAATATCACAAATCATCAATACACAATAATATGGGGAAATCCTAAGAGGGGAATCATAGCTATGAAAATAGGTTTTGTTGAGACATGGGTTACCTCTTAGCCTTAATTAATTCCTTGGCTATGAAGGGTCTTTCTTTAAGCTTTCTTGCTTTCTTGATTTCTTTTAAGGGAATTCTTGGAGCTCTTTGGGTGGTGAGAGATTATCTAGGTGCCTTCTATATCCCTATTTATATATTTAAGACTCCTAATTAGGGCCTGAATGGTATGGGTTTACTAATTCTATTCCTTATAGGACTAAGGACTTGTTTTAGGGATAAAGGTCCATGGTCCATAGTGGAACATATTAATTAATTAAAGAGAATCCTAATCATAATCTGAATAGTAGAAGGCCTACTTCCTTTATTCCTAATAGGCCTAAGACTCTTGTTTGGGCAAGGGTCCACGGTTCATGGTGGACCTCATTAATTAATTAAAGGGAAACCTAACCGAATTAAATCATATTTAATTATTATTAACGGGATTAATTAAATAATTAATCCGGGATTGAAGGCCGTAACACGGGGTGTTACATAACCTAACCTAGAAGACTTCTTCATTTCATTCCTTACATTTCCTAGAAATTAGCTCTACCTTCTCTCAAGAAAGGTGAGTAGCTTTTCCTCCAAGCTAAGTTGAAATCTTGTCAAGATTCCAAGATTTGCTTCCAAGATTCAACCTTTCACCTATTTGGGCATCTAGGAGGGTAAGATCTAAGTCCATCTTGTGTTTTTGGTTTCATCTTAGATGTCTTTTTCTTAAAAGTAGGATATTTATGATCTTTTGGTTTTATCATGAAGTGGGTTTGGAAAGTGAGCCTTGTAAGGAGCTTGTTGAGGTGTAAAGTGAAGTCTTTTAGTCTACAAGAGGTAACCCATGCTCTATAAAATCTATTTTGCTTACCTATATGTGATTTCTTGGATTCTACATGTGTTTTGCTATGAAATGTTTGTGTTTATGCATTTGTCTTGTGAAAATGCATATCTAGAGCTTGTGTTTAGGGTTCTTTTGTGCCATTGCTTGGCATTTTCCATGATTCAAGTCATTTTGTTGTATTGGGTGAGGTTTGGCATGTTTTGGACTTGAATTTGAGTTTGGAGTTGAAAATCCCCGAAGGGATTATTTTGGACCCAGGGACGTACCCGCGGGCGGAACGACGGGGAGAGCCCTACCCGCCGCCCCACTCGCGGGAACGAGGCTTGTGGTTGTTGGTACCCGCGGTCAGGACCACAGGTAGGGGCCTACCTGTAACACCGCCATTTTCAATTAACCAAAATAACTTATAAAAATGAATTTATTTTATTAAAAACCATTTTTAGTTGCGGAAGCTAAACAGAACAAAAGGAAAAAGGGATGCTACCTCCACGTTTAGATAACAACCTATATCCAAACGCACAGGCTAAAAACAACACTACTAAAAACAATCCATAATTTGTTCTATTACAACGCATTAAATACAATTGTCTAAGAATTCACTTCTAGATTTTTCTAAAATAATATAAAACTTCAAAGTTCTAAAAGATGAATCGCTCTCATGCTCCAGATACTCGTGCCACATTACCTGCAAAATAGCTAAAGGGGGAACAAATTCAGCATACAACAGCTGGAAAGACTTACTCCACCCTGTAAAACATTTTACACATAATACATAACACCTTGGAGCACATAATTCCACATTAACCCCTTAATCATATTATACTAGCAATATTCCCTCCTACCATTTCTTCACATTTAATTACCAATTACAAAGTCAACCACATAATAAGTATAAATTAAAATTCATATAACATTCCAAAATTTACCATATCATCAATTAATTTAACACAAAATACAATAACTTTCACGTTTGACCACTTTTCTCAATATTAGGATTTAATCCTTTATTTACCACCAAGTCAATGAGGAGGAAAAATACAAGGCAAGAGCCATTACTTCGGCCCCAGTGACCAAAACCAACCAACCAGAGACCAACCCAGTTGGCTCGAGATCAATCCTTAAGTATGCATACCCCCATTGAGAGACCAACCCCAATGGGTAGAACGAACTCGATTGTGAGAGACCACCAACCCCACAAGGTACATACTAATATTCCAGAATCAAATGTGAGAGACCAGCCTCACAAGATCCATAACCAAAAGTGAGAGACCAACCTCACAATAAAAATCCAAGTACAAATCCTCCATGTCCAAAGTTAATTAAATGTAAGTTTTTATACCAAATATTTCACAAGCAAGCAACTTCTGAATATCTAAAACTGACAAAACTTTTCAGAAATAATGACCTGAATTTCAGAATTTACTGAGAAAATTCGGTAACATATTTTCATATGAAATTCTCCAGATAAGTAATACAAAGAGTCTAGACTACACACAAAAAGTTTCAAGCCAATCTAAGGCCTAGAAGTATTTTTCCCGAAATATTTCCCAACACTGCCCAAACAGAAATTAAACTGGCAGTACACTGCCTCAACTTTACGAAATTTTTCTGGAAAAAACGAAACATAATTTTAACCAAAACTTTTTACAAACATAAAATATATCAAGTCTAGGTTATCCATAAAACATTTCAAGCAAATATACGTTTAGGAAGCATTTTTTACGAATTTTTCTTTCCAGCTGCGCCAGTCGGAATTTTCTCATGCAATGATCAAATTCTGTAAAGTTTATCCTTTTTAATCACCATATCACATATGCAGGGATTTCCAAACATCAAAACTCATATATCTACTCACATAATATGATCAAATAACTTACAATACTAAATATCACAAATTCATTAAAATCATGAATCACATAAACACATAGAAAAAGTGATTTTTCTTTGGGGTAAATACATTTTGAGTAGACATAAATCTTACCTCTAATGATGCCCAAAAGCAATCACCTAAGCTTGATGATCTTCAGAAACCTAGCATAGGCACAATCTAGGCTCCCAAAGGTTCGTACCGCTCTGATACCAATATTTCCAAAAATGTATTTCCAAACATCCTATTAACCTCATAGATATAACACAGATTAGCGTATTCCACACCTAATTATTATGAACACAAGTCTCCATATTTATAAAAATGATAACAGTAATGATATTTCACATCTAATTCTTGAATCAATTGATAAGAAGAAAAGACTAGGGTTTTATCTATTTAGGAGGGAGGGATTGTCGACATAGAGAGATAGAAGAATATATATTGAATTAGGTTATCTGGAACAATCTGACTACTACTTAAATACTTAACTAATAACTTGTATTATAAATAATAATTCTATTTGTAGGGAACTAAAATACTTAAAAGCTTAAAATAATATTAATATACATATTAGGGTTATGGAAAACTATAACATATATATGTTCCATGCCATATCATACGTACAAAATATATATTATTAGAAAAATATATACATATACATATATATATATATATATATATATATATATATATATATATATATATATATATATATATATATTAGGACCAAAATATTATTAATTAGGCTCAAATAATAATTTGAGTTTAGGAAGATATTAGGTTAGACTTGGAGCACAAGGAATAGATTAAAATTAGGAAACAATGATTAGGAAATATAGTGCACAAAAATATGGGGCATCACACTACCCGTGTGTCCACACGCGGGGTACATGTTGGCGTTTGTTCGGGATTTGTTCCCCTTGATTCTTTTAACTCGGTATTTGGTCTTTTGACTTCCCGATGTTCTTTTGTGGAACTATTTGGTATCTAAATGCTAGCGTGTGTGTTGTTTGTACCTTCCGTTTGGTTGATGATAACTTGTGTTATTCATCGTTGTTGTTGTTGGGCTGTGACCCATTCCTTGATTGAGTATGCTTCATACCTTCGTTGTGATCCGTTTATTGATTCTTGTTGAGGTGTGATGCGTGTGTGGATTTACCTAGATTGCACGATTAGTGGTATGGGACACTAGTCACCAAGGTATTGCAGCGGTCCTCGTGGTGGCCGTGACGTGATTATGGAGCTGTATTGGTGGGTTACCAGCATTATTCGCTGACCGGGCGTCGTCCCATGTTTATCTTTGTGTTCTTACAGGTGATGTCTAGACGAGCGCGATGTCTAGTGGCCGGTAGCTTAGTACCTTTATCCTTGTTTTGTGGCCTGTGTGCCAATGTAGTTTTAGACTGATGTCTTTGGGATAGATGTATACACATTGCAGATTTGACCGCCGTAGCATTTACCGTGGTTGGTTGACGTGGCATAACACCCCGTTTGGATTCCTTCTATCCAGTTATCGTTTTATCTTCCGTTGTGCTAGTGTATTGTTGTATGATCTGCATGTGTTAAGGCCTTTTTATATAGGTCATGTTTGGGGGGTTTTACAGTTGGTATCAGAGCCTAGGTTTGAACCTAGGATGAGTTAGGTCTAGACTTTCTAAGTGGCTAAGTGTGGTTTGAGACCCTTAAGCGACCTTAAGAATCTAAGTGTTAGGCTTAGGACTTTAGGACGCGCTGTGAGGTTGTGAGTTCCTTTATTGTTTTCTGTTGTGCTTCCTGTGCTTGTTTTCCTTTTAGCTTTGGTTTCCTTTAGTTAAGGCACCAGGTAAGGGTGTGGGCCTTGAGTTTCCTCACGTATTTGTGCTGTTGCTGTAGAAGTCAGGGATGGCACTGTAACACCCCAGATTTTCAAGACATTTTAAACTCACATAATAAAGGTAATATCTCATTACATCCCAAGTATCTCATAAGTGTGTGGGGTGCTATGCCACACCTGGGCTAGAGAACCCAGGTGCACAGGCGGTCTAGCTAATATCCATTGAAACATAATGCATAATATGGCACGCAGGCCGAAAGGGAAACTACTCTACTGCTACGCTCCAGTTCTAGCGCGCTCCAGTGCCCTAGTCCTCTGTGCCTGAAAGCCAAATATATCTGTTCAGCGAGAGATGCTGGTAACCCACTCCAACGCGTTGAAATACAATACATATAGAGATATATATAGATATATGAAAACCATTTTGAGCATGAAGATATATCCTACAAACTCTAGCTTTAAAACCGGGAATGACTTGACAGATAAGGCCAGACACAAGCAACAGTTATAACGAGCATATGCAGTTCACAATAGATAAGGCAGATAAGGCAAAGCATAAACAATAATCATAACCCATCATAAACAATCCCCAATATGAGACCCACAGTCACATCCCAAGGCACTCATAGTCACAACTCGTCCATATCACACACATACCGCACATTGTTGGCGCCACAGGACCGATCAAATGCCCATACATGAGGTTCAGCGCATATAGCTCTGACACAGCCCCGCAGCACCATGCCCCGTATCGCAACACGGGGAGGTCGATCGCAACCGACCGATGAACCGCAGCTCATCATAATGTTTGATCGCAACCAAACAGTGGACCGCAGCCCAAGAGAGTGTCATCTGACCGCAGCCAGGATAAAGGATGAACCGCAGCTCGTATAGAAACGTTTGATCGCAACCAAACGGTGGACCGCAGCCCAAGAGAATATCATCTGACCGCAGCCAGGAATACCAATCTGACCGCAGCCAGCTTCTGAACCGCAGCTCAGGATAACCAATCCGATCGCAACCGAATTGGGGTAGCACACACACGTAACACATAGCAAGCACATACAACCCACGTTACACATTGGGAAGGGGGATAAAGCGTATAACAACCCTATGCGTGATCCATCACTTACTAAGAATAGTCCTAAGGGGTTCATACTTCCTTCACCTAGGTCAACGGGATACCAATTCATCTAGCATGCAATATAACAGACTCATAAACCTACGAACGGTACCCGACACATCAAACTAGACATAGGCACGATAAACGGAGTCCGTTGGGACACCACGGGGAACGGGGAACATCAAACGGGGAAGCCAGGGTCCCGGGCGGGATGAATTTCCAGCGGGTAGCCGGTGGGTGGGGGGGCCACCCGCCGGCTGCCCGCCGGTTTTACTATTCCGGGCAGCGGGTCGCCGGCGGGCAGCTGCCTGCCCGCCGGCCACCCGCTGCCAGGCGGTGATTCTCGGCACCAGGTAGGTGGCGGGTCCCCTACCCCCCCACCTACCCCCCACTGACTCTTTTTCAACAATTGCGCCCCGGGAACCGTTGTGGAACCCGAAACCATGTTTAGACACTTTACAACGCAATTAACGACAACACGTAGACAATTAACGGATCAATTACGAGAAACGAACGACACATAACCTATCATGCTTTTCTAAATATAATCAACACCCAAACATGCGAATTCCCGACCCGATAATCCAAGAATAAGATCATACGTTATAACCTAGGGTTCTAATCACTTTTATATCAACAAGAATACGGTTCGTCTTCTAATTGCAAGATTCGGTAAGAATAACACATAAACATCAAGAGCATCACATAATTATCAAGAACAACGCATAAACATCAAGAACTCGATATAATTACCAAGAACACCATAATTATCAAGAATCTCCCAATATCAAGATTATCAAGATTCCCCATGGAATCATTAAATCAACATCAATAATAATCACCATAATTTCGCCATTCACATAATATGGGGGAAACCCTAAGGGGAATTCATAACTATGAAAATAGGTTTTGTTGAGACATGGGTTACCTCTTAGCCTTAATTAATTCCTTGGCTATGAAGGATCTTTCTTTAAGCTTCCTTGCTTTCTTGATTTCTCCTAAGGGGATTCTTGGAGCCCGTTTCGGGGTGGTGGGGCGTTAATCTTGTGGGGGATTCTAGGTGTCTCTTAAGTCCCCTATTTATATATTTAGCAGTCCTAATGTGGGACTAATATTATAGGCTTGCTAATTCTATTCCTTTTGGAACTAAGGATTGGGTTTAGGGGTTGGGTTTCTACATGAGGGCCCATGGACTGTGGTGGGCCTTTTTCCCTAATTAGTCATTATGATTTATTCCTTCTCTTGGGCTAAAGATTGATTAATTAAATGGTTTTAGGGGCCGTAACACGGGGTGTTACACTCTCCCCCCCTTACAAGGGGCTTCGTCCCCGAAGCCCGGTGTTATAGTCCATCCTTTCACCCCTAGACACCTCGTAGCTCAGCCTCCTGATTAGGGTTGCGGCCTTACGTTTGTCTTGGCTTGGGGTAGGCTGAACTTTCGATGGTGTTGTGGTAAGGAAGTTTTCGGTTGTACCTCGGTTTCCTGCGCTGGAACTGGGTGCACCGCGAGTGCCCAAGGCGGCCTCGATCGCTGCTACCCTTCGATCAAGTGCGCGTGTGGTGTGAATCAGGGACGAGAACCCTTCTTCCATGATTTGATTCTGCCGGTCGAGCTGTGCGAGTATGCGTTCGTTGACCGAACCCTCGCCTTGCCCCCTCGGGTTCCCTCCTGGCTGTGGGTGCACTGAAGGGTTAGGCCCGTCTTCCTCCTCTTGTTCTTCATTTCCCTCCGTGCTTCCGCAATCTTGCATGGCCCGCTTGAGTTTTTTGTTGGAGATGTCTAACCGATCAACCAATTCCCTACGTTTCTCATCGGGTTTTTGGCAAATTCCTTCGAGGGTGAGATAGTGCCCTCCTTCGATGTAGTAGATGTCGTTGCGGCGGAGGTTTTGGGCATTGAAAACCATGCCATTGGCGGTCTTGACTTTGGTGTGGCTTAGGTCTACCCCCTTTTTCTCCATGATCCAACTTAGGATCATCCCGTAAGGTAGGCTAAGCCGGTTGTTTGTTTTGCAGAACTCCATGTGCTTTAGCATGAGTGCCGGCAGGTTGAACTTGATTTTATGTTTTAGGAGATACGCAAAGGTGCACTCCAAGCTTCCCACATCCTTGCTCTTGTTGTTGGTGGGCAAGAGGCTATCGGTTACAATCATAACCAATATCTTTTGCTCCGCCGATAGCCATTTCCGGTTTGGTCGGGTGGCCGAGGTGAACTCATCCTCTTTCCCGAGTAAGTACCCGAGGTAGTCCTTGTGTCCCGTAGTTTGGGTGTCAATCCACCCCTTCCGGTCATAGTCGGACACACCCGTGGTGGTCAATTTCAAGAGCTTGGCCAAACGGCCTTCGGAAAGCACAATTTCCTTGCCGCGGACTTTGGTGGTGATTTCTACCTTGTCACCCCATTTGGTGGCTACAAGGTGTTGATAGAACTCCTTCACCAATTCGGGGTACGTATCCCCTTTGATGGTGAGATACGTATCTAAAAGTCCTTGGTGTTTAAGCATATCAACCAATTCCGGAGAGAATTGGTCGGGTTCAAGTGCTTTACCTCCGATCACGGTGTAATCGGCATTGTTCCACTCCGGGGTGCGGATTCCGAGGGGTATCTTTGGCATTGCGATAGGTGGTACTTTTCCGGTGGATTTTCCGGCCAGATTTCCGGCGAGTCTCCGGCGAGGTGGGCAGCGCTCCGGCGTGTTTTTCCGGCGGGCGTCGAGGCGGCGTCTTCCGATTGCGGAGGAGGCGGCGGTGAGGCGGGGTTCACGATGAGGAGGAGGTGGCGTGGGGTTGGCGTTCGGTGGAGGTGGCAGCGGGTCTCGGCTGGGCGGACTCTGGGCGGACGGCGAGTGGTCTCCGGCGGTTTGGTTTGGACGGCGGCGTGGCGAGCGGTTCTGCCGGGGTGCGTCCGGGCGGTGGCGGCGTCGGTGGGAGATGGTGGCTGTGGTGGGGCAGTGGGGTGTGCGAGAGGGAGAAGGAGAGGGTGTGGGGAGAGAGAGAGAGAGAAGAAGAAGAAGAAGAAGAAGAAGGAGAAGAAGGGTTTTTGATTTGGGGATTTTGTGGGTTTTAGGGATTTAGAGGGGTTTAACAAGGGAGTGTCCCCTTGAGGTTTCAAGAAACACTCACGGGTTAGTGGTTGAGGCCTTGACTTGTAGAAGGGAGGTCCAAGGTTCTATTCTTAATGGTGACATTAAGTATTTCTTAATGAGGTGATTTTTGTCCTTTTTCTTGTTTCGTCTTTTAGTGAGGAAGGGTTGGGTGGATGGCATAACTTGTGTTTTACTCTCGTAGTGGAATCGAAATTTGAACGAAAAGGAATTTTTATTCGTAATACTTTCTAAGTAGCTCAGCTAAGTAGGCATAATGCTCCCGACGTAATTAAACTAAATAAGTGGTCTATACGATACAGGGGGCGGTTACAAGGGGGTGATGGCTTATCCTAGACAGAATTCGCTTTCTGGGTTTTCTTCGGCGGGGTCCGCATGGTCCTCGTCTTCAGGGATTGGGTTTTCCCCTTCTAGGCCTTCTTCGTTTCCGAGGTCGGCTTGCGCTTGGCTCATGATGAATACTTTTCCGGGAGCGCCGTAGCCCCCTTGGTGACCGGTACCCCCGTGTTGGCCTGTGGTGGTGGGACGCGGTCTTTGGGGCCGAGTGCATTGGAAGGCCTTGTGTCCTTCCTCCCCGCAGTTGAAGCATCGCCAGGGGTTGCCTGCGCAGTCCTTGCCTCTGTGACTTTTGTTGCATCTCGGGCAAGGAAAGTTTCTTGGGTTCGCTTCGTTGCTTCCCGGGGGCGGTGTTGGGTTAGTCGGGTTGTTTGATCTTGTGCCGATGTCGTTCCTTGTTCTTTTCACCGGTGGTGCCCCACTTCCGGTCTTCCTTCTTCGCATTTGTTCCTGAGCTACGCGTTGAAGTAGTTGGATCCGATAGAGGTTCGCGGCACTGACGTAAGCCTCGTTGAGGGTCCGGGGCCTACTTACTACTAGCGCCTTCCGGGCTTCGAAGTTGAGGCCCGATACGAATCTTTCTACCTTGGTCACCTCGGTGGGGACAAGTTCGGGTGCGAAGCGCGCCAGTTCGAGGAATCGTTTATGGTACTCCACGACGGTGGCCGTTCCTTGCTTTAGATGAAGGAACTCTTCATACATGGATGCTTTTATGTGGGTTGGGTAGAACCGTTCACGTAATCGTGCCTTGAGGCTTTCCCAGTTGAACCCTGGTTCTTGTCGGTAGGTGGGTCCTTCGTGGATCCACCAGAGGTCGGCCTCGTGTCCGAAGTAGAACGAGGCTATTTCTACACGACGCTCCTCTGGGCATTCTACTACCCCTAGAATCTTATCAAGAGTCCGAATCCATTCTTCCAGGACTGCGGGGTCCTCCTCCCCGAAGAACGTGGGTGGTCGGTGCTTCGAGACTTGTCGAGCGACGTCAGAGTTTGTATTCACCGGAGGCAGTAGGGGCCTGGCGTTGCGAAGGGCCGCGTCGCTTAACGCCTGCACGACTTGTGTTAGTTGTTGTAGGGTTTGGGTCAAGGGGTCGTTGGTGGCGGGTTCCGGAGTCCTTGATTGCCTTCTGTTCGGTGCCATGCTATCGTCTTTCTGGTCAGTGTTTACAAGAATGTTAAGTTAGACGCACTTCTGGTGAAGTGATAAGTGGGGAAGGGTTTTAGAATGGGGTAGGGCAACGTGTATGGAAGTTATGTGTAGGTTTCACAATCTTACCGCGCGTCCTAAGATTCCTGAGTCCTACGTTCCTAGGTACTTAGAGTTCAAGCCTAACGTCCTAAAGTCCGGTCTTAAGAGTCTTTTCCTCGGGTCAAACTTAGGCTCTGATACCAACTGTAACACCCCAGATTTTCAAGACATTTTAAACTCACATAATAAAGGTAATATCTCATTACATCCCAAGTATCTCATAAGTGTATGGGGTGCTATGCCACACCTGGGCTAGAGAACCCAGGTGCACAGGCGGTCTAACTAATATCCATTGAAACATAATGCATAATATGGCACGCAGGCCGAAAGGGAAACTACTCTACTGCTACGCTCCAGTTCTAGCGCGCTCCAGTGCCCTAGTCCTCTGTGCCTGAAAGCCAAA
The DNA here is from genome assembly GCF_001879475.1 of Ipomoea nil. Taxonomy (NCBI): domain Eukaryota; kingdom Viridiplantae; phylum Streptophyta; class Magnoliopsida; order Solanales; family Convolvulaceae; genus Ipomoea; species Ipomoea nil. The sequence goes on from NW_017616885.1 coordinate 56,455, forward strand.
TATATCTGTTCAGCAAGAGATGCTGGTAACCCACTCCAACGCGTTGAAATACAATACATATAGAGATATATATAGATATATGAAAACCATTTTGAGCATGAAGATATATCCTACGAACTCTAGCTTTAAAACCGGGAATGACTTGACAGATAAGGCCAGACACAAGCAACAGTTATACCGAGCATATGCAGTTCACAATAGATAAGGCAGATAAGGCAAAGCATAAACAATAATCATAACCCATCATAAACAATCCCCAATATGAGACCCACAGTCACATCCCAAGGCACTCATAGTCACAACTCGTCCATATCACACACATACCGCACATTGTTGGCGCCACAGGACCGATCGCATGCCCATACATGAGGGTCAGCGCATATAGCTCTGACACAGCCCGCGGCACCATGCCCCGTATCGCAACACGGGGAGGTCGATCGCAACCGACCGATGAACCGCAGCTCATCATAATGTTTGATCGCAACCAAACAGTGGACCGCAGCCCAAGAGAGTGTCATCTAACCGCAGCCAGGATAAAGGACGAACCGCAGCTCGTATAGAAACGTTTGATCGCAACCAAACGGTGGACCGCAGCCCAAGAGAATGTCATCTGACCGCAGCCAGGAATACCAATCTGACCGCATCCAGCTTCTGAACCGCAGCTCAGGATAACCAATCCGATCGCAACCGAATTGGGGTAGCACACACACGTAACACATAGCAAGCACATACAACCCACGTTACACATCGGGAAGGGGGATAAAGCGTATAACAACCCTATGCGTGATCCATCACTTACTAAGAATAGTCCTAAGGGGTTCATACTTCCTTCACCTAGGTCAACGGGATACCAATTCATCTAGCATGCAATACAACAGACTCATAAACCTACGAACGGTACTCGACACATCAAACTAGACATAGGCACGATAAACGGAGTCCGTTGGGACACCACGGGGAACGGGGAACATCAAACGGGGAAGCCGGGGTCCCGGGCGGGATGAATTTCCAGCGGGTAGCCAGGCGGTGATTCTCGGCACCGGGTAGGTGGCGGGTCCCCTACCCCCCCACCTACCCTCCACTGACTCTTTTTCAACAATTGCGCCCCGGGAACCGTTGTGGAACCCGAAACCATGCTTAGACACTTTACAACGCAATTAACGACAACACGTAGACAATTAACGGATCAATTACGAGAAACGAACGACACATAACCTATCATGCTTTTCTAAATATAATCAACACCCAAACATGCGATTTCCCCACCCGATAATCCAAGAATAAGATCATACGTTATAACCTAGGGTTCTAATCACTTTTATATCAACAAGAATACGGTTCGTCTTCTAATTGCAAGATTCGGTAAGAATAACACATAAACATCAAGAGCATCACATAATTATCAAGAACAACGCATAATCATCAAGAACTCCATATAATTACAAAGAACACCATAATTATCAAGAATCTCCCAATATCAAGATTATCAAGATTCCCCATGGAATCATTAAATCAACATCAATAATAATCACCATAATTTCGCCATTCACATAATATGGGGGAAACCCTAAGGGGAATTCATAACTATGAAAATAGGTTTTGTTGAGACATGGGTTACCTCTTAGCCTTAGTTAATTCCTTGGCTATGAAGGATCTTTCTTTAAGCTTCCTTGCTTTCTTGATTTCTCCTAAGGGGATTCTTGGAGCCCGTTTCGGGGTGGTGGGGCGTTAATCTTGTGGGGGATTCTAGGTGTCTCTTAAGTCCCCTATTTATATATTTAGGAGTCCTAATGAGGGACTAATATTATAGGCTTGCTAATTCTATTCCTTTTGGAACTAAGGATTGGGTTTAGGGGTTGGGTTTCTACATGAGGGCCCATGGACTATGGTGGGCCTTTTTCCCTAATTAGTCATTATGATTTATTCCTTCTCTTGGGCTAAAGATTGATTAATTAAATGGTTTTAGGGGCCGTAACACGGGGTGTTACAGGCACCATCGAGACGTCGTGCTAGGTCTTCAGAAGCAGTCACCAGTGAACTGTTAGCTCAAAGTCTCTATCAGCTGACGCAGATCACCCAGGCGCTACGCAACGCCCTCCTCAACAACTACCCTCTTCAGAATGGGAATCGTGACATAGTATGCCGAGTCGCAAGTCTCCATCCCCCGATCTTTGCCGGTGATAAAGATCGCGCAGTGCTGGACGAGTGGATCCGGATGTTTGACAAGATCTTCGAAGCGGTGGTTTGCCCGGAGGATCGCAAGGTGGAGTTGGCTACGTTCTACCTTCGGCAAGAAGTGGACTCGTGGTGGATGCTTGAAGGCCCAGTTTGTAGACAAGATCCGGAGTTCAGTTGGGAAGATCTGAAGGTTAAGTTACGTGAACTGTTCTATCCTGTTCGTGTCAAGGAGGCCTACCTTTGTACAACCGACTTCTACCGAGTTCAGCAAGTTCAAAAAGGAATCCGGAAGATCAAGGCTAAGGGAAGGCGCTCCATTTGCAAGAAGTGTGGAAGTGACCACCCCTGCGTGGACTGTCTCGAGAAACCAATAGAGTGCTTTGCTTGTGGCAAGAGAGGTCACCGGTCCTTTGAGTGTAGGACTTGGAGGAAGACTTCAACGGACTCAACAACAACCTCGGCAAGGCAAGATCAACAGTGTGAGACAAATACAAGTGGGAACCGTGGAAGTAAGTTTTGTACCCTTTTGTTTCACCTCCATTCGTTTTTGTGCCTTTTCTATGTGTTTGCTTCGGGTGTTAGCTTGTTTGAGTGTTGCCTTGGCCCTCATAAATCTCCTCTTTCCTTTAGACAAACCCTATCACCCTTTTTGCCAAGTGATCCTTTTCTTCCGAACCTTGTCCTTGTCTTCTTTCTTAACCATCTTGTGCATGGCGGCGGTGACATCAGCATATGAAGGAATCCGGCAAGGTCTATGTTAGGAATATATTGTAAATTTTGATGAGCCGAATGTATTTTTGAAAAATCAAGTAGTCCCCAATTTTATTCTATTTGAGTCTGTCCTAGTCTACGGAGTATGGTGCACCTATATCATGCAACCCATGTACAAGTCTGGAAAATCATATTTTGATTTTCGATGTTAAGCGGGATTATAGCTTAACATAATTATGCTGCGGAGAAGTCACCAAGAACCATGCTAGAGGAGATGGAAAAAACACGTGTGAGCTAAGCTAAGTGATCCTTAGTTTGAATCTCAAGTGAAGCAATTTTTAAGCTTGCTTTGGAGACTAGCTTGGACCGTATGAGAGACTAACTCCACCTATGAGAGACTAGCTTCACTGTATTGGAGACTAGCTTGGATTGTATGGGAGACTAGCTTGGACCGTATAACCGTATGAGAGACTAGCTCAATGTATACGAAGACCGTATGGGAGACTAGCTTGGACCGTATAATCGTATGGGAGACTAGCTTGGGGAAGTATGAGAGACTAGCTCAAAGTATACAAAACCGTATGGAGACTAGCTTGAAAAAGAGACTAGCTAAAATAGAGAGACTAGCTTGGGGAAGTATGAGAGACTAGCTCAAAGTATACAAAACCGTATGGAGACTAGCTTGAAAAAGAGACTAGCTAAAATAGAGACTAGCTTGAAAAAGAGACTAGCTAAAATAGAGACTAGGTAGAATGGAGACTAGCTAATATGGAAACTAGCTAAATGGAGACTAGCCAACAAGGAGACTAGCTAAGAATATGGAGACTAAGTAAAATGCACAAGTCTCACAAAAGCCATGCACCATATGGAGAAACACACCAAGTATGGTGAACCAAGCTAGAAATTCGAAACAGAGCATCTCACCATGAACAACAGTGAAGTTTTTACAGAGGTTCCAGTATATTATTTTACAAGGATCATGAAGGAGAAAATATCTGATATATTTTCATCTGAACATCAAGTTTTTACGGTGGAACCGGAGACGCTCAAAGGAGGTCGATTCGCAGAGAAATTATTTCATACTCAAGCAAGAATCAGCAGATAAATTATTTGATCAACTTGACATGTCAGAGCATTTATGAAGGAGAAGAAAATCAAGCACGCCGCGCCGAACTTATTCAAATTTTGGAGGCTACAAAATTCAAGACACGGCAACGGGCAATTTATTCAAATCATCTGACAAAAAGGAGAAATGACATCTACCTACAATTGCAGATCATGTTGACAAAATTATCAGACCAACTACAAATTCAAAATGGACGATCAAGATCGAAAGTTGATCAACGGGCAAATAGCTTTCTTTGGCTATAAAATGCCCAAGCAGACTTGAAGACAAGCATGACTTGAATCACGAACAAGAGCAGTATACAAACTCAATGAATATCCAATCAATCATCAAGTCATATATTGAGCTATACACGATTAAACACAAGTCTGAGTGAGAGAAAATTTATATCTCTTTGTAGATTTCTCTACTGAGTGTAGAAAGAGGGCGGAGTAACTAGAGAGAGTGAAAAACCCTGGTGGAGTGTAGCTTTGTGTGTAGCACTCGTGGTGAAGGGCAGAGTAACAAGAGGAGCTTGTGAAAACCCTTGGAGGACGTAGCTTTGTGCGCAGTTCTCGTGGTGTAGGAGTACAGCTTGGTGCGAAGTACTCGGGAAGGCGGAGTAACAAGAGGAGCTTGCGAAAAACCTTGGAGGAGTGTAGCTTTGTGCGAAGCACTCGGAGAAGTGTCGGTGGACACTTATTCACTATTGTATCTGGGTGATCGAAGAATAGTGAATTTCCTCCTTGAAGTGAAAGGAGAAGAGTGGACTAGGAGGATTACACCACCTCTGAACCACTATAAATCTCTCTCTCTATATTTACTTACTGCTCATACATTTTGTGCATGCTTATTCTAACTGCGAACTAACCCGATTACGATTTATCGCTTATCTTTATATGTCTGGGTTTGATAGTTCCCACGTTTGCATGCGAGCCAAACTTTGCGTACATTATATTTGAACCATGTTAAGTGTTTCTAACGTATTGCATGTTTAGAATCTCTATTTGAGCACCACACTATTAAGCATAACACGATACCGCTACCTATTCCGCTGCACACTCTAAGTTGTTTATCTTGATGATGCTTGTTACTTAGAGTTGATACAATTAAAGTGTTATTTGCCTTGTGTGTTTTGCGAAAGAATTTGAAAAGTTAGAGAAGTCTATTCACCCCCCCTCTAGACTTCTCACCACCCATTCGGGACCAACAAGTGGTATCAGAGCGGTTGTCTATTTGAGTCAATTTTGACTGGCTCTTGCTCAAAACTTGCTTTTCTCACTTGATAAATTTGATGATTGGAAAATACGTATGCAGGTGCACTTATCTGCGTTAAATGATGAAATGTGGGAAGTCATCGCAAATGGTCCTATCCAAATTATGGAAGCCAATACTGCTACTCCACGAGATCCAGATGCTCCACGATATATTCCAAAGCCAAAAATGGAGTGGACAAAGGAAGATAGAGGGCGAAATAATTTGGACAACATTGCCAAAGATATTTTATTCAAAGCGGTCGGTGACACCATATTCCCAAAGATTCGAAAGTTCACCACAGCAAAACAAATATGGGATACTCTCATTAGTATCGGTGAAGGCGATGAACAAGAAAAAGACAACAAACTAACCATTGCCATGAAGAGGTTCGAAGATTTCAAAATGCTACCGAACGAAAACATCACCGACATGGAAGCTCGATTGATCAAAATTCTTGGAGAAATCACGGATCTGGGAAAGACCATTACCCAGAAAGAAATATCGCTCAAAGTGTTACGCGGACTACCTACAAATTGGGATATGAAGGTGACCGCAATGCGCGATCATAGAGATCTAAGGACATTATCTACGGATAAACTCTTTAGTGATCTTAAGGCGTATGAGTTCGAAATGAAGACACGAGTCGAGGAAGAACGTGATGAACGAACATCCCATTGATGGCCGAACAACCTTCAACATCAAGGTCAGTCGCAAATAATGATTTTTTATCTGACGAACAATTTTCTTTATTTGTTAGGAAATTCAAGAAGTTCATGCGAAAGAACAAAGGATCACCACAAGGAAATTTCTTTCGAGAAAATAGAAGATCAAGAAGGGAACCGGTCGAAGACAACACAAACGTGTGTTACAATTGTAGAAAGCCTGGACATTTTATGGCCGAATGTCCACACCCCAAGGCGGACAAAAATTCGAATACTTCTCCACAGGTGGAATACAAATCCAAAGAGAAGAAATTCAAAAAGGGAAAACGGAAGGCACTAATAAGCGATCCGTTAGAAGCAAGTGAATCCGAAGAATCATCTAGTGACGAGAGTGATTCATCACAAGAAGATACGGCGCTACTATGCCTAGTGGGCAAGACATCCGAACATGAAGAATGTTATATGGCGCATGAAATCGACGAAGAGGTATCTTCTAGCTCTTTTAGTTCTTTTCGTTCAGTTGACACTTCTTTCCAGACTCAAGAATCATTTCAAATCAAAGAGCGCAATAATACGTTAATTCTTGAAAAAGAAGAAATGTCACAAAAATTGCTAAATGCTCTGAATGAAATGAGTAACTTGAAAGCCGAAAATGTTCGACTTCAAGAAGAGTGCAGAGCTAGAGAGGTTCGAGAACATAACCTTCGGGAAGTAATCGCATCATTTACAAATTCATCCAAAATAATGGACAAAATGGTAAACATGCAGAAACCCGCTGGAGATAAAGCCGGACTAGGCTATGATCCATCATGTTCTCAAACCCCTGTAAAACTGACTAATTCTACTACTACTTTAATTAATAAAGTTCCAGTGGTAAAATTTGTGAAAAGTCAATATAGCACAATGAGACAAGGAGTTGGTAATCAAATAAATGCCAAGAAAAATATTGCAAAGCCGAATCAAAAATTCAATATCTCGGATAGGCAACAAAATTTTAAACGGCAAAAATTTGTATCTCCAAAGAGAACCAACGAGTCTAGTGCAACAAAACCTCATAGGAATATGGGAAGAATTCCGAGAATTGGGGCTGGGAGATTATATCACTCAGAACAAGATTGGTCGCTTGATAACAAACCATGGACCAAGTCCAGATTTGCTCTTTTTCATAGAATCAAGTAACTATCTGCTTCCCAACCCGCACCGAATCATTATTCGAAAGTGCGTTATGATTATAATGTTTTTAATGGTTACAGATCACCCATTCTTGGATCAGTGGGATCTAGGTGGATCTGGATGCCAAAAATTACTAACACAAAAGGACCCAATCAAACATGGGTACCTAAAAATAATTAATCTTTCTTGCAGGAAATTTGGTATTTCGATAGCAGTTGCTCTCGACATATGACCGGCAATAAAGCTAGTCTAGTTGAGTTCAAAAGTATCGAAGGACCAAAAGTAGTGTTCGGTGGAAACGATCGATATGGAATGACAAAAGGAACCGGCGCAATTGTGAAAAATTGTCTACGAATTGATGACGTATCTTATGTCGAAGGATTAAAATTTAACTTGTTTAGTACAAGTCAATTTTGCGACAAAGGATATCTCGTAGAATTTTACAAAGGCAAATGTCAAGTCAAGGACGAATTTACGAACGAAGTCGTACTCGCCGGATCAAGAAAGAAAAACATGTATGTTGTGGATTGGAGTACAACGAAGGAATCCGTATGCTTGATGGCAAATAATTCGAATGAAGCTTGTTGGGAATGACACAGAAGGCTAAATCATTTGAATTTCAAAACCAACAACCAGCTTGCAAGGAATAATCTAGTTGAAGGACTACCCAACATTGTGTTCAAGAAAAATCAAATTTGTGATGCATGCTAGAAAGGAAAACAAATCAAAGCATCATTCAAAGTCAAAGCTCAAGAGTCAACATCAAGACCCTTAAGTCTACTGCACATGGATTTATATGGTCTAGTAGACCTAGTAAGTATAAGTGGTAAGAAATATACTTTGGTTGTTGTTGATGATTTTTCTAGGTACACATGGACAATATTCATCAAGAAAAAGGATGAAGTCTTATCAAAGTTGCCAGAGCTATTGAAGCTACTGCAAGTCGAAAAGGACATGAAGATTGCAACAATACGAACCGATCGAGGAACAGAGTTCGTGAACAGAGTAATTCAATCTTATTGCAATTCACAAGGAATTTTACATCAATTATCTGCCGCACGAACGCCGCAACAAAATGGTGTAGCTGAAAGAAGAAATCGAACGCTCAAAGAAGCCGCACGAGTCATGATAACGGCCGCCGAACTACCAACGAGATTTTGGGCAGAAGCTATCAACACGGCGTGTTATACTCAAAATCGAAGTCTAATCCACAAGTCCTATAACAAAACACCATATGAATTATGGAAAGGGAGAAAACTCAATCTCACCTATTTTCATACATTTGGTTGTAAATGTTTTGTACTTGTTAATGGAAAGTCTCAATTAAAGACTTTTGACGAACGTGCGAACGAAGGAATATTTTTGGGATATTCATCCACCAGCAAAGCGTACAGAATATTCAACAAATCAACAATGGTGGTAGAAGAATCAATTCATGTTGTGTTCGACGAGAATCACGACAAAAATGGCAAAAATGGTGAAGGTAATTGTGATTTGAATAATTCTAATGAGTTGTTCGAAGATGATGTGTTGCAGGAAGTAGGAGAATCAAGTGACATGGGTATTCACCAATTTGAGGCAATATGCAATGAGGAACCCGAAATGTCACGCATGCCTGTTGCACCCGAAATTGCACAAGAAGAAACTACAGTAGTTGAACCCGAAGAAGCACCCGTCAATAATATACAACAAGTGGTGTCACACCAAGTGGAATCACAACAAGAAGGAAACTCTGAGAATCCAACAAGTTTCCAACCAAATCGAAAATGGCTAAGAAGTCACACACATGACTTAGTCATTGGAAATCCGAGTAACGGAGTGAAAACGCGATCATCTACTAGGAATCAACAACAAGATGCAATGTTCTCATGCTTTCTATCACAACTGGAGCCAAAAGAAATTAATGAAGCATTAGCCGATCCAAGTTGGATAGATGCCATGCAAGAAGAATTAGATCAATTCAAGCGCAACGACGTATGGAAACTTGTTCCGAGACCAACGCACCAAAATGTAATTGGCACTAAATGGGTCTTTAGGAACAAAGCAAACGAAGACGGCGTCATTGTTAGGAATAAAGCAAGATTAGTTGCGAAGGGGTACTCACAAGAAGAAGGAATTGATTTTGATGAGACATTCGCTCCCGTCGCACGACTTGAAGCAATCCGGATATTCCTAGCATATGCAGCGCACAAGAATTTTATTGTGTATCAAATGGACGTAAAGAGCGCATTTCTCAATGGCTTACTTGAAGAAGAAGTTTACGTCAAACAACCACCCGGTTTTGAGGTAAAAGACGTTGGTGATCAAGTCTACAAATTAAAGAAGGCATTGTATGGGTTAAAACAAGCTCCGCGAGCTTGGTACGACACCTTATCAATGTTCTTAATTAGTTGTGGATTCACCAAAGGTCTAGTCGATAAAACCCTCTTTAGAATTCAAGAAAATAATCACATTCTATTAGTACAAATTTTTGTTGATGATATTATCTTTGGAAGTACTGATAAATCTTTATGTGAGAAATTTTCTAAGCTCATGCAGAATAGGTTCGAGATGAGTATGATGGGAGAATTAAATTACTTTTTGGGATTGCAAGTCAAGCAACTTGAAGAAGGAATTTTCATCAATCAAGCCAAGTACACAAGAGATCTTATCAAGAAATTTGGCATAGATGGAAAATCCTCAGTCAAAATTCCCATGAGCACATCTCAAAAATTGGATAAAGATGATGAAGGAAAAGATGTCGAGCAAACGATGTATCGAGGGATGATTGGATCGTTACTATACTTAACCGCGAGCAGACCGGACATATCCTACTCGGTTGGCGTATGTGCAAGATTCCAATCAAAGCCCAAAGAGAGTCATCTGATTGCAACCAAGAAGATAATTCGATATCTCAAAGGAACAATCAATGTGGGATTATGGTATCCCAAAGAAGGAGATTTTACACTAACTGGTTATTCAGATGCAGATTTTGCAGGTTGTAAAATAGACCGAAAAAGTACCTCAGGGACATGCCAGTTCTTAGGGGGAAGATTGGTCTCTTGGTTCAGCAAAAAGCAAAACTCCATAGCTACGAGCACTGCCGAAGCCGAATATATTGCAGCAGGGAGTTGTTGTGCACAAATCTTGTGTATGAAGCAACAATTATTGGACTATGGGATTAAGTGCGAAAATGTTAGCATTTTATGCGATAATACAAGTGCAATCGCCATAACCCAAAATCCAGTGCTTCATTCGCGAACCAAGCATATTGATGTTCGACACCATTTTATCCGCGATCACGTCGAAAAGAAAGATTTGAAAATCGATCATGTTCCCACGGAAAATCAAATTGCCGACATTCTCACAAAGCCGTTGTGTGAATCTCGTTTTGCAACTCTAAGGCATGAAATGGGAATGATCGAAATGAGCTAAGCATTTTCTAAACTCTTAATTTTTTGTTAATTTTTGATACGTACTGTGTGTATTGCATGAAATCTATGTGACCTATATGTTTTAATTTGAATTGGTATGTATGTATGATATATGTTTAATTGTGTACATGTTTGTATGTACCTAAACGTGTTATAATTTTATCTTACGAAAACTGCGTACCTAAAATTTGTGATTTATTTATGTGATATGTCTATTTAATTTGTCACGCTTTAGCATAATTGATTTGTGTAATTCGGTTGCTAAATGTGTTTAAATAGATTAATTTGAGATGAGTATGCAACTTAGGGGGAACAATTTTTTTAATTGGGTTAATTATGATGAAATTGCATATATTTAGGGGGAATATGTCTAATTGGGTTTGTGTAAAAAGATGTATTCTGATGAAATGTTATGCCCATAAGCTTTGGTTTTCAAAAGTAAAAAATGTTGGCCCAATTGCAAAAGTCAACCAATTTGGAAACTTGTAATTTTACAGATATTAGGTATCTGTCAGATCAGTTCAATTTTTATCAGATAACCTTTTCAGAAAATCAGCTTTATTGAAATATGAAATTGAATTAATTTTATTTATCTGGAGCATATTTATTGGACTAATAGATTATTTTCGAGATATTTTTTTATTTGATTTGCTCTAGGTTGGCGGTTATTTGAAGCACAATTTTTGGCGCCATGTACTCACAAATGAAGTATAAAAATTTGAGCTGGCAAATTTAAATCATGTGGAAGGTCGAATTTATCCTCAAGGAGATCAAGACTCTCTCTCTACCCACTAGAGGGCAAAAGAGTATTTTCACACCGTTTCACCCTCATTCCTTACGGGTAGAAAGAGAAAATCAAGAAGAACTCAAATTCTTCTCCATCTTTCCTCTCGCCGGCCGGAATTCAAGCACAAGGAGAAGCCAAAAATTCACCATTGCTCAAATACCCACTCTAATTTTTCTACTATAAAATCTTCTACACACTAAAACCCATCACCCAAACCCAAAATCCTACACAAATAACCTCTCTACACAAAAACCCATCCCTCCTTACCTTATTTTCGGACCTCACTGCCGAAATACCCAAAATTGCACCCAAAAATTTTCTAAAAATTCTTTTCTACTCAAATGGATGCTCATCAAGTGGAGATGGAGTCTTTCACAACCGGAGGATCAAGAAGGTCGAGCCGTGTGCTAAGCGGGATGATTCTTGATGTCAACGACTTCACAAGCATGTGGAGAACAAATCTATTGGGGTAAAAATTATCAACTCTCTCGAATCTAGTGGGTTGTTAAATTTTTGCACTTTTAGATATGTTGGTTTCTATAAGGATGAAGTGACCGAAATATATATGAATGCTAGAATAGAGAATGGCTCTATTATTTCTATGATCAAAGGTGTTGATGTAGAAATTAATCTCGGTGATTTTCGGAGGATGTTTAACCTTGTTGAATCGAATTTGAGAGTTGAAAATTATGTGCATGATGTCAATGCCATATGGGCCAAGGTACGTGATGCAAACGCACCGCTATCTCCGAAGTTTAATGGTGTTAAAAGAGACTTGAAGAAGGATTATGGATTGTTGTTGGATATTATTCATAAATGTGTAGAATCACGTTATCATTGCCATGATAGATTGTCTAAGGAAAAATTGATGATTGTGGATATTATCCTGAACAATGTTTGTGTGGATTGGGGAGCTTTCATGTTTGGGAGGTTGTGTGAATCTATAAGGAAGGCCAAACCTTTAGTTGATGGATGGTTCCAACAAGAGATTGGTTACGGGTTTGCCGTTGGTGAGATTTTGAGAACCAAGAATGTAACCCTTACAAAAGCCAAACACATTACCAACCATAGCTACTTGTTTCGGCCACCCAACTCAAATGAGCCTAAAAATCCCTCCTTACCCTCAAGCCTACCTAAACCCACCCGAAAGAGAAAAACACCCAACCCTTTTCCTAAATCTAAGACAATTTATCCGTGAGCCGAGTAATGAAGGTTCAAATTCTCCCGCCGTGAGATCCAATGAGGAACAACATAGCTACCCAAGCTCTACACCCTTACCCACCCAAAACCCGAACCACCCGAACCACCCCATTCTTGAAAGTCAAGGTTTTGTTGAAGAAAATAGAGTTGAGGAGAATGTTGTTGTGAATGATGTTGTTGAAGTTGGAAGTGATGATGAGACATCTACAATTGGAGCAGATAGTGTACTCTTGGAGGAGTTTAAAAGAGCACTAGATTGGAGATCATGGAGATTGGGAACCCATAGTGCGTTGGCCGAAACAATAGGGCCAAATACTTTGGAAAATGAAGAATTTGTGTTGAGTTGGTTGGGCACAAGAGATCTTGCAAAGGTTACCCGGCTTTCGGTGATTAAATCTTGCTTTTTAACTAAGCTTGCTAGGAAGAAGAGAATCGAAAAGGGAGTGATGGTTGAAGCCACAACCGAGGAGCCTTTAGGAGAGTTTGATTCAAATGATATTCGCCGTGCCACCGCTATGTCTTTAGTAGATACCCGAAGATGACCCGGAGAGGGATCTTTGGTGAGAAGTGATGATGTACGGCCCTTAGGATTTGATCCATATCCTGCGAATTTTGGAGATGCAAATATGAATGAAGATTTAAGCTTTGAGTCCTATTTTCCACATCCCGAAACGGAGGTTACGGGATCCATTCTTGAGGAAGGGAATGCACCAAGTCAAGGGATCTCTTTGAACTTGGATGAAACAAGAAATTTGCCAACTTTGCCTCCTTCCTACGAGTTTTATGATCAAGATCATCCAAGGATCCGAAACACATTGATGATTTGCTACAACACCGAAGAAGCCGAAGCAAATCTTGCCGACACAATGATCACCACACCACAAGATGATTTTGCACACCCTTTGCCAATTCCAAATGCACCCGTACAACATGAGCCATTGATAAATATTCAAGCCTTAAGAGAAGAAATTGTTGGAGATGTTAAGGCAATTGTACAAGAGTCTTCGGGTGGATTGAGAACAAAGATGGACACAATGGATACAAAGCTTGATGACTACCACAAGGAGATGGTGGATCGTGCAACACAATTGTTTAATAGGCAAGGCCTATTAAAAACCGAAATTGACACGGCCAAGGAAGAGTTGAAGAAAGATGTGTTGAAGTTGTTCAATGACATGGGAAAGCATGGGTCCGATACTACGTCGCGGCCCAAACTTTTGGAGCAACAAGTACAAGGCTTACTCACGGGAGCAAATGTGTGATGGCCGAACATTTGATGAATGCATTTTCTGGCATGAAGCAGGAGTACTAAAAGGGAACAACATACAGGAAGCATATGGCAACTACATCACCGGGCAAGTGACCGCACCGTATCAACACAAAGGGCTAGAAAAGGACTTCAAGAAGCTAAGGGAGTTCATCAATGCGAAGTTGAAAGGGAGATAACAAGTTTGATTGACAAATCAATTTTTGGTGTATAATTTATTTTAGCTAGCACATTTGTTTTGACATCCTATATATGCTAAGCTAAAATGGGTTGAAATTGCATGATGAAACTATTTCGTACCATATGAAGTAAGTCCTAGTTAATTTATTTATTTTGTGTTTATGTCACAAGATTTTAAAATTGGACTTAGGAATTACATGTGAGGCGTACAATTGAGAAAATAAAATTGAAAGGGGGAAGAAAAATTAAAAGATAAAAATCAATACGCAACCTCGCGTTATAGTCTCAATATACGTTTAGGATTGTCCAAAATTAAAATCTCTAAGTCTCAATTTTTGTTAAACCCGTCAATTGGCTAGTCGAAATAAAATTGATTAAAAAGAAATTATTTTTCAAAATTGACAAAGCCAAAATGACATGGGTATAAGTTTCGGCATCATCGAAAAGGGGGAAATTATTAGGAATATATTGTAAATTTTGATGAGCCGAATGTATTTTTGAAAAATCAAGTAGTCCCCAATTTTATTCTATTTGAGTCAGTCCTAGTCTACGGAGTATGGTGCACCTATATCATGCAACCCATGTACAAGTCTGGAAAATCATATTTTGATTTTTGATGTTAAGCGGGATTATAGCTTAACATAATTATGCTGCGAAGAAGTTACCAAGAACCATGCTAGAGGAGATGGAAGAAACGCGTGTGAGCTAAGCCAAGTGATCTTTAGTTTGAATCTCAAGTGAAGCAATTTTTAAGCTTGCTTTGGAGACTAGCTTGGACCGTATGAGAGACTAGCTTGGATCGTAATGGAGACTAGCTTGGACCATATAACCGTATGAGAGACTAGCTCAATGTACTTGGACCGTATAATCGTATGGGAGACTAGCTTGGAGAAGTATGAGAGACTAGCTCAAAGTATACAAAACCGTATGGAGACTAGCTTGAAAAAGAGACTCTCTAAAATAAAGACTAGCTTGGAATGGAGACTAGCTAAGATTGGAGACTAGCTAAGAATATGGAGACTAAGTAAAATGCACAAGTCTCACAAAAGCCATGCACCATATAGAGAAACACACCAAGTATGGTGAACCAAGCTAGAAATTCGAAACAGAGCATCTCACCATGAACAACAGTGAAGTTTTTACAGAGGTTCCAGTATATATTATTTTACAAGGATCATGAAGGAGAAAATATCTGATATATTTTCATCTGAACATCAAGTTTTTACGGTGGAACCGGAGACGCTCAAAGGAGGCTGATTCGCGGAGAAATTATTTCATACTCAAGCAAGAATCAGCAAATAAATTATTTGATCAACTTGACATGTCAGAGCATTTATGAAGGAGAAGAAAATCAAGCACGCCGCGCCGAACTTATTCAAATTTTGGAGGCTACAAAATTCAAGACACGGCAACGGGCAATTTATTCAAATCATCTGACAAAAAGGAGAAATGACATCTACTGAGTGTAGAAAGAGGGCGGAGTAACTAGAGAGAGTGAAAAACCCTGGTGGAGTGTAGCTTTGTGTGTAGCACTCGTGGTGAAGGGCAGAGTAACAAGAGGAGCTTGTGAAAACCCTTGGAGGACGTAGCTTTGTGCGTAGTTCTCGTGGTGTAGGAGTACAGCTTGGTGCGAAGTACTCGGGAAGGCGGAGTAACAAGAGGAGCTTGCGAAAAACCTTGGAGGAGTGTAGCTTTGTGCGAAGCACTCGGAGAAGTGTCGGTGGACACTTATTCACTATTGTATCTGGGTGATCGAAGAATAGTGAATTTCCTCCTTGAAGTGAAATGAGAAGAGTGGACTAGGAGAATTACACCACCTCTGAACCACTATAAATCTCTCTCTCTCTATATTTACTTACTGCTCATACATTTTGTGCATGCTTATTCTAACTGCGAACTAACCCGATTACGATTTATCGCTTATCTTTATATGTCTGGGTTTGATAGTTCCCACGTTTGCATGCGAGCCAAACTTTGCGTACATTATATTTGAACCATATTAAGTGTTTCTAACGTATTGCATGTTTAGAATCTCTATTTGAGCACCACACTATTAAGCATAACACTATACCGCTACCTATTCCGCTGCACACTCTAAGTTGTTTCTCTTGATGATGCTTGTTACTTAGAGTTGATACAATTAAAGTGTTATTTGCCTTGTGTGTTTTGCGAAAGAATTTGAAAAGTTAGAGAAGTCTATTCACCCCCCCTCTAGACTTCTCACCACCCATTCGGGACCAACAGTCTAAGAGTTAAACCGCGCCCGAGTCGAAGTAGAAGTTGCCTGGAGTCGAGAATCATTAACCCTTTTTAAGCCGTGTTTCTATCCGCTTCTTGTTAAACTAATTGTCTCTTCCCGAGAAATCTTTCCTATCTCTTCGAGCCTCGTTCTTATTTCCTTCTTAACTTACGTTATTCTTGAGCCTAAATCTAGTACCCTTCATTAAGAAATCCTTTCAATTCTTTCAAACCTCGTTCTTGTTCCTCTCTTGATTTGACTCAGTTCTAGGTTACGACCTCATCTTTCCTAAGTTGTGACTTTGAAAATCTTGATCCCCTTCCTAACCATTGCTATCCTTGAGCTCAAATCGGATACCCTCTGTGGGGAAATTCTTTTCAACTCTTTTAAACCCCGTTTTGATTCCTTATTCCTTGAGTTGTAGCCTCGTTTACAATTCTCTTCTTCTTAATCAACATGGTCCTCGAATTGTTGAACCTAACTCTTACCTTGATCGTCCCTTTGAATCGAACCTCGTTCTTGTATTCCCCACTTCTAATGATTCTGTGCAAGGTGGCAACCTTATTTCCTAAGTTGCAACTTTGATGACTTTGATCCAACTCCTAAGTAACGCGGTCCTTGAGTTCTGAACCTTAAAACCTTTCACTTTAATCCTTTCCGTTGAACCGCATCTCTTCTTGTGAGCCTTATTTCCGCTGAGATACCTTTCTCCTTTGTTATTGTTCCTGTTTGAACCTTTCATCCAGACCGGAGTTTTGAAGTTTCAAGCGTTGCTTTGTTGAGAGTTGGAAGTGGTGTGCTAATGCAAATGTTAAGTCGGTAGCCTTCATCAAGTTCAAGCAGATGCTGAGCTCAAGTTAAGCAGTTGGGGTACCTTGTTTCCTTGGGTTGAAGAAGTCAGCAGAGATCAGTTGAGGATGCAACCCTGGTTCTGTGATCCCGAGTGATCTAGTTTAGAGTTCTTGTGGTGTCAGTTTCTGTTTGTGGCTTGTTCCTTAGCTGGGCTGTCTCGTTTTGAGTAGTTTGTTGGCTAGTTTGGAGCAGGAGTTAGGCTCAGTGTGAAGTTAGCTTTCCCTTCCGGTTAATCTTTTATCTATCACCTTATCTTTCTTTCTTGTCTTACCTTTGTGAACCCTCAACCTATCTCTAAATCTTGTCTCTCGTTTTGTTGACCGATGGTTTTGGTGTTGAACTTCGTTGTGACCAAGCCTATCGATCTTACTACCTTACTTTGAACCCTTGATTTCTCTAACTTTGGTTCGTGGCGATCACCTTTGTTGCTTAAAACCTCGTTTGCAACCCATCTCTTAAGCTTTGTCTTTTGTTTCGCAAGCCGACCGTTTCTGTTGTGGAACCTTGTTGCGTCTCTTGCTTGTTTTGTTAGTAGGTTCGTTGGTAGTCGTTTCCTCTGTTGTGCGTTTAGTCGATCTCTCTTGTTTTCCGTGGTTGTTAGCTTGTAGTTTGGGTAGTTGGTTTTGTTGCTTTGCTTTCTTGAAGACGCAGTTCGTCGCTGTGCACCACCGGCTAGACCAGATCGAAGCCAGCTCGAGTCTTAGAGGAGAAGGTGAGGAAGAGTCCGAGGAGTCGGAGAGCGAGTCTTTCTAGAAGCTGTGGCTACCTTGGTCGCCTTTTCCCTTGTAGTTGCATTTCTTTAGGCATTGTTACCGTTGTTTGGTTGTTTGTTGTTGCTTTTGTGCTTGCCTTGTTTGTAGCCTTGTGGCTTAGTTAGCTTCGTAGTAGTAGTGGGTGTTCTGTGTCGGTTGTCTTGTCTTTAGTGTTTGGGTAGAAGTTGATGTTGGTGTTAAGACTAGAGTTTGTGATGCTCAATCTATTTCTTGTTAAGTTCTTGACAATTCTTGAATTGTTATACCTCCTTTCTTGTTTGAAATCCTTGTAGAACCTTTTGAGTTTTGACCAAAAGGATTCGTTCTTGGACCACTTGTCACAATGTTGTTTCCTACCACCTTTTGTTTCTAATTCGTCGTACCCAAGCTTCGGGGACGAAGCTTCTTTGAAGGGGGAGAGGATGTGACACCCAAAATTCCACATTCAATCCATGGATTAATTGAGTAATTAATCCTATTTCATTTGAGGAATTAATTCCTAAAATCATGATTTTTAATACTTAAGGACTAGTATTTGACTAGTCAACCTTAAAGTTATGTTGTACCTTGAGCTTTGAAGGGAGTTCCCTTGTTCCTTACACTTTCTAAAGGTTAGTAAGGGTATTCTTGACTTTTAACCAAGAGTTAGTATTGTAACCTAACCTAGAAGACTTCTTCATTTCATTCCTTACATTGCCTAGAAATTAGCTCTACCTTCTCTCTAGAAAGGTGGGTAGCTTTTCCTCCAAGCTAAGTTGAGACCTTGTCAAGATTCCAAGATTTGCTTCCAAGATTCAACCTTTCACCTATTTGGGCATCTAGGAGGGTAAGATCTAAGTCCATCTTGTGTTTTTGGTTTCATCTTAGATGTTTTTTTCTTAAAAGTAGGATCTTTATGATCTTTTGGTTTGATCTTGAAGTGGGTTCGGAAAGTGAGCCTTGTAAGGAGCTTGTTGAGGTGTAAAGTGAAGTCTTGTAGTCTACAAGAGGTAACCCATGCTCTACAAAATTTATTTTGCTTACCTATATGTGATTTCTTGGATTCTACATGTGTTTTGCTATGAAATGTCAGTGTTTATGCATTTGTCTTGTGAAAATGCATATCTAGAGCTTGTGTTTAGGGTTCTTTTGTGCCATTGCTTGGCATTTTCCATGATTCAAGTCATTTTGTTGTATTGGGTGAGATTTGGCATGTTTTGGACTTGAATTTGAGCTTTGAGTTGAAAATCCCTGAAGGGATTATTTTGGACCCAGGGACGCACCCCGCTGGCGGAACGACGGGGAGAGCCCTACCCGCCGCCCCACCCGCAGGAACGAGGCTTGTGGGTGTTGGTACCCGCGGGCAGGACCACGGGTAAGGGCCTACCCGTGTGTCTACCCGCGGGGTACATGTTGGCGTTTGTTTAGGATTTGTTCCCCTTGATTCTTTTGACTCGGTATTTGGTCTTTGGACTTCCCGATGTTCTTTTGTGGAACTATTTGAGTGTCTTCTTGATGTTTCATATGTCTAGAACAATATGGTAGGTATCCATGTAGGACTTTGGTGTCTTGAATCGTGCTAAGTGTTCAACATTGTGTTTCGTTGGACCGTGTAGTGTCATGATAACTTGTGTTATTCATCGTTGTTGTTGTTGGGCTGTGACCCATTCCTTGATTGAGTATGTTTCATACCTTCGTTGTGATCCGTTGATTGATTCTTGTTGAGGAGTGATGCGTGTGTGGCTTTAACTGGATTGCACGATTAGTGGTATGGGACACTAGTCACCAAGGTATTGCAGCGGTCCTCGTGGTGGCCGTGACGTGATTACTGAGCTGTGGCCTGAGTGATGGGTCCACGTATTTCTTGGGAAGGCATGTGTTGCCGTGTGTGTGAACGGTACATTGTGTACTATGAAATTGGTGGCTTTGTTGGTGGCTTGTTGGTGGGGGACGACGGTCCCGGAGGTAAAAGGTTGGACTAAGAAGTACAGGGGTCCTGGAGGTAATGGTTGGAAAGAAGATACAAGGTTGGGGGTAGCCATAAGGTTGGAACATGGCATAAGGCAGGCATACCAACTCGTGATGGGTGATGTCGCGAGGGCTATTGTAGCCAGTGTTGTGTGATCTTATCTTGTGACGTGTGTAGTCACAAAGACAGGTGTGGGCTTGGCATGTGTTGCCGGTTGTGTGTGTCTTGTTCTTTCCCGTTGTACTTGTCGGGTTGCGGTCTATTGAGTGATGATAGATCGTGCCTTGACTCTTTTGTGAGTCGTGTTGTGCTTGTGGTTTTGGGATGTGTTCCCGTGTTACTTGTGAGCGTGTTGAGTCTTGTGTTGACTACTTCTCTCGGTTTTGAACTTATATATATATGTATTCCGTTTCGAAAATGATTTTTGTATATATACCATATCTATGTATGATACTTAACGGTATTGGTGGGTTACCAACATTATTCGCTGACCGAACGTCGTCCCATGTTTATCTTTGTGTTCTTACAGGTGATGCTAGACCAACGCGATGTCTAGTGGCCGGTAGCTTAGTACCTTTATCCTTGTTTTGTGGCCTGTGTGCCAATGTAGTTTTAGACTGATGTCTTTGGAATAGATGTATACACATTGCAGATTTGACCGCCGTAGCGTATACCGTGGTTGGTAGACGTGGCATAACACCCCGTTTGGATTCCTTCTATCCAGATATCATTTTATCTTCCGCTGTGCTAGTGTATTGTTATATGATCTGCATGTGTTAAGGCCTTTTTATATAGGTCATGTTTGGGGGGTGTTACACCTAAGATCTCTCACATCTTCCTTTAATTCTTCTCAAATTTTCCTTCTAAAATTCAAATCCCTGACAAAGTCTTCCATCAAATCTACTTGATATCTCTTACTCTCTCACATGGCTGGTCATTCTGATCTCAATCCTTTCCTTCTTTACCTGTGTAACACCCCGACATTTTTAAACTTTTGGAGCTTATATAATAAAGGTGAAATCTCATTAATTCCCAAAATATAACATAAGAGTACGGGGTGCTATGCCACATATGAGCTAGAGAACTCAGGTGCACAGGCTAACTAACTATTATCCTTAGCAATGTAAATACATAATCATGGCACGCAGGCCGAAAGGGAAAACTATCTAATCTACGCCCGAAGCTTCTAGCGCGCTCCAGTGATCTACTCGTCTGTGCCTGAAAGCCAAATATATCTATTCAGCGAGAGATGCTGGTAACCCACTCCAACACGTTGAAATACAATACATATAGATATATACATAGTTATACAAAAAACCATTTCGAAGCATGAAGATATATCCTAAGAAACTCTAGCTTTCAAAACAGGGAATAGACTCAACAGATAGAGCTTAGCATAGACAACGGTCATAATCAAGCATATACAATTCATAAGCAGAGGGAAACAGGCAAGGTAGATAAAGATAAGCACAGTTAATATCCATAACCCGACATATATGATTCCCGTCATAGAACCCAAGGTCACATCCCAGGACACTCATAGCAACAACTCAACCACATCTCATCGCACAAGCACACTTTGTTGGCTCCACAGGACCAATCGCATGCCCATACATGAGGGTCAGCGCATATAGCTCTGACACGGCCCCGCAGCACCCTGCCCTGTATCGCAACACGGAGGGGTCGATCGCAACCGACCGATGAACCGCAGCTCGTCATAGTTTGATCGCAACCAAACAGTGGACCGCAGCCCAAGAGTATGTCATCTGACCGCAACCAGGAAATATGAACTGCAGCTCATGTAGAAATGTTTGATCGCAACCAAACGGTGGACCGCAGCCCAAGAGTATGTCATCTAACCGTAGCCAGGAAATATGAACCGCAGCTCATGTAGAAACGTTTGATCGCAACCAAATAGTGGACTGCAGCCCAAGAGTATAAATCTGACCGCAGCCAGCTTCTGAACCGCAGCTCAGGAATAACCAATCCGATCGCAACCGGATTGGGGTATCATGCACACATAATCACATAGCAAACACATGCAACCCACATTAACACATTGGGAAGGGGGAGAAAACGTATAACGAAACCTATGCGTGATCCTTCACATGCTAAGAATAATCCTAAGGGGTGAATACTCCTTTTACCTAGGTCAACGGGATACCAATTCAACTAGCATGCAATATATAAGACTCCTACAACCTACGAAAGGTACCCGAAATATCAAACTAGACATAAGCACGATAGACGGAGTCCGTTGGGAAACCACGGGGGTCGGGGGAACATCAAACGGGGAAGCCGGAATCCCGAGATGGGGTATTTTCCAGCGGGTAGCCGGTGGGTGAGGGTTCACCCGCCGGCTGCCCGCCGGTGGCGTGATTCCGGGCAGTGGGTGCCCGGCGGGCAGCTGCCCGCCCGCCGGCTGCTCGCTGCTGGTGTTGCCCATATTGGCCGCGGGTAGGTGGCGGGTCCCATACCCCCACCTACCCCCCACTGATTCTTTTATAACAGAAACGCCCCGGGAACCATTGTCGAACCCGAAACCATGCTTAGATACTTTCAAACGCAATTGACAACAACACATAGACAATTAACGGATCCAAAAGCAAGTACATATGGCACATAACCTATCATGCTTTTCTAAACATAATCAACACCCAAACATACGAATTCCCGCCCAATATACCAGGAATAATACCATACGAATTCCACGATACAACCTAGGGTTCTAAATACTTTTAAATCAACAAGAACACAATTCATCTTCTAATATCAAGATTCGGTAGGATTTTCATATAAACATCAAGAACATCATACAATCATCAAGAACATCAAGAACACCATATAATCATCAAGAACATCAAGATCACCCATGGAATCATAACACAAATTATCAAGATCATTATAAGGAATCATCAACACACAAGAATATGGGGGAAATCCTAAGAGGGGGATCATAGCTATGAAAATAGGTTTTGTTGAGACATGGGTTACCTCTTAGCCTTAATTAATTCCTTGGCTATGAAGGGTCTCTCTTTAAGCTTTCTTCTTTCTTGATTTCTCCTAAGGGAATTCTTGGAGCTCCTTGGGTGGTGAGAGATTATTGTGGTGGGGGTTCTAGGTGCCTTTCATGTTCCCTATTTATATACCCAAGAGTCCTAATTTGGGTCTGGGTACTATGGGTTGCTAAGTCTATTCCTTTTGGGGCTAGGGCTGGATTTTAAAGGTGAGGGCCCACGGACTATGGTGGGCTTTTTCTAAATTAATTATTATAATTTAATTCTTTCTTTTGGATAATTGGTTAATGATTAATTGGTTTTAGGGGCCGTAACATGGGGTGTTACAACTTGACTGAGGATGATCGATTGGATCTTTAGCGCCAAATCATTCGAGGCACAGCTCCTATTTCTGATCTCTCCTCTCGCTGTGTTCTTGCGACTTTACTTCGCCATCCATCTCTAATGGAAGAATTGTCTGTGAGAGACTCAAAAGAGATCTTTGCCAGGGTTTCGAGCATCACTGATGATCCCTGGCCTCTTGATGAGGTGTTCAACGAAGGGGATCTTCATGCAGAGCTTCGGGCTCGACAGCTAAGGGCTCAATCTACGAATTGATTTCTTTATCCTCTTAGGAAGCAATCACTTGTTGGTTTTTTTCTAGGCATGCATCCATCTTTTTTGTTCTAATTTGCTTTTATCTCTTTGGTTGTGTTTGGTTGCTATGTGTTTTTTCTATGCATTTTTGTCTTAGGATCCCTCTGACGGTCTATTTCTTGTGCCTTTGTCTACAATTGCATTCACAGGTTCTCTACCACACCGCTCAGAAGAGGTCATCCCCATAATGCCTGAGCATTCGTCTAATCCAACCTCTGCTCCAGTCGCTACTCCAGCTGCTGATCCAGCCTCTGCTCTAGGCTCTGTTCTAGAGGATGTTGGGGTTTCTATTCATGACATAGTCTCTGAGCCTGAGGATCCCTCCGTTCAAGCAGCCATTATGTAAGATCTTATTGCCAATATGCCCAACACTGCCTGTGCACAAAAGGCTGTCCCAGTGATCACTGTGCCGTTTGCATCATCTAAGGCCAAAGGGAAGGCCAAAATCACTGATCCAGATGAACCTTTAGTTGCTCCTATCCCAGCTCCAGCGATTAAGAGAAAATTAAATTTAACCGAAGATATTGAATTTGTGTCTAAAATTTGCCCAAGCAAACGCTCTGAACATCGTCTGACTGGCCTTGCTCTGCGTACTAGATCTAGGACTGGCACGTCTACACCAACTCCTCTTCCAGCTTCTGCTCCTGCTCCAAAGCCAGCCACTTCATCTAAGACCAGGGCCTCTAAGGCATCCCAAGAGACACTATTCAGACCAATCTTGCTCTCTCCTGCCCTGGAAGCATTATGGCAACAACATTCCAGTCGAGACATCCTTGTTGAGAAGAACTTTAGCATTGAGTATCTTATCCGCACTTGCAACATCATTCCACTTCTTCGTGCCAAGAATCTTATTCAGATTATACAGAATGTGGGTGCTTACTCTGCTTGGTAATTCCGGAATTCTAAGCAAATCTACAATCTGATTCTCTCTTCCCAGCTTCTCCGCACTATCATCATGTTTTCTTGAGGGATGTTTGGTATGACTTCAGTCCCTCTATTATAAATCCTTACTTTCAGCGTGATGCTTCTGATGATCTTTTTGAGCCTGCTGGGGATTTTCTTGCATCGCACCTTACCGACAATGAAGGTACTGTCTGGCCCAAAGATGGTCTTCCTTCGAATTTTCTTACGACTGTTTACTCTGTTCTGTTCCGTTTAGCATCAAGTAAATGGATTCCAAATGTCTTTGTGCATACCGTCACTAAGAAGATGGCTTCTCTGTTGTGCAAAGTCAGGCATCAATTGCCCATTCATCTTTGTCATCTTATTTATCATCATATTATGAGATTTGCCAAAAAGAATGAAGCCAAGATTCATCTCTCGTTTCCGTGTCTGATCACCAGGATTTTACAACAACAAGGTCTACAACTCTATTCAAACGAAGAGCTCTGCCATATCACTCACAAGACATCTATGGACTCTCACATTTTCCAAAGATCGCATTATGATGATCGGGCCACTCTCTCATCGATTCCACATGTCCCTACTGCAGCTGATCCACCAACGACATGCATAGACTCTACACCGACTGCTTCTGCTACTAGCTCTGCTTGGACACTAGCTGTGCTTAGACAGCAGGTCACCTTTCTCACCTCGCATATTGCTACCATGAAGGATGTCTTTCTTGCCCTTCAATCCTCCATAACTACTGCCAAGGCTCAGCTGCTCTGCACCAATCGTCACATTGCCTCTCTTGACAATGACTCTTCTAGTGTTCCTGCTGCTGATGATGAAGCCTTGTCGACCTCTTCCTCCTCAACCCAGTCCTGATGCTGCTCTTTGTCCATTAGCTTGCCAAAAAGGGGGAGTGCACGTTGTAAGGGGGAGTGTTCTTTTTTGTGAACTTACCATGAGTGCCAGTGAATAAATGTGGTATGCTATCTGCTATCTGCTTCTAGCAATGTGTAGTTATTTGATAAGTTTTTGCGTGTTTTGCCTTAACTTTGTGATAAATGCTAAGTTGTTACCCTATGGGGAATATATGTGTTTTATTTCTCTATGTGCTTGTATGCTTAAAATGTGTTTGAATTCTCTGGCACATCATTGGTTAAGTCTAAGAAGGGTGTGTATCTAGCTACTCCTGACTAGTGACTAATCCACTTGTCAAAAATGTATCTTTTTACTCATCTGGCAATTGTTTTTGTTTTTAACAAGCCGTTGAGATTCTTTTGGTAGTTTTGTCAACTAATAACCGAAGGGGGAGATTGTAAGTGTAAAAATGTTGCACATTTAAACCTCTTAATATTGGCTTAGATTAGTTGTCAAAATAGTTCTGGATTAGTTGCTGGATTAGTCATAACGTTTGGAGTAGTAGACTAGATCAGCGCAAGAAAGTAATCCAGGAGGTATGAAACTTCTTCAAATCTTTTATTTCAGTCAAGACCCTATCAAGGAGGAAATCTAAATTTATTGGAGCAGCCGAAATCAAGGAAGGAAAGAGTGTTTGATTTGTGGATCGAAGGATCCTTTTTCTACCTATATAAAATGCTACTTTGGTTATCATTTTTCACACACTCTTTCTCATGGTTTTACTCTGAAATTCTTGGGTCATCTATTCCAAATATATACTATACTGTTGAGTGTGAAGAAATGCCCGTAAGAATATTATGAAGCAATGAAGATCGCCTGCACATCGGATCCACTAGAGTATGCTCTGGAGTAGTTATAGGTTATACTTTAGTGTGTAATTAACTCTCCTCTTGTACTCCTTTTTATCATAGTGGATTTGGGTTGATGTGTGGCCCCGCAGACGTAGGAGTGAGGCTCCGAACTGCGTGAACATTTTCTGGTGCATGCTTTCTTTTACGGCTATCTATTTTATGTTCTTTATTATATCTGGAGTAGGATTGCATCTAGTCCAGCTTTATAATTGAAATAAAATTTAATTCTTAAGCTAAATCTTGCATTCAAGACTCACGTGCTTTTTCAGTTTCAAAATTTGAAAGAGATGAGATAAATCACAATTTCAAGGAGCAAATTTCTTTTAAGAACTTAGCAACTCTTTGGAAAGTGGGGGTCCAAACTCAAAATTTTCAATCTTTCTTTCTTTCATTCTCTTCTTTTCTTTTTTTCATCATTTCTTTGATTCTTTTCTTTGGATCTTTGGAATATAACAAGACAATTTTAATGCAATCTTTCAACTCCCTCGCACTTGAACATTTGTAATATCAGCTGCTTTTTGGCACAACTCCATAAAACTCTTCTTACAGAAATAATAAAGATAAAAGTTTAATTCTCTCAAATGGTGTAAGGGAAATATTTGGCCAAGGGCTAAGGGTTATAATAACGGGGGTAAATCAAAGAAAAAAAACAATCACAATGAGGGGATATGTGCTTAGCACTTATTTAAACAAACGAAAGTCACAGTGGAGACACAAAGGATGAAACATATGTAGGGACAGGTTTAAAGGCTATGGCTTAACAAAAATGGCCTAAATAAATTAATACTAAAAATGACCTAAATAAATTAACACTAAAAATGTGCACAATTAGGCTCACATCACTAAAGTCAAAGGCAAAATGGTTAATAAGTTCATAAGTATTATGGTTTTTAATTAACGGTGTATGGATTTCTGAGCAACGATAAGAGAACAAATGCATTAAATATGCGGATTTTTATTATTATTTAAACCCATGGTGTGTGGTGTGTGTGTGCTTGTGTGTGTATGTTTTTTTGAAAAGTGGGGTTGTACCAATTGTCAATAATGGTGTGCACCGCTGGAGTATCCGTGATTTGTTGTTGTGGGCACAAGAATTAACAATTGGTTGTTAGAATATTTTAGAATTAGTTTTATTAATTAATTAGGATGGTTATCTCCAAATTATTTTAGATTTAATTTGTTAGTATTATATTATTATTACTAGTAATTCACTCGCGCAATGCAGGGGAACAATAGATGTTATTACAAATATAAATAAAAAAAATAGAAAAAATAAAAATATTTTAAATTTTTTAATATAATAATATTTTTGAGCTTCAATCGGTCAAGTATTTATTATTTTTATAAAATAAAAATTTACAATTAAAATTAAAATAAAAATTTTGCATGGTTAATATAATCTCTAATTATGTGCATATTCAAATAAACTTATAGAGAGAATTTACATAATTACATTGATTTTTTATTCTTAATTGTATTTCATCTATATTATAATTTTCACAATACGAATAATAACTAAGATAATTACATTTTAAAAAAAATCAAATTTTGTATGAGTAAATTTAAAATAAATGTAATCCTTTGTTATGGGGAGAAAAAAATACCTATTTTATTTTTCAAATGTTGTGCTTATTTATTTATTTATTTATATATTTATTTATTTTTCTATTGTAAAGGATGTTGTTACTATTTTATAATAATAATAATAAGGATAGAGATAATAATTGTAACAATAATTACTCACCAAAATAATAATTGTAACATTAATTACTTCCCAAACCATATAGCTTTATTATAGTTAAGATTAATGTTTATCTTAGTTTGTTAGTTAGGATTAGTTTATCCTTTTCTTAATAACTATCTCATTTATGTGGTAGTAATTTGCTTGTTAATGGCTTTTAAGGTCATTGCATGTCAAATGAAACACAAAGTTGAGAATTTTTGAGTTAGAAAACTGATTGTTTTCTGGAACCCGTGATGAGTTCGGCCGTGAGTTGGTAATGACAAACCTGACTTATCAAGTGTAGAACGTCACTTGTGGCGTCATTCTTATCCTACGTATCACCTTATAACCTGGTGTGGTCGAGGACTTATCAAAATCAAAAAATTAGCCCTTTTCCCAGCCAAAGCTAAACCTCCATATCCGATTTCACCTAGCCCAATATACTCATTTTAAAATATTCTTTAAATTAGAGTGTGAAGAAAAGATCGGGCCAATCAGATTCGCATCATTTGGTATCAGAGCACACGATTGTCTCTTCACGAAGACTCATGAAGCTTTAACGGTGCCTAAAACGTGGATTCGAGGACGAATCTCTCTAAAGAAAGAGGGAATGTTGTGGGCACGAGAATTAACAATTGGTTGTTATAATATTTTAGAATTAGTTTTATTAATTAATTAGGATGGTTATCTCCAAATTATTTTAGATTTAATTTGTTAGTATTATATTATTATTATTAATGTTTATCTTAGTTTGTTAATTATGATTTAGTTATCCTTTTCTTAATAACTATCTCATTTATGTGGTTGTAATTTGCTTGTTAATGGCTATTCAAGGCCATTGCACGCCAAATGAAATACAAAGTTGAGAATTTTCACTACAAGAAAAATGCACATAGACAACACTAGAAAGACAACAGTTTTTAAGAAAAGTGTTCTCTTTTGTATAAAAGACAACGGTTTGGTCCAAAACCGTTGTCTTTGATGCAACACTTTTGTCAAAGACAACGATTTTTTCTTAACCATTGTTATAAGTGTGTTGTCTTTGTGCATTTTGTGAAAAGACAACACCACAACGACAATGGTTTTTTAAAACCGTTGTCTATGTGCATTTTTTTAAAATAAGACAACAGTTTTTTTAACTGTTGTCGTTGGTGTGTTGTCTTTAAGTGCACTGGAATACACAACACTTGAAAGACAACAGTTGTTTAAAACCGTTGTCTTTGTGCACTCTTTTTTTTTTTAAAGACAACGGTTTTATTTAACCCTTGTCGTTGGTGTGTTGTCGTTATGAGCACTCGAATACACAACACTAAAACCACAACGGTTTTATATAACCGTTGTCGTTGCGCATTCTTTATTTGTTTAAGACAATGGTTTTATTTAACCGTTGTCTTTGGTATGTTGTCTTTAAGCATATTTGAATACACAACACTACAAAGACAACGGTTTTAGAAAACCGTGGTCTTTGCGCATCATTATTTAACAGGTATATAAAATAAAATCAAGGATGTTAAAAATAAGAGTCAAACCTATGCCCTTAAACCTAATAAGTAAGGTTTAACTAACTAAACAACACAAACTCTTATGTTTAAAGGTGCAACATCTGTTATATAACTAGGCTGCTTCTGTGTTGTTTGTGAAAACCGAGACAACAATTTTAGATAACTAGGCTGCTTCTGTGTTGTTTGTGAAAACCGAGACAACAATTTTAGAAAATAGTTAAAAAACTCCCCCTAGGAAGAATAGAACTTGAGACCTCTAACATAATAAACTAAGCTAAACCCACCAAGCCATACCAATAATTGTGTACTCAAGCGCAACATCTAGTATATTACCAGTTGGATTATGTGTTGTCTTTGAGAACCAAGACAATGATTGTGTAAAATAGGTTAAGAATGCCACCACGAAGGATAGAACCCAAAACCTCTAACATAACAAACAAAGCTAAATCCACAAAGCCACACCAAAATTTCAAAGTCAATTCATTAAAGTTTTATTTTAAATTATATTACAATTAAGACCAATCTATGAATTTTAAAAAAATTAATAATAATTATCAAGTATAAAAAACAATAGATTATATGTATCATATTTTTTTTGGGACCCTGTGCGGTCGCGCCGGTCCGACATGGCGTACAACGGCCCTGCGTGGAGCGGTGTGGTGTTCAGAATGGTGTAGTATGGTGTGTAGGGGTTAAGGGCGGTATGATAGGGGACGGGGTTGGTAATCGACTCTTACGGCTAGCGCAAAACAAGGTTAGCTATATGTTGGTAATCGACCCTCCCGGCTAGTGCATGACTAACAAGGTTAGCTATATGTTGGTAATCGACCCTTTCGGCTAGCGCATGACTAACAAGGTTAGCCATATATTGGTAATCGACCCTTCCGGCATGCGTGTGACACGTTGTGAGTGGATATGAAAGAGTAGTTGATCGATGCCGTACAGTTAGTTGTATCCCATTTCTTTTACCGCGATCTTATTTAGCTCTATGTTTATAATTACCGAACTATATATTCATAATTTTTGAATTGAAATGCATATTCATAATGATTGAATAACTCTGATCTATATTCACAATAACAGAACTTTATGTTTATAATTTGCGATGTTCATATTCCCAATTGTTGATAACTATACAGTTTAGAAATTATGAATCAACAATATAGAAATTATGAATCTGCAGTATAGAAATTATGAATTTACTGTATAGAAATTATTAATCTATACAACTGTATTTAAATTAGAAATATACTGTATAGAAATTATGAATCTACATTATAGAAATCTATGAATCTCGTGTTCTGTACCTATATACCCAGTACTATTTTAATTGGCCGGATGTAGCGACCCGTGTAATTAAACTAATATTTTGTTACGAAATTTCCCTCTAAGCTAAGACAAAATTTCCCTCTAAGACAAAATTTCGTCTTCATCTTCATCATTTCTTTTCTTTTCCCCCTTTTTGGCATAAGCACACGGGGAGGCAGAGAATCTTGACAACCTGTTAACGGCATTTAGGACATCTTTGACATATTCAAGCATAGTGACATTTAGGAAATCTCCCATCTGGTACATATTGTCATGTCCTAAGTCGATCTTTGTACATGCAAGATCAACTCTCTCCTTGAGGCCGAAATGGGAGAGTTTAAGATTGTGCTGCTCCATTGAAATTTTGTCAAGAAGATGACTTTCACGATGGAGCTCTTTCGCCATCTTTTCTTGCGAATTATAAGTAGTAGAGCTCGGTTGTTGTTGAGACATGGTTTTCATTAGTTGGTCCACCTTGTTGTTCAAGTCCGCTAGAGTAAGACTATCTTGCTCTCGATGAACCAAATAGTCCCGATGGATGAGTTCGGCCTGATGGACCGTATTCAGCATCTAATGCATGATGTTTTCAGTGTCAAGTGACTCGATACGGTGACCTTGTTCAGGATAAAGGCGCATAGGCTGTCGCAGCACATTCCTATGTTCAAAAACAAACGGTTGTGCATGAGGTGATGCTTCCAGTTTGCCATCACCAGGTGATGCTTCCATTTTGTCATCACAAGCTGGATTTGCAATAGCTGTATTGGATTTAGATGGTGGCATGGCAAGCTATGAATCACAAGGAGGATTTTCCTTTGGTGGAGATGAGCGAGGTGCGGGGGATCGTTCAGGTATGAATTCAGTGTTGCCTATGACCGAAGATTCGTTGTCATAGCCCGAATCGTTGTCATCGTCATCATCATCTCCTGAATCATCATCATCATTGTCCTCATCATCATTCTTATTCTCATCATCTGTCTTCTCGTCACCTTCTTCATCATCATCCCCATTCTACTTCCCATCGTCGTTCTTCTCATCATCTTCTTCATCATCACCTTCATTCTCAGTTTCTGCTTCATTATCTTTGCCTTCAGCATTGCCATTGTTACCAGTTTCGTCATCATTTCCATTATTATTTGGAGACCCATTTGCGTCAGAGCCCGCCTCACTGCTTTCGTGTTCTGCATAAGTCCTTTCGTCTTCATCTTCAATCTCCTTCCCTTCGTCATCCTTGGATCCGCTAACATTACAAGCCGGATCATTCTGATGAGTTCGTTCTAATTCTGTCTTGACTTTAGACAGGAGGAGAGCATATCGAAACTCTTCCATTTCTTCTTCGAAGGCTGGGTCCAATGGCGGCTTATTCAGTTCAATGCAGATGGGAGCTTTGTCCTTCCTAAGAGTGCGATGGGTCACCTTGTAAGAGTATATACGTTGATGGTTTCAAGAAGGATTGCATTGTAGACGTCTCGTGTGCCAATCCACTCTAGAGCGAAGTATTCCTCATCCTTCATTTCGTCAAATGTTTAAAGAAAAGTTTGTAGAGGAGAGGTCCGCCATTTTTGTCATTGCATGACTCTGTTAAAATCGTTCTCAATGGATTGACGAAGCAGTTGATCTCGTGATGGAGGTATTGGTACAGCTTCAGGTACTGGTACAACTGCTCTTGAGTCCTCTAGTATAGTATGCTCTTGAATGACTTCAGGCTCGGGCAGAACTTTTGTCGGATTGTTTTCAAGCTGTGGAATCACTTCTCTAGTCTCAGCTGGCTGACCAGGTTCTTGTGGTAGACTTAAGTGATCCGAAGGCTATGGCGCATTTTCTCCTCATCTACCTTGGCAGGTTCTTGTGTCAGAAATGGAACAATCTGCTCTGCTCGGGTAGGTTCTTGTGGGAGGGAAGTTTCAACGGCTGGTGTTGAGAGAGCGATTGGATCAGGGACCACTTCTCTCGTCTCTTCTGACAACCCAGTTTCTTGTGGGAGACTTAAGCGGTCATTTGGAGTTGGAGTATCATGGGCATCCTTTTTCCACCGCAGCAGGTTCTTGTGTCAAACTCGTGTTGAGTTGCTTTGCCGGGATGGGTTTTGTGGTAAGGGAGTTTGCTCCAAACTTTCAGTGTTCATAGATCTCTTCTTCCTCTTCTTTGAGGCTTTTCAGGATGAATCTTATTTCTTTTCTTCCCCCCTGAGAAGATGCAGACTTCTTCTTCAGCTTTGCTCTCAAGTTGGACACAGGAGGGGGAGCCAATTTTGCCATGATTTCATTTGCTTTGGCAATGGTAGGTCGAAAGTGACTTTTCGATGTTTGTACATGACTGGTGAGTGCAACATCTTCTTCTTCGGAAGAGTCATCAATGATGACGGGTTCTGTTGATGAAATTTGTGGAGTCTTTTGAAAAGCTACAAATTCTGGTTCTGCAGGCTTAGAGACGGGTTGGACTGTTGATGGAACTTTCATCTCATATTCGGGCTGAGCTTCAGTTGTTGCTCTAATAGCTTGAGCCTTGAGGTTGTTTCAGACCCAAGCTTTCCCATTTCAACAAACAGTTTTGTCACTTCATTTTTCAACTCCTCCTTTGCCGTATCAATCTCATTTTTCAATAGGCCTTGCCTATTGAACAATTGCAAAGCACGGTCAACCATGTCTTTGTGATAGCCATCAAGCTTGTTGTCCATGGCATCCATATTGGTGTTTAACCCTCCTGTGGACTCTTGAAGAATCACCTTGACATCTCCAACAATCTCCTCCCGTAAGGATTGAACATCGAACAATGGATCGGCTCGCATTGGGGGTGTTGGATTCGGCAATGTGTGAGTAAAATCATCTTGAGAAGTAGTAAGCATTGTTTCGGCAAGATTTGGTTCAGCCTCCTCATTATTGTAACAAAGCATCAAGGTGGTAGGATTCCTTGGATGATCTTGATCATAGAACTCACAAGTTGTTGGCAAGGTAGGCAAGTTACGTGCTTCATCCAAATTTAAAGAGATTTGATGGCTTGGAGCACTCACATTGTCTTGAATTGATCCCGTAATCTCTATTTCGGGATGAGGAAAACAAGACTCGTAACTGAGATTTTCATCTCCATAAGTAGTATGATACGGATCCAACTCCGGTAATCCTCCATCATCAATTCGTGCCATAGATCCCTCTCCGGGTACTCTTCGAATTTCCTCTAATGAATTGATAGTTCCCGGCGGATTTCATTAGGATCAAACTCTCCAATCGGCACTTCCGATGCGGCTTCAACAACAACATTTTTCTCGGTCTTTTTCCTTCTTGCAAGCTTGGTTACAAAACAAGAATTAATAACCGACAAACGGGTGTCTCGGGCAAGATCACGAGTACCTAGCAAACTCAAAACAAGTTCCTCCCTTTCCAAAGTATTTGACCGAATTGTCTCGGCCAACCTATTGTGAGCTCCAAACCTCCAAGCTCTCCAAGTTAGTGCACGCTCATACTCCTCCAACAATGCACTGTCCGCCCCAATTGTTGGTATATCATCAATACTTCCAACCTCAACTCTGTCACTCTCAACTGTGTTAACCTCCAATTGATTAACTCCTTCGGCCATCCCGGAACTATTTAGGACATGAGGGTTCGGGTTAGGAAAGGGTAAGGGTCGAGTGGTTACTAGGTGGCTTGATTGTTCTTCTTTGGATCGAATGGCAGGGGTGTTTGATCCTTCGTTGCTTGGTTCACGAATGAACGGTTTTATGGCTAGGGAGGGATTTGAGAGTTTCCATTTTCGGGTAGGCTTGGGTATTGTGGGTACGGTGGGATTTTTGGGTTCGGTTGTGTTTGGCCGAAAAAGGTAATTGTGGTTTGTGACATGTTTGGCTTTGGATAAAGTCACATTTTTGTCCTCAAAATTTCTCCAATTGCAAAACCATAACCGATTTCCTGTTGAAACCAACCATCTACCAAGGGTTTTGCCTTCTTCAAAGATTCACACAATCTCCCAAACACAAATACACCCCAATCAAAACAAACATTATTCAAGATAATATCCATTATCAACAATTTCTCCCCCGACAACTTGTCACGGCAATGGTACCTAGACTCAACACACTTGTGTATAATATCCAATAGGAGTCCGTAGTCCTTTTTGAGGTCCTTTTTACTGCCGTTTAGCTTAGGAGCTAGCAGTGCGTTTGCATCGCGTACCTCGGCCCAAGTAGCGTTGATATTAGGCACATGATTTTCTACCCTTAAATTTTCTTCAACAAGATTAAATATCCTCTGAAAATCATCGATTTTTATTTCTGTATCAACTCCTTTGATCATAGAAATAATTGAACCATTTTCAACTCTAGCATGCATATATAACTCGATCACCTCATCTCTATAGAAACCAACATATCTAAAGGTGCAAAAATTTAACAACCCACAAGATTCTAGAGAGTTGATAATTTTTACCCCTATAGTTTTGTCCTCCACTTGCTTGTTGAAATCGGTGATGTCGAGTATCATCCCACTAAGTACTCGGCTAGATTTCCTTGTTCAACCTCCATTTGAGTAGAATTTGAGTTTAGGAAATTTTTGGTGAAAATTGGGTGTTTCGGCAGTGATGTTCGAGAGTATTTGGGTGGAATTTTGGGTTTGGGTGATGGGTTTTTATGTAAGGAAGGGTTTTGTGTAGAAGAATTTGGATGGGTGTAGAATCATTGGAAGTTATGGACTCTTCTATCTTCGAATTTCCGGCCGACGAGTGTTGGAGAAGAAGAAGTGATTTCACTTTTTGGGTTTCTCTCTTCTACCCGTTAGAAATGAGGGAAAACCCTTGTGAAATTACTTATTTTCCCTCTAGTGGATGGAGAGAGAGTATTGATCTCCTTGAGGATAAATTCGACCTTCCACATGATTTAAATTTGCCAGCTCAGATTTAAATACTCCATTTGTGGGTACATGGCGCCAAAAATTGTGCTTCAAATAACCGCCAACCTGGAGCAAATCAGATAAAAAAAATCTCGAAAATAATCTGTTAGAGCAATAAATATATTCCAGATAAATATTATCATCTCGATTTCATATTTCATTAAAGCTGATATATTTTCTGAAAAAGAAACCTGATAAAAATTTGGACTGACAGATGTATACCTAATACTCTGAAAAGGCTTCAAGTTCCAAACACATTTAAAACATTTGACTTTCTACTACTGGGCCTAACCATTGTGACATTTGATACTTCAAATTAGGCAAGCAATCATCAGAATATATAGCTTTATAAAACTAAACCCATATAACATGCAAATTTCCAAATTCTCACTAATTAGATGCTTTATCTACATAAATGACCCAACTGACGATTTGTTCCCCCTTAATATCATACTAAGCTCAAATTAAATTAATTAAACACACTTAGTAAATAAATTACACAATTCAATTATGCTAAAATGTGACAAAATAAATTGATACATATATCACATAAATAAATTACAAACATACGTACGTAAATTTCGTAAGATAAAATTTTAACACATTTAGACACATATAAATTTTACGAAAACATGTACACAACTAAATACATATCACACGTACACACAAAAATAACATATGCTCCAAAAAAAACATGTGGGTGACATACATAACACATTACATGCATAGTGCGAACATATTAAGAGTTCAGAAATTGCTTAGCTCATTTCGATCATTCACATTTCATGCCTTAGAGTTGCAAAACGATATTCACACAACGGCTTTGTGAGAATGTCGGGAATTTGATTCTCTGTAGGAACATGATCGATTTTCAAATCTTTCTTTTCGACGTGGTCTAGGATAAAATGGTGTCGAACGTCGATATGCTTGGTTCGTGAATGAAGCACCGGATTTTGGGTTATGGCGATTGCACTAGTGTTATCGCATGAAATGCTAATGTTTTCGCACTTAATCCCATAGTCCAATAATTGTTGCTTCATCCACAAGATTTGTGCATAACAACTCCCAGCTGCAATATATTCGGCTTCGGCAGTGCTCGTAGCTATGGAGTTTTGCTTTTTGCTGAACCAAGAGACCAATCTTCCCCCTAAGAACTGGCATGTCCCTTAGGTACTTTTTCGGTCTATTTTACAACCTGCAAAATCTGCATATGAATAACCAGTTAGTGTAAAATCTCCTTCTTTGGGATACCATAATCCCACATTGATAGTTCCTTTGAGATATCGAATTATCTTCTTGGTTGCAATCAAATGACTTTCTTTGGGCTTTGATTGGAATCTTGCGCATACGCCAACCGAGTAGGATAAGTCTGGTCTGCTTGCGGTTAAGTATAGCAATGATCCAATCATCCCTCGATACATCGTTTGGTCGACATCTTTTCCTTCATCATCTTTATCTAATTTTTGAGATGTACTCATGGGAATTTTGAGTGAGGATTTTCCATCTATGCCAAATTTCTTGATAAGATCTCTAGA
The DNA here is from genome assembly GCF_001879475.1 of Ipomoea nil. NCBI lineage: Eukaryota > Viridiplantae > Streptophyta > Magnoliopsida > Solanales > Convolvulaceae > Ipomoea > Ipomoea nil. Next base: position 93,434 of record NW_017616885.1, read on the forward strand.
GTACTTGGCTTGATTTATGAAAATTCCTTCTTCAAGTTGCTTGACTTGCAGTCCTAAAAAGTAATTTAATTCCCCAATCATCCTCATCTCGAACCTGTTCTGCATGAGCTTAGAAAATTTCTCACATAAAGATTTATCAGTACTTCCAAAAATAATGTCATCACATAAATTTGTACTAATAAAATGTGATTATTTTCTTGAATTCTAAAGAGGGTTTTATCGACTAGACCTTTGGTGAATCCACAACTAATTAAGAACATCGACAAGGTGTCGTACCAAGCTCGTGGAGCTTGTTTTAACCCATACAATGCCTTCTTTAATTTGTAGACTTGATCACCAACGTCTTTTACCTCAAAACCGGGTGGTTGTTCGACGTAAACTTCTTCTTCAAGTAAGCCATTAAGAAATGCGCTTTTTACGTCCATTTGATAAACAATGAAATTCTTGTGCGCTGCAATGCTAGGAATATCCGGATTGCTTCGTGTCATGCGACGGGGGCGAATGTCTCATCAAATTCAACGCATTCTTCTTGTGAGTACCCCTTCGCAACTAATCTTGCTTTATTCCTAACAATGACGCCATCTTCATTTGCTTTGTTCCTAAAGACCCATTTAGTGTCAATTACATTTTGGTGCGTTGGTCTTGGAACAAGTTTCCATACGTCGTTGCGCTTGAATTGATCTAATTCTTCTTGCATGGCATCTATCCAACTTGGATCACCTAAGGCTTCGTCAATTTCTTTTGGCTCCATTTGTGATAGAAAGCATGAGAACATTGCATCCCTTGTTGATACATCTTGTTGTTGGTTCCTAGTAGATTATCGTGTTTTTACTCCGTCCCTCGGATTTCCAATGACTAAGTCATGTGTGTGACTTCTTAGCCATTTTCGATTTGGTTGGAAACTTGTTGGATTTTCAGAGTTTCCTTCTTGTTGGAATATCAATTGGTGTGATTCCATTTGTTGCGAATTGTTGTCGGGTGGATCTTTGGGTTCATCTACTGGAATTTCTTCCGTTGGAATTTCGGGTGCAATTTCGGTTGTAGGTGTGAGTGATATTTCGGGTCTCACATTGGGTATTGTTTCAATTTGGTGAGTACCCATATCACTTGATTCTTCTACTTCCTGTAACACATTATCTTCGAAAGTGTCATTAGAATTATTTAAATCACGATTACCTCCATTATCTTTGCCATTTATGTCGTGATTTTCGTCGAACACAACGTGAATGGATTCTTCTACCACCATGGATGAATTGTTGAATATTCTATATGCCTTGCTAGTGGATGAATATCCCAAGAATGTTCCTTCGTCCGCTCGCTCGTCAAAAGTCTTTAATTGAGACTTTCCATTAACAAGTACAAAACATTTACAACAAAATGTATGAAAATAAGTGAGATTGGGTTTTCTCCCTTTCCATAATTCATATGGTGTTTTGTTATAAGACTTGTGGATTAGACTGCGATTTTGAGTATAGCGCGTCGTGTTGATTACTTCTGCCCAAAATCTTTTTGGTAGTCTGGCGGCTGATATCATGACTCGCGCAGCTTCCTTGAGTGTTCGATTTCTTCTTTCAGCTACACCATTTTGTTGCGGCGTTTTTGCGGCAGATAATTGATGTAATATTCCTTATGAGTTGCAGTACGATTGAATCATTCTGTTCACAAACTCTGTTCCTCGATCGGTTCGTATTGTTGCAATCTTCATGTCTTTTTCGACTTGCAGTAGCTTCAATAGCTCTGGCAACTTTGATAAGACTTCATCCTTTTTCTTGATGAATATAGTCCATGTGTACCTGGAAAAATCATCAACAACAACCAAAGTATATTTCTTACCACTTATACTTACTGGGTCTACTGGACCAAATAAATCCATGTGTAGTAGACTTAAGGGTCTTGATGTTGACTCTTGAGCTTTGGCTTTGAATGATGTTTTGATTTGTTTTCCTTTCTGGCATGCGCCACATATTTGATCTTTCTTGAACACAATATTGGGCAGTCCTTCGACTAGCTTATTTCTAGCAAGCTTGTTGAAATTGTTTTGAAATTCAAATGATTTAGCCTTCTGTGCCATTCCCAACTAGTTTCATTCGAATTGTTTGCCATCAAGCATACAGAATCCTTTGTTGTACTCCAATCTACAACATACATATTTTCCTATCTTGATCCGGCGAGTACGACTTCATTCGTAGATTCGTCCTTGACTTGACATTTGCCTTTGTAAAATTCTACGCGATATCCTTTGTTGCAAAATTGACTTGTACTAAACAAGTCGAATTTTAATCCTTCAACTTAAGATACGTCATCAGTTCGTAGACCATTTTTCACAATTGCGCCAGTTCCTTTTGTCAGTCCATATCGATCGTTTCCACCGAAAACTACTTTTGGTCCTTCGATACTTTTGAACTCAACTAGACTAGCTTTATTGCCGGTCATATGTCGAGAGCATCCGCTATCGAAATACCAAACTTCCTGCAAGAAAGATTAATTACTTTTAGGTACCCATACTTGTTTGGGTTCTTTTGTATTAGTAATTTTTGGCATCCAAATCCACCTAGATCCCACTAATCCAAGAGTCGGTGATTTGTAACCATTAAAGACTCTATAATTATAGCGCACTTGCGAATAATGCTTTGGTGCGGGTTGGGAAGCAGATAGTTGCTTGATCCTATGAAAAAGAGCAAATCTGGACTTGGTCCATGGTTTGTCTTCAAGCGACCAATCTTGTTCTGAGGGATATTGTAACACCCCGTGTTACGACCCCTAAACCCATTTAATTAATTAATCAATAGCCCAAAAGAAAGAATAAATTATAACTAATTAGGGAAAAAGGCCCACCATAGTCCATGGGCCCTCATATATAAACCCAACCCCTAAACCCAATCCTTAGTCCCAAAAGGAATAGAATTAGCGAGCCTATAATATTAGTCCCTAATTAGGACTCCTAAATATATAAATAGGGGACTTAAGAGGCACCTATGACTCCCCACACGTCTAAACGCCCCACCACCCCAGGAGAGCTCCAAGAATTCCCTTAGAAGAAAGCAAGAAAGCAAGAGAGCTTAAAGAAAGACCCTTCATAGCCAAGGAACCAATTAAGGCTAAGAGGTAACCCATGTCTCAACAAAACCTATTTTCATAGATATGATTCCCCCTTAGGGTTTCCCCCATTTTATTGTGAATGGCGAGATCTGTTGATTAATGTTGATGCTTGACGTGATGATCCCATGAGGGATCTTGATAATCTTGATATTGGGAGATTCTTGATAATTATGGTGTTCTTGATGATTATATGGAATTCTTGATGATTATGTGTTGTTCTTGATGATTATGTGTTATTCTTACCGAATCTTGCAATTAGAAAACGAACCGTATTCTTGTTGATATAAAAGTGATTAGAACCCTAGGTTGTATCGTATAATCTTATTCTTGGATTATCGGGTGGGGATATCGCATGTTTGGGTGTTGATTATATTTAGGAAAGCATGATAGGTTATGTGCCGTTCGTTTCTTGTATTTGATTCGTTAATTGTCTACGTGTTGTCGTTAATTGTGTTGTAAAGTGTCTAAGCATGGTTTCGGGTCCCATAACGGTTCCCAGGGCGTAAAGTGTGTGAAAGGAGTCAGTGGGGGGTAGGGAACTCGCCACCTACCCATGGCCGTAAAACACCGCCCGGCAGCGGGTGGCCGGCGGGCGGGCAGCTGCCCGTCGGCGACCCGCTGCCCGGAACAGTAGAATCCGGCGGGCAGCCGGCGGGTGTCCCACCACCCACCGGCTACCCGCTGGAAAATTGTCCCACCCGGGACCCCGGCTTCCCGTTTGACGTTCCCCGTTCCCCGTGGTGTCCCAACGGACTCCGTTTATCGTGCCTATGTCTAGTTTGATGTTTCGGGTACCGTTCGCAGGTTTATGAGTCTATTATATTGAATGCTAGTTGAATTGGTATCCCGTTGACCTAGGTGGAAGAGGTATGAACCCCTTAGGACTATTCTTAGTAAGTGATGGATCACGCATAGGTTTTGTTATACGTTTTCTCCCCCTTCCTAATGTGTAATGTGGGTTGCATGTGCTTGCTATGTGTTATGTGGGTGCTACCATAATTCGGTTGCGATCGGATTGGTTACCCTGAGCTGCGGTTCAGAAGCTGGCTGCGGTCAGATTGATACTCTTGGGCTGCGGTCCACCATTTGGTTGCGATCAAACGTTTCTATACGAGCTGCGGTTCGTCCTTTTTCCTGGCTGCGGTCAGATGACATTCTCTTGGGCTGCGGTCCACTGTTTGGTTGCGATCAAACACTATGATGAGCTGCGGTTCATCGGTCGGTTGCGATCGACCCCTCCATGTTGCGATACGGGGCAGGGTGCTGCGGGGCCGTGTCAGAGCTATATGCGCTGACCCTCATGTATAGGCATGCGATTGGTCCTGTGGCGCCAACAAAGTGTGCAATGTTTTGAGATATGGACGAGTGTGATTACGAGTGTCTTGGGGGATGTGACTACGGGATTTATGTTTGGGATTGTTGATGTTGAGTTATGACTATTGTTTATACTTTGCCTTATCTGCCTTATCTGTTGTGAACTGCATATGCTCGTTATAACTGTTGCTTGTGTCTGGCCTTATCTGTCGAGTCATTCCCGGTTTTAAAGCTAGAGTTCGTAGGATATATCTTCATGCTCAAAATGGTTTTTGTATATCTATATATATCTCTATATGTATTATATTTCAACACGTTGGAGTGGGTTATGAGCATCTCTCGCTGAACAGATATATTTGGCTTTCAGGCACAGAGGACTAGAGCACTGGAGCGCGCTAGAATCGGAGCGTAGAAATAGATTAGTTTCCCTTTCGGCCTGCGCGCCAGATTATGCATTATGTTTCAATGGATATTAGTTAGACAGCCTGTGCACCTGGGTTCTCTAGCCCAGGTGTGGCATAGCACCCCGTACACTTATGATATACTTTGGGATGTAATGAGATACTACCTTTATTATATAAGTTCAAAATGTCTTGAAAATCTGGGGTGTTACAGATATAATCTCCCAACCCCAATACTCGGAATTCTTCCCATATTCCTATTAGGTTTTGATGCACTAGACTCATTGGCTCTCTTTTGAGATACAAATTTTTGCCTTTTAAAATTTTGTTGCCTATCCGAGATATTAATTTTTGGATTCGGCCTTGCAACATTTTTCTGGGCATTTATTTGATTACCAACTCCTTATTTCATTGTGCTATGCTGACTTTTCACAAATTTTACCACTGGAACTTTATTAATTAATGTAGTAGTAGAATTAGTCAGTGTCACAGGGGTTTGAGAACATGATGGATCGTAGCCAAGTCCGGCTTTATCTCCAGCGGGTTTATGCATATTTACCATTTTATCCATTATTTTGGATGAATTTGTAAATGATGCGATTACTTCTCGAAGGTTATGTTCTCGAACCTCTCTAGCTCTACACTCTTCTTGAAGTCGAACATTTTCGGCTTTCAAGTTACTCATTTCATTTAGAGCATTTTGCTATTTTTGTGCCATTTTTTCCTTTTCAAGGATTAACGTATTATTGCGCTCTTTGATTTGAGTGTGAGTGACCATGACCTTTTGACAATCTTCCATAAGACTTTGAAATGATTCTTGAGTCTCGAAAGAGGTGTCAATGGAACTAAAGGAACTAAAAGAGCTAGAAAATACCTCTTCGTCGATTTCATGCGCCATATAGCATTCCTCATGTTCGGATGTCTTTCCCACTAGACATAGTAGCGCCGTATCTTCTTGTGATGAATCACTCTCGTCACTAGATGTTTCTTCGGATTCACTTTCTTCTAGCGGATCGCTTATTAGAGTCTTCCGTTTGCCCTTTTTGAATTTCTTCTCTTTGGGTTTGTATTCCACCTGTGGAGAACTATTCAAATTTTTATCCGCCTTGGGGTGTGGACATTCGGCCCTAAAATGTCCAGGCTTTCTAAAATTGTAACACACATTTGTGTTATCTTCGACCGGTTCCCTTCTTGATCTTCTATTCTCTCGAAAAGAATTTCCTTGTGGTGATCCTTTGTTCTTTCGCATGAACTTCTTGAATTTCCTAACAAATAAGGAAAATTTTTCGTCAGATAAAAAATCATTGTTTACTACTGACCTTAATGAGGATGGTTGTTCGGCCATCAGTGCGGATGTTCGTTCATCACGTTCTTCTTCGACTCGTGTCTTCATTTCGAACTCATATGCCTTAAGATCACTAAAGAGTTTATCCGTAGATAATGTCCTTAGATCTCTATGATCGCGCATTGCGGTCACCTTCATATCCCAACTTGTAGGTAGTCCGCGTAACACTTTGAGCGATATTTCTTTTTGGATAATGATCTTTCCCAGATCCGTGATTTCTCCAAGGATTTTCATCAATCGAGCTTCCATGTCCGTGATGCTTTCGTAAGGTAGCATTTTGAAATCTTCGAACCTCTTTATGGCAATGTTTAGTTTGTTATCCTTTTCTAATTCATCGCCTTCACCGATATCGATAAGTTTATCCCATATTTCTGTTGCTGTGGTGCACTTTCGAACCTTTGGGAATATGGTGTCATCTACGGCCTTGAACAAAATATCTTTGGCAATGTTGTCCAAATTATTTCGTCCTCTATCTTCACTAGTCCACTCCATTTTTGGCTTTGGAGCATTTGGAGCTAGTGCGGCGGCGGTGTTAACTTCCATGATTTGGATAGGACCATTTGTGATGACTTCCCACATTTCGTCATTTAAAGCAGATAAGTGCACCTGCATTCGAATTTTCCAATCATCAAATTTGTTAAGTGAGAAAAGCAGATTTTGAGCGAGAACCATATCTCTCTTCATCTTGAAGATTTTGAGATCTATCTAGCAGTCAAAATTGAGTCAAATAGACAACCGCTCTGATACCACTTGTTGGTTCCGAAAAGGTGGCGAGAAGTCTAGAGGGGGGGGGGGGGTGAATAGACTTCTCTAACTTTTCAAAACTTTCTTCGAAAACACACAAGGAAAATAATACTTCGGTAATTTCAACTCTAAGTAACAAGCATCAACAAGATAAACAACTTAGAATGTGCAGCGGAATAGGTAGCGGTAAAGTGTTATGCTTAATAGTGCGGTGCTCAAAGAGAGATTCTAAACATGCAACACGTTAGTAACACTTGATATGATTCAAGGATGATGTGCGTAAAGTTTGACTTGCATGCAAACGTGGGAACTATCAACCCCAGACAGATAAAGATATGCGATAAATCGTAATCGGGTTAGTTCGCAGTTAAAATAAGCATACACAAAACATATGAGCAGTAAGTAAAGAGAGAGAGAGATTTATAGTGGTTCAGAGGTGGTGTAATCCTCCTAGTCCACTCTTCTCCTTTCACTCCAAGGAGGAATGTAACAACCCGTGTTACGGCCATCAATCCCGGATTAATTATTTAATTAATCCCGTTAATAATAATTAAATATGATTTAATTCGGTTAGGTTTCCCTTTAATTAATTAATAAGGCCCACCATGAACCGTGGGCCCTTGCCTAAATTAGAGCCTTAAGCCTATTAGGAATAAAGAAAGTAAACCTTTTACTATTCAGATTCTGATTAGGAATCCTAGACCTAGTTATCTATTAGGAATAAAGGAAGTAGGTCTTTTACTATTCAGATTATGATTAGGATTCTCTTTAATTAATTAATATGGTCCACTACGGACCATGGAACCCAATCCTTAGTCCCAAAAGGAATAGAATTAGCAAGCCTATAATATTAGTTCCTAATTAGGACTCCTAAATATATAAATAGGGGACTTAAGAGGCACCTAGAACCCCCAACCACAATAAACGACTCACCATCCCAAAAGAGCTCCAAGAATTCCCTTAGAAGAAATCAAGAAAGCAAGAAAGCTTAAAGAAAGACCCTTCATAGCCAAGGAATTAATTAAGGCTAAGAGGTAACCCATGTCTCAACAAAACCTATTTTCATAGTTATGATTCCCCCTTAGGGTTTCCCCATGTTATTGTGTATTAATGACTTGTGATGATTATTATTGATGATTGATGTGATTATCCCATGGGGGATCTTGATAATCTTGATATTGGGAGATTCTTGATAATTATGATGTTCTTGATGATTATATGGAGTTCTTGATGATTATGTGTTGTTCTTGATAATTGTGTGATGCTCTTGATGTTTATGTGTTATTCTTACCGAATCTTGCAATTAGAAGACGAACTGTATTCTTGTTGATATAAAAGTGATTAGAACCCTAGGTTGTATCATATGATCTTATTTTTGGATTATCGGGTGGGGAAATCGCATGTTCGGGTGTTGAGTATATTTTGAAAAGGATGATAAGTTATGTGCCGTTCGTTTCTTGTATTTGTTTCGTTAATTGTCTACGTGTTGTCGTTAATTGCGTTGTAAAGTGTCTAAGCATGGTTTCGGGTTCCACAACGGTTCCCGGGGCGTAAAGTGTGTGAAAAGAGTCAGTGGGGGGGTAGGGGACCCGTCACCTACGCACAGCCGTGAAACACCGCCCGGCAGCGGGTGGCCGGCGGGCGGGCAGCTGCCCGCTGGCGACCCGCTGCCCGGAACAGTAAAGTCCGGCGGGCAGCCGGCGGGTGGCCCCCCACCCACCGGCTACCCGCTGGAAATTATCCCACCTTGGGATCCCGGCTTCCCAGTTTGATGTTCCCCCGTTCCCCGTGGTGTCCCAACGGACTCCGTTTGTCGTGCCTATGTCTAGTTTGATGTTTCGGGTACCGTTCGTAGGTTTATGAGTTTATTATATTGCATGCTAGTTGAATTGGTATCCCGTTGACCTAGGTGGATGGAATATGAACCCCTTAGGACTATTCTTAGTATGTGAAGGATCACGCATAGGTTTTGTTATACGCTTTCCCCCCCTTCCCAATATGTAATGTGGGTTGCATGTGCTTGCGGTGTGATATGTGTGTGTGTTACCCCAATTCGGTTGCGATCGGATTGGTTATCCTGAGCTGCGGTTCAGAAGCTGGTTGCGGTCAGATTGATACTCTTGGGCTGCGGTCCACCGTTTGGCTGCGATCAAACGTTTCTATACGAGCTGCGGTTCGTCCTCTTTCCTGGCTGCGGTCAGATGACATTCTCTTGGGCTGCGGTCCACTGTTTGGTTGCGATCAAACACTATGATGAGCTGCGGTTCATCGGTCGGTTGCGATCGACCCCTCCGTGTTGTGATACGGGGCAGGGTGCTGCGGGGCCGTGTCAGAGCTATATGCGCTGACCCTCATGTATGGGCATGCGATTGGTCATGTGGCACCAACAAAGTGTGCTATGTGTTGTGATATGGATGAGTGGTGATCATGAGTGTCTTGGGGGATGTGACTATGGGATTTATGTTGGGGATTGCTTATGTTGGGTTGTGACTATTGTTTATGCTTTGCCTTATCTGCCTTATCTGTGGTGAACTGCATATGATTGTTATAACTGTTGCTCATGTCTGGCCTTATCTGTCGAGTCATTCCCGGTTTTAAAAGCTAGAGTTCGTAGGATATATCTTCATGCTCAAAATGGTTTTCGTATATCTATATATATCTCTATATGTATTGTATTTCAACGCGTTGGAGTGGGTTACCAGCATCTCTCGCTGAACAGATATATTTGGCTTCCAGGCACAGAAGAATAAGTCACTGGAGCGCGCTAGAACTTGGAACGTAGAAATAGATAGTTTCCCTTTTCGGCCTGCGTGCCATGCTTATGCCTTTACATTATTGAGGATATTAGTTAGTTAGCCTGTGCACCTGAGTTCTCTAGCCCAGGTGTGGCAGAGCACCCCATACTCTTGTATTATGTTTTGGGATTTAATGGGATTTCACCTTTATTTTATAAGTTTTAAATGTCTTGAAAATCTCGGGTGTTACAAGGAAATTCACTAGTGAATAAGTGTCCACCGACACTTCTCTGAGTGCTTCGCACAAAGCTACACTCCTCCAAGGTTTTTCGCAAGCTCCTCTTGTTACTCCGCCTTCCCGAGTACTTCGCAACAAGCTGTACTCTTACACCACGAGAACTACACACAAAGCTACGCTCTCACAGGGTTTTCACAAGCTCCCCTTGTTACTCTGCCCTTTACACCAAAGCTACACTCAACCAGGGTTTTTTCACTCTCTCTAGTTACTCCGCCCTCTTTCTACACTCAGTAGAGAATGTTACAAAGACATAAAATTTTTCTCTCACTCAGACTTGAATTCTTTCGTATATAGCTCAATATATCACTTGATGTTTGATTGGATTTGTTTTTCGTATTCAGCTCTTGTTCAAGTGTTCTTGTCTTCAAGTGTGCTTCGGCAATTTATAGCCAATGAAAGCTATTTGCCCGTTGATCTACTTTCAATCTTGATTGTCCATTTTGAATGCTAGTTACTGTCAACCTACCAGGACTATGTGGTCTAATGGTACCCGGGTTGGACTTTCATTTGGAAGATTATGAGCTCGAGCCTCAGTGGATGCGTTATTGGCTCTTTGTGTTTCAGTAGGTTGAGAAAGTATATGAACAGATACTACAATGTATAGAGCCAGTAACTTTCAAAAAAAATAATAATAATATTGTCAACTTGATCTGAAAATATTAGGTAGAAGTCTTTTCTCCTTTTGTCAGATGATTTGAATAATTTGCCCGTTACCGTGTCTTGAATTTTGTAGCCTCCAAAATTTTAATAAGTTCGGCAAGCTTGATTTTTTCTTGTCCTTCATAAATGCTCTGACATGTCAAGTTGATCAAATAATTTAGCTGTTGATTCTTGCTTGAGTATGAAACAATTTCTTCGTGAATCAGCCTCCTTTGAGCGTCTCCGGTTCCACCGTAAAAAGTTGATGTTGAGATGAAAATATATCAGTTATTTTCCCCTTCATGATCCTTGTTGAATAATATATTGGAACCTCTGTAAAAACTTCATAGTTTGTTCACGGTGAGATGCTCTGTTTCGATTTTGTGTTTGGTCCACCATACTTGGTGTGTTTCTTCATCAGTGCTTGGCTTTTGTGAGACTTGTGCATTTGACTTGGTTAGTTTCCATTTTACTTAGTCTCCATGCTAGTTAGTCTCCAATACAGTTTAGATAGTCTCTCATACGGTGGGGGTTAGTCTAGATAGTCTCTCATACGGTGGGGGTTAGTCTCTCATACGACATCCATAGTCTCCCAAGCAAGGTAAAAATACTTCTCTTGAGATTTAAACTTAGAATCATTTGATATAGCTCACACGCGTATCATCCAACTCCTCTAGCATGGTTCTTGGTGACTTATCCGCATCATAATTGTGTTAAGCTATAATCCTGCTTAACTTCTTCAAATAAATTATGATCTTCTAGACTTGTACATGGGTTGCATGATATGGGTGCACCATACTCTGTAGACTCAAATAGAATAAAATTGGGGACTACTTGATTTTTCAAAAATACATTCGGCTCATCAAAATTTACAATTTATTCCTAACAGCAGCATTATATTTGACTCCTGGATCAGCATCTTTTTTCACTTTGGTTACATCCTTTATTTTCTCCTTAATTCTTTCTCTCTCAATCAGCTCTTTTTCTCTTGCAAGTCTCGCCTCTTCTTGTTTATTCCAAAGCTCTCGTTTGCTTTTTTGATCTCATCATTTCTTTGGCTCTGATAGACTTGCCTGGAATAGTTGTCCTTGTTTTTCATCATAACCGGTATGTTGTAACCTTCGAAGCGTTTTCCACTTCCTTCTTCATATGGTTGATAAGTATGGAAATTTCCTATAGCGTCCATGGTTACACTCTCTTTTCGCATAAGCTTTTGACGGAAGTTCTTCTTTTCTCTGTTCGTTTTTCCATGAAAAGAGAATTCGGAATTGGATCCGAAGGATTGGCGAGGTCTGATGGAATGTTGTTTGGATCTTGAAGAGTGCTGTTGACGAGACCTAGAAGCTGGTGGAGTTGATCTCGTGTTTCTTGGTGAATTTCTTCCAACTTCATGTCTTGTTGTTCTTCTTTCATTTCTCCTGGATTCATCTGGACGAGATGGTGAACGATTCCTGTTTTCGTCTTCATCTTCACCATTTCTTTTCTTTTCCCCCTTTTTGGCATGAGCACATGGGGAGGCAGAGAATCTTGACAACATGTTAACGGCATTAAGGACATCTTTGACATATTCGAGCATTGTGAGCTGATATTCTCCCATCTGGTACATATTGTCATGTCCTAAGTCGATCTTTGTACATGCAAGATCAACTCTCTCCTTGAGGCTGAAATGGGAGAGTTTAAGATTGTGCTGCTCTTATGAAATTTTGTCAAGAAGATGACTTTGACGCGGAGCTCTTTCGCCATCTTTTCCTGGGGATTGGAAGTAGACGAACTTGGTTGTTGTTGAGACATGGTTTTCATTAATTGGTCCACCTTGTTGTTCAAGTCTGTTAGAGTAAGACTGTCTTGCTCTCGATGAACCAAATAGTCCCTGTGGATGAGTTCCCGTGTTCAGCATGTAACACCCCGTGTTACGGCCCCTAAAACCAATTAATCATTTAATCAATACCCAAAAGAAAAGACTAAATTCCAATAATTAATTAAGAAAAGGCCCACCATAGTCCATGGGCCCTTATCCCTAAACCCAATCCCCTAGTTCTAGAAGGAATAAAACTAACACTATTTAGGGACTCTTAGGTATATAAATAGGGGGCATAGGAGGCACCTAGAACCCACACCACAATAATCCCTCACCACACAAGAAGTTCCAAGAATCCCCCTAGGAGAAATCAAGAAAGAATGAATCTCAAAGAAAGACCCTTCATAGCCAAGGAAATTAATTAAGGCTAAGAGGTAACTCATGTCTCAACAAAACCTATTTTCTTTGCTATAATCTTCTTCTTTGGCTCCTTCTCTATGCTTGTGTCTTGATAAATCTTTTATGATGATGATGGTATGATCTTGAGGTTGATGAGATGATCTTTTGTGTTGATCTTGGTAATCTTGATGATTATAAGAGGATCATGATAATTGTGTGTTGATTCTTGATAAATCTTGATGATCTTGATTTTAAAGATAAACTATGATTTTGATGATTTGAAGATGATTAGAGCCCTAGGTTAAATTGGGGATTTCGTATTGTGATATTCTTGATATAATTGGGTGGGATTTTGCATGTTCGGTTGTTAATTATGTTTAGAAGTCATGTTAGGATGTGTTCAATATGTTTCTTGGTTTTGATCCGTTATTTGACTACATGGTGTTGTCGTTTGCGTTTAAAAGTGTCTAACCATGGTTTCGGGTTCCACAAAAGATCCCGGGACCCAAGTTTTGAAAAAGAGTCAGTGGGGGGTAGGTGGGAGTAGGGGAACCCGCCACCTACCCGCTGCCCCTAAAGGCGTCACCGGCAGCGGGCAGCCGGCGGGCAGGCGACTGCCCGCCGGGCACCCGCATCCCAGTAGCCTCGCCGCCGGCGGGTGGTCCTCCTCCCGCTGGCCACCCGCTGGTTTCCCTAGTGTGGGATGGTGGTTTTCCCCGTTTGATGTTTCCCCGACCCTCGTGGTGTCCCAATGGACTCCGTTTATTGTGCCTTAGTCTAGTTTGATGTTTCGGGTCCCATTCGTAGGATAAACGAGTCTTATATATGTTGCATGCTAGTGGTATTGGTATCCCGTTGGCCTAGGTGAAAGAAGTATGAACCCCTTAGGATTATTCCTAGTATGTGGATGACCACGCATTGGTTTCGTTATACGTTTTCTCCCCTTTCCCAGTGTGTTAATATGGGTTGCATGTGCTTGTTATGTGTTATGTGTGGTTATTCCTGAGCTGCGGTTCAGAAGCTGGCTGCGGTCAGAATTACACTCTTGGGCTGCGGTCCACCGTTTGGTTGCGATCAAACGTTTTACATGACCTGCGGTTCATATTCCTGGCTGCGGTCAGATGATCACTCTTGGGTTGTGGTCCACTGTTTGGTTGCAATCAAACATTATGATGAGCTGCGGTTCATTGGTCGGTTGCGATCAACCCCTTCGTATTGCGATACGAGGCAGGGTGCTGCGGGGCCATGTCAGAGCTATATGCGCTGACCCTCATGTATGGGCATGCGATTGGTCCTGTGGCGCCACCAAAGTATGCTTGTGTGTGATGAGATACGAATTGGGATGATGATATGAATGAGATGAAGTGAATCTGTGACCATAGGATATATGCTAGTATCTCTATATGCTTGATTATAACTGTTGAATGTGCTTATCCCTATCTGTCGAGTCTATTCTTTGTTTTAAAACTAGTGTCTCCTAAGTATATATATTCCTGCTTCGAAATGATTTTCGTATATCTATATATATCTATCTATAATGTATTTCAATGCGTTGGAGTGGGTTACCAGCATCTCTCGCTAAACAAATATATTTGGCTTTCAGGCACATAGATGTAGACACTGGAGCGTGCTAGAGATTTGGAGCGTAGAGTAGATAGTTTTCCCTTTCGGCCTGCGTGCCATGCTTATGTATTTACATTATCGAGGATATTAGTTAGTTATCCTGTGCATCTGGCTTCTCTAGCCCAGGTGTGGCATAGCACCCCGTACTCTATTATATTATGTTTTGGGATTTAATGAGAATTTACCTTCATTATATAAGTTTCAAAAGTTTTAAAATTTCGGGGTGTTACACAACATCTGATGCATGATGTTTTTAGGTTCAAGTGATTCGATACGAAGACCTTGTTCAGGATAAAGTTGCATAGGCTGTGGCAACACATTCCTCTGTTAAAAAACAAACGGTTGTGCACGAGGTGATGCTTCCAGTTTGTCATCACCAGGTGATGCTTCCATTTCGTCATCACAAGCTGGATTTGCAACAGCTTTATTGTGTTTAGGTGGTGGCATGGCGAGAGATGGATCACAAGGAGGATTTTCCTTTGGTGGAGATGAGCGAGGTGCGGGGGATTGTTCAGGTATGAATTCGGTGTTGCCTATGACAAGAGATTCACTTTTATAGCCCGAATCGTTGTCATCGTCGTCATCATCTCCTGAATCATCATCATCATTCTTCTTCTCATCATCTGTCTGCTCATCACCTTCATCATCATCATCATCATTCTCCTTCTCATCATCGTTCTTCTCATCATCTTCTTCATCATCATCTTCATTCTCAGTCTCTTCTTCATTATCTTTGCCTTCAGCATTGCCATTGGTATCGGTTTCATCATCATTTCCATTATTATTCGGAGACCCATTTGCGTCAAAGTCCGCCTCACTGCTTTCGTGTTCTGCAGAAGTCCTTTCGTCCTCATCATCAATTTCCTTCCCTTCGTCATCCTTGGATCCGCTAACATTACAAGCCGGATCATTCTGATGAGTTCGTTCTAATTCTGTCTTGACTTTAGACAGGAGGAGAGCATATCGAAACTCTTTCATTTCTTCTTCGAAAGCTGGGTCCAATGGAGACTTATTCAGCTCAATGCAAATGGGAGCTTTGTCTTTCCCAAGAGTGCGATGGGTCACCTTGTAAGAATATACATGGATGATGGTTTCAAGACGGATTGCATTGTAGACGTCTCGTGTGCCAATCCACTCTAGAGCGATGTGTTCCTCATCCTTCATTTCGTCAAATGTTTCAAGGAAAGTTTGCAAAGGAGAGGTTCGCCATTTTTGCCATTGCATGACTGTTAAAATCATTCTCAATTGATTGACGAAGCAGTTGATCTCTTGATGGAGGTATTGGTACAACTTCAGGTACTGGTATAACTTCTCTTGAGTCCTCTGCTATAGCATGTAACACCCCCGCCAAAACAAGACTACTTAAAACGAGTCTTAACACCTACAGATCAAGCACAAAACTAGCACAGCGGAAGATAAAAAGATAACTGGATAAAAGGAATCCAAAACGGGGTGTTATGCCACGTATACCACACTAGGTATACGCTACGGCGACAATCTGCAAGTGTAACACTATCCCCAAAACAACCAAACTAGAACAATCTAAAGACATTGGCACACAGGCCTCAACAACACTGTCTAAAGATACAGGTGCTAAGCTACCGGCTCTAGACATCGCGCTCGACTACGCATCACCTGAAAGATACAAAGATAAACATCGGGGCGACGCCCGGTCAATGAAAGATGCTGGTAACCCACCAATACCGTTAAGTATCATAAATAGGTAGATATATAATATGAAAACCATTTTCAAAACAGAATACATATATATAAGTCAAAACCAAGATCAAAAGAGAACACAAGACTCACCACTCACAAGGACAAAACCGGGAACACATCCCAAACCACAAAGGTTAACCACACACAAGGATAAAGACTCACCCAACGGCAACACATGCCAAACACCACACCACAAGCCTCCGTGACTACACACGTCACGAGAGAAGAGAACTCACCACAACAACGGCTTCACAAGCCCTCGTGACATCACCCATCACGAGTTGATATGCCTTCCTTATGCCATGTTCCAACCTTATGGCTACCCCTAACCTTGTATCTTCGGTGCCATCCATTACCTCCAGAAAGCCCTTGTACATCCAACTCCAACCTTATTCCTCCGGGACCGTCATCCCCCACCTATAACCACCATCGAAAACCCACCAATTCACGGAAACACATGCCCGGATAACACAATGTTATCCCCCAAACACGTGGACTCAGCCACAACTCCATGAAATCACGTCACAGCCACCACGAGGACCGCTGCAATACCTTGGTGACTAGCGTCCCATACCACTAATCGTGCAATCCAGGTAAAGCCACACACGCACCACCACTCACGCGAAACAAGCAACGGATTACAACAGAGGTACGAAACATACTCAAATAACAGACAGGTCACCACCCATCGACAACAACGACGGTAGCATTAGGATAATAACTAGCAAGCTCAACAACGAGGAAACTCAAGATAGTTCCGAGGAACACACAAGACACCACACGGTTACGATCCCTAAAAACAATTAAATCATTTAATTGTTTACCCAAAAGAAAGAATTAAATCACAATAATTAATTAGGAAAGGCCCACCATAGTCCACGGGCCCTTATCCCTAAACCCAATCCTTAGTTCCAAAAGAAATAGAATTAGAAAGCCTATAATATTAGTTCCTAACTAGGACTCCTAAATATATAAATAGGGGACTTGAGAGGCACCTAGAAACCCCCCACCAAAATAAACGTTCCACCACCCTAAAGAGCTCCAAGAAACCCCTTAGAAGAATTCAAGAAAGCAAGAAAGCTTAAAGAAAGACCTTTCATAGCCAAGGAATTAACTAAGGCTAAGAGGTAACCCATGTCTCAACAAAACCTATTTTCATAGCTATGATTTCCCCCGTAGGATTTCCCCATATTATTGTGTATTGATGATTTGTGATATTATTATTGATGATTAATGGGATAATTCCATGGGTGATCTTGATGTTGGGAGATTCTTGATAATTATGGTGTTCTTGATGATTATGTGGAGTTCTTGATGTTTATATGTCGTTCTTGATAATTGTATGGCATTCTTGATGCTTATGTGTTAATTGTACCGAATCTTGTAATTAGAAGGCGAACCGTATTCTTGTTGATATAAAAGTAATTAGAACCCTAGGTTGACGTTATAGTTGGCATTCTTGATGCTTATGCGATATTCTTACCGAATCTTGTAATTAGAAGACGAATCATATTCTTGTTGGATTAAAAATAATTAGAACCCTAGGTTGTATCGTGGAATTCGTATGGTATTATTCTTGGTATATTGGGTGGGATTTCACATGATTGGGTGTTTATTAGGTCTAGATAAGCATGATAGGTTATGTGCCGTTTGATTCTTGATTTTGATCCGTTATATTGTCTACGTGTGTTATCAATTGCGTTTGAAAGTGTCTAAGCATGGTCTCGGGTTCCACGAAGGTTCCCGGGGAGTTTTTGGTGTTAATGAGTCAGTGCGGGGTAGGGGACCCGCCACCTTCCCGCGGTAAAAAAGGGACAGTTCCGGCAGCGGGCAGCCGGCGGGCGGGCAGCTGCCCGCCGGCGACCCGCTGCCCGGAAAAGTATTTACCGGCGGGCAGCCGGCGGGTGGCCCCCCACCCACCGGCTACCCGCTAGAAATTCCCACACTTGGGACCCCGACTTCCCCGTTTGATGTTTCCCTGACCCCCGTGGTGTCCCAACGGACTCCGTCTATCGTGCATATGTCTAGTTTGATGTTTCGGGTACCGTTCGTAGGTGGTATGAGTCTTATATATTGCATGCTAGTTGAATTGGTACCCCGCTGACCTAGGTGAAAGGAGTATGAACCCCTTAGGACTATTCTTAGTATGTGAAGGATCACGCATAGGTTTTGTTATACGTTTTCTCCCCCTTCCCAATGTGTTAATGTGGGTTGCATGTGCCTGCTATGTGTTATTTGTGCGTGTCACCCCGATTTGGTTGAGATCAATCGGGCTATACGGGCAGTCGGGTGGGCTGAGAACCATACCGGCTGTTAACCAGGCTGGTAGAGACCGGTCAGGTATATAAATATTATATAGGACTAAGTTCCACTATACGGGCAGTCGGATGGGTTGAGAACCATGCCAACTGTTAACCATGCTGGTAACGACCGGTCAGGTATATAAATATTATATAGAACTGTGGTTCAATAGTCGGTTGCGATCGACTCCTCCGTAAGGTGAGACGGGGTAGGGTGCTGCGGGGCTGTGTCAGAGCTATATGCGCTGACCCTCATGTATGGGCATGAAATTGGTCCTGTGGCGCCAACAAAGTGTGCTATGTGATGAGAAGTGGATGAGTTGTGTTTATGAGTATATTGGGGGATGTGACTATGGGATTCATGCTGGGGATTGTTGATGTTGGGTTATGATTATTAATTGTGCTCAGCTTTATCTGTCTTGCCTGTTGTACACGCTTGTTATAACTGTAACATGTGTCTAGCCTTATCTGTCGAGTCATCCCCGGTTTTAAAAGCTAGAGTTCGTAGGAGATATCCTCATGTTCAAAATGACTTTTCATATATCTATATATATATATATATATATATATATATATATAGGTATTTCAACGCGTTGGAGTGGGTTACCAGCATCTCTCGCTGAACATATATATTTGGCTTTTAGGCACAGACGAGTAGATCACTGGAGCGCGCTAGAAACTTGGACGTAGCTTAGATAGTTTTTCCCTTTCGGCCTGCGTGCCATGATTTAGTACTGGTACTATTTGAGGATATTAGTCAGTTAGCCTGTGCACCTGAGTTCTCTAGCTCAGGTGTGGCATAGCACCCCATACTCTTGTATTATGTTTTGAAATTCAACGAGATTTCACCTTTATTTTATAAGTTTTAAATACCCTGAAAATCTGGGGGTGCTACAGTTGGTATCAGAGCCTAAGTTGACCCTAGGACAAGACTCTTAAGACCAGACTTTAGGACAACAGACTCAAACTCTAAGTATTTAGGAACATAGGATTCAGGAATCCTAGGACACGTGGTGAGACTGTGAAACCTACACATAAGGGACACCTGGAGAAAACTTTCCCCGTTATCACAAAAGGGACATCAAGCCTCAATTTAACGTTCTTATAAACATTGACCCAGGAAGACGACAACATGGCTGTAACACCCCGTGTTACGACCCCTAAAACCATTTAATTAATTAATCAATAGCCCAAAAGAAAGAATAAATTATAACTAATTAGGGAAAAAGGCCCACCATAGTCCATGGGCCCTCATATATAAACCCAACCCCTAAACCCAATCCTTAGTCCCAAAAGGAATAGAATTAGCGAGCCTATAATATTAGTCCCTAATTAGGACTCCTAAATATATAAATAGGGGACTTAAGAGGCACCTATGACTCCCCACACGTCTAAACGCCCCACCACCCCAGGAGAGCTCCAAGAATTCCCTTAGAAGAAAGCAAGAAAGCAAGAGAGCTTAAAGAAAGACCCTTCATAGCCAAGGAACCAATTAAGGCTAAGAGGTAACCCATGTCTCAACAAAACCTATTTTCATAGTTATGATTCCCCCTTAGGGTTTCCCCCATATTATTGTGAATGGCGAGATCTGTTGATTATTATTGATGCTTGACGTGATGACCCCATGAGGGATCTTGATAATCTTGATATTGGGAGATTCTTGATAATTATGGTGTTCTTGATGATTATATGGAATTCTTGATGATTATGTGTTGTTCTTGATAATTTTGTGATGTTCTTGATGCTTATGTGTTATTCTTACCGAATCTTGAAATTAGAAGACGAACCGTATTCTTGTTGATATAAAAGTGATTAGAACCCTAGGTTGTATCGTATAATCTTATTCTTGGATTATCGGGTGGGGAAATCGCATGTTTGGGTGTTGATTATATTTAGGAAAGCATGATAGGTTATGTGCCGTTCGTTTCTTGTATTTGATTCGTTAATTGTCTACGTGTTGTCGTTAATTGTGTTGTAAAGTGTCTAAGCATGGTTTCGGGTACCATAACGGTTCCCGGGGCGTAAAGTGTGTGAAAGGAGTCAGTGGGGGGTAGGGGACCCGCCACCTACCCATGTCCGTAAAACACCGCCCGGCAGCGGGTGGCCGGCGGGCGGGCAGCTGCCCGCCGGCGACCCGCTGCCCGGAACAGTAGAATCCGGCGGGCAGCCGGCGGGTGGCCCACCACCCACCGGCTACCCGCTGGAAAATTGTCCCACCCGGGACCCCGGCTTCCCGTTTGACGTTCCCCGTTCCCCGTGGTGTCCCAACGGACTCCGTTTATCGTGCCTATGTCTAGTTTGATGTTTCGGGTACCGTTCGTAGGTTTATGAGTCTATTATATTGCATGCTATTTGAATTGGTATCCCGTTGACCTAGGTGGAAGAGGTATGAACCCCTTAGGACTATTCTTAGTAAGTGATGGATCATGCATAGGTTTTGTTATACGTTTTCTACCCCTTCCTAATGTGTAATGTGGGTTCCATGTGCTTGCTATGTGTTATGTGTGTGCTACCCCAATTCGGTTGCGATCGGATTGGTTACCCTGAGCTGCGGTTCAGAAGCTGGCTGCGGTCAGATTGATACTATTGGGCTGCGGTCCACCGTTTGGTTGCGATCAAACGTTTCTATACGAGCTGCGGTTCGTCCTTTTTCCTGGCTGCGGTCAGATGACATTCTCTTGGGCTGCGGTCCACTGTTTGGTTGCGATCAAACACTATGATTAGCTGCGGTTCATCGGTCGGTTGCGATCGACCCCTCCGTGTTGCGATACGGGGCAGGGTGCTGCAGGGCCGTGTCAGAGCTATATGCGCTGACCCTCATGTATGGGCATGCGATTGGTCCTGTGGCGCCAACAAAGTGTGCTATGTGTTGAGATATGGACGAGTGTGATTACGAGTGTCTTGGGGGATGTGACTACAGGATTTATGTTGGGGATTGTTGATGTTTAGTTATGACTATTGTTTATACTTTGCCTTATCTGCCTTATCTGTTGTGAACTGCATATGCTCGTTATAACTGTTGCTTGTGTCTGGCCTTATCTGTCGAGTCATTCCCGGTTTTAAAGCTAGAGTTCGTAGGATATATCTTCATGCTCAAAATGGTTTTCGTATATCTATATATATCTCTATATGTATTGTATTTCAACATGTTGGAGTGGGTTACCAGCATCTCTCGCTGAACAGATATATTTGGCTTTCAGGCACAGAGGACTAGAGCACTGGAGCGCGCTAGAATCGCAGCGTAGAAATAGATTAGTTTCCCTTTCGGCCTACGCGCCAGATTATGCATTATGTTTCAATGGATATTAGTTAGACAGCCTGTGCACCTGGGTTCTCTAGCCCAGGTGTGGCATAGCACCCCGTACACTTATGATATACTTTGGGATGTAATGAGATATTACCTTTATTATATAAGTTCAAAATGTCTTGAAAATCTGGGGTGTTACAATGGCACCCAACAGAAGACAATCAAGGACTCCAGAACCCGCCGTGCACGACCCCCTAACCCAAACGCTACAACAACTAACACAAGTCGCCCAAGCACTGAGCGATGTGGCTCTCCGCAACGACAGGCCCCCACCACCTCCGTCGAGCGCAAACGCAGACTTCGCCCGACAAGTCTCTAACCAGCGACCACCCACGTTCTCAGGAGAAGAGGATCCCGTAATCCTAGAGGAATGGATCCGAACCCTTGACAAAATTCTCGGGTTAGTGGAATGCCCAGAAGAACGCCGCGTGGAGATAGCCTCGTTCTACTTCGGACACGAGGCCGATCTCTGGTGGATCCACGAGAGTCCCACTTACCAACAAGAACCGGGGTTCAACTGGGAGCAGCTCAAAACGCGGCTGCGAGAGCGATTCTATCCAACACATGTGAGGGCGTCCATGTACGAGGAGTTTCTCCATCTAAAACAAGGGGCAGCTACCGTCATGGAATACCACAAACGATTCCTTGAACTAGCACGCTTTGCACCAGAACTAGTCCCCACCGAGGTGACCAAAATAGAAAGATTCGTATCAGGCCTCGACTTTGAAGCCCGAAAGGCACTAGTGGTAAGCAGGCCTCGGACTCTCAACGAGGCCTACTCCAGTGCCGCTAACCTTTACCGAATCCAACTACTCCAACGCGGGGTCCAAGAGCAGATACGAAAGAGGAACCCCGGAGGAGGGGCACCACCAGTAAAGAGAACAAGAAACGACACCAATACAAGACCAAGTAACCTGACCAACCAAAGGCCACCCCTAGGGAACAACGACGCTAACACCAGGAACTTTCCTTGTCCAAAGTGCAACAAGAACCATAGAGGCAAAGATTGCATGGGCAATCCCTTGCGGTGCTTCAACTACGGAGAAGAAGGACACAAGGCCTTCCATTGCGCCCAACCCCAGAAACCACGCACTACCACCGTGGGACAACATGGGGGCACCTCTCATCAAGGAAACTACGGCGCTCCTGGGAAAATATTCGTCATGAGCCGCACTCAAGCCGACCTCGGGAACGAAAACAATCTCGAGGAAGGAAACCCAACCCCAGAGGACGAGGACAACGCAGACCCCGTGGGAGAAGGCCAAGAAAACGAATTCTGTCTAGGATAAGTTGGCAATTTCCTTGTAATCACCTTCGTAGTGGAACTACTTACTTAGCTTAATTACTTGGAAATATTATGAATAAAAGATTAGTTCGAAATTCGGTCCTATTTGCGGGGGGGATAGAACTAAAACTATACAAACTAACCAAACCTCACCACTAAAAGCCGAAATAAGGAAAAGACAAGGGCCCCATCATCAAAGAGCCTAGTGTTACCAATGAGAATTGAACCCTTGACCTCCCACATACAAGACCAAGGTCTTGACCTCTAGGCTAGGGGTGTTTCTTGAAACCACAAGGGAACACTTTCTTCCTAAACCCCTACAAGTCCCTAAACCCACAAAAATCCCCAAATCAAAAACCCTTCTTCTCGTTCTTCCACACCCTCTCTCTCTCCCTCTTCCCTTCCTTCCTCTCCCGCTCGTCCGACCACCCCCCACGAATCACCACCGCCGACCACCAAACCACGCGCAGCCGAACGCCGCCACCGGCCGAACACCATCCGTCCGCCCACGCCGCCGCCTAAGCCGACCGCCCCACCATTACCCACGCGGCTCCCAGCTGCAACCCGCTGCCACCACTGCCCGACGTCGCCACCCCGCCATCGCTCCCTCGCCGCCCTGCGCCGGAACCCACCTAGCCGCCGTCTCCCTCGCAAACACCGCGCCACCGGGAACCTCGCCAGAAAACGTGCCGCCGCCAACTCACCGGAAAGTTCGCCGGATAATTTTCCACCAAGAGAAGCTCCACAATGCCGAAAAAGCCCCTCGGAACCCGCACCCCGGAGTGGAGCAACGCCGATTACACCGTGATCGGAGGTAAAGCCCTTGAACCCGACCAATTTTCTCCGGAATTGGTTGATATGCTTAGACACCAAGGGCTTTTAGATACATATCTCACCATCAAGGGGGATACATACCCCGAATTGGTGAAAGAATTCTATCAACATCTTGTAGCCACCAAACGGGGCGATAAGCTAGAAATCACCACCAAGGTCCGCGGCATGGAAATCATACTTTCCGAAGGCCGTTTGGCCAAGCTTTTGAAATTGACCACCACGGGTGCGTTAAGCTATGACCGAAAGGGGTGGATCGATACCCAAAACACGGGGTACAAGGACTATCTCGGGTACCTACTCGGGAGAGAAGACGGATTCACCGCGGCCACACGACCAAATAGGAAGTGGCTATCGGCGGAGCAAAAGATATTGGTTATGATTGTAACCGATAGCCTCTTGCCCACGAACAATAAAAGCAAGGACGTGGGGAGTTTAGAGTGCACCTTTGCCTACTTCTTGAAACACAAAATCAAGTTCAACCTGCCGGCCCTCATGCTAAAACACATGGAGTTTTGCAAATCAAACAACCGACTTAGCCTACCCTACGGGATGATCCTAAGTTGGATCATGGAGAAAAAGGGGGTGGACCTAAGCCACACCGAGGTTAAAACCGCAAACGGCATGATCTTTAACGCCCAGAATCTCCGCCGCAACGACATCTACTACACCGAAGGGGGACACTACCTCACCATCGTGGAAATTTGCCAAAAACCCGAGGAGGAACGAAGAGAATTGGTCGACCAATTAGACATCTCCAACAAGAAACTCAAGCGGGCAATGCAAGATTGTGGGATCCCGGGGGAAAATGAGGACCGGGAGGAGGACGACGAGCCCGGATCGCCGTTGCACCCACGATCAAGAGGGAATCCCAGGGAGCAAAACGAGAGCTCGATCAATGAGCGCATACTCGCACAACTCAACTGACAAAGCCAAATCATGGAGGAAGGGTTCTCATCCTTGATCCGTACGACACGCGCGCTAGATCAGAGGGTGGCAGCAATCGAGGCCACCTTGGGCACTCGCGGGGCATCCAGCTCAGGAGCAGGAGACCGAGGTAGACCTAAAACCCTTCTACCACAGCGCCACCAGAAGTCCAGTCTACCCCAGCTAAGGCAAAATGTGAGGGCCACATTCCTAACCGGGAGGCCAAGATACGGGATGCCTAGGGGTAAAAGAGTGGATTAACACACCGGGCTTCGGGGACGAAGCCCCTCGTAAGGGGGGGAATGTGTAACACCCCGTGTTACGATCCTTAAAAACAATTAAATCATTTAATTGTTTACCCAAAAGAAAGAATTAAATCATAATAATTAATTAGGAAAGGCCCACCATAGTCCACGAGCCCTTATCCCTAAACCCAATCCTTAGTTCCAAAAGAAATAGAATTAGCAAGCCTATAATATTAGTTCCTAACTAGGACTCCTAAATATATAAATAGGGGACTTGAGAGGCACCTAGAAACCCCCCACCACAATAAACGTTCCACCACCCCAAAGAGCTCCAAGAAACCCCTTAGAAGAATTCAAGAAAGCAAGAAAGCTTAAAGAAAGACCCTTCATAGCCAAGGAATTAACTAAGGCTAAGAGGTAACCCATGTCTCAACAAAACCTATTTTCATAGCTATGATTTCCCCTGTAGGATTTCCCCATATTATTGTGTATTGATGATTTGTGATATTATTATTGATGATTAATGGGATAATTCCATGGGTGATCTTGATGTTGGGAGATTCTTGATAATTATGGTGTTCTTGATGATTATGTGGAGTTCTTGATGTTTATATGTCGTTCTTGATAATTGTATGGCATTCTTGATGCTTATGTGTTAATTGTACCGAATCTTGTAATTAGAAGGCGAACCGTATTCTTGTTGATATAAAAGTAATTAGAACCCTAGGTTGACGTTATTGTTGGCATTCTTGATGCTTATGCGATATTCTTACCGAATCTTGTAATTAGAAGACGAATCATATTCTTGTTGGATTAAAAATAATTAGAACCCTAGGTTGTATCGTGGAATTCGTATGGTATTATTCTTGGTATATTGGGTGGGATTTCACATGATTGGGTGTTTATTAGGTCTAGATAAGCATGATAGGTTATGTGTCGTTTGATTCTTGATTTTGATCCATTATACTGTCTACGTGTGTTATCAATTGCGTTTGAAAGTGTCTAAGCATGGTCTCGGGTTCCACGAAGGTTCCCGGGGCATTTTTGGTGTTAATGAGTCAGTGCAGGGTACGGGACCCGCCACCTACCCGCGGTAAAAAAGGGACAGTTCCGGCAGCAGGCAGCCGGCGGGCGGGCAGCTGCCCGCCGGCGACCTGCTGCCCGGAACAGTATTTACCGGCGGGCAGCCGCCGGGTGGCCCCCCACCCACCGGCTACCCGCTGGAAATTCCCACACTTGGGACCCCGACTTCCCCGTTTGATGTTTCCCTGACCCCCGTGGTGTCCCAACGGACTCCGTCTATCGTGCCTCTGTCTAGTTTGATGTTTCGGGTACCGTTCGTAGGTGGTATGAGTCTTATATATTGCATTCTAGTTGAATTGGTACCCCGCTGACCTAGGTGAAAGGAGTTTGAACCCCTTACGACTATTCTTAGTATGTGAAGGATCACGCATAGGTTTTGTTATACGTTTTCTCCCCCTTCCCAATGTGTTAGTGTGGGTTGCATGTGCTTGCTATGTGTTATGTGTGCATGTCACCCCGATTTGGCTGAGATGAATCGGGCTATACGGGTAGTCGGGTGGGCTGAGAACCATGCCGGCTGTTAACCAGGCTGGTAGAGACCGGTCAGGTATATAAATATTATATAGGACTAAGTTCCACTATACGGGCAGTCGGATGGGTTGTGAACCATGCCGGCTGTTAACCAGGCTGGTAAAGACCGGTCAGGTATATAAATATTATATAGGACAAAGGTCCACTATACGGGCAGTTGAATGGGTTCAGAACCATCCCAACTATTAACCGGGCTGGTAAAGGCCGGTCAGGTATATAAATATTATATAGAACTGCGGTTCAATAGTCGGTTGCGATCGACTCCTCCGTAAGGTGAGACGGGGTAGGGTGTTGCGGGGCCGTGTCAGAGCTATATGCGCTGACCCTCATGTATGGGCATGCGATTGGTCCTGTGGCGCCAATAAAGTGTGCTATGTGATGAGAAGTAGATGAGTTGTGTTTATGAGTATGTTGGGGGATGTGACTATGGGATTCATGCTGGGGATTGTTTATGTTGGGTTATGATTATTAATTGTGCTCAGCATTATCTGTCTTGCTTGTTGTACACGCTTGTTATAACTGTTGCTTGTGTCTAGCCTTATCTGTCGAGTCATCCCCGGTTTTAAAAGCTAGAGTTCGTAGGAGATATCCTCATGTTCAAAATGACTTTTCATATATCTATATGTATTTCAACGCGTTGGAGTGGGTTACCAGCATCTCTCGCTGAACAGATATATTTGGCTTTCAGGCACAGACGAGTAGATCACTGGAGCGCGCTAGAAGCTTGGACGTAGCTTAGATAGTTTTTCCCTTTCGTCCTGCGTGCCATGATTTAGTACTGGTACTATTTGAGGATACTACTCAGTTAGCCTGTGCACCTGAGTTCTCTAGCTCAGGTGTGGCATAGCACCCCATACTCTTGTATTATGTTTTGGAATTTCACAAGATTTCACCTTTATTTTATAAGTTTTAAATACCCTAAAAATCTGGGGTGCTACAGGTTACCTCTTGATGACCAAAAGAGTCTTCTTACACCACAACAAGCTCTCCACTAAGCTCACTAGCCAAACCCACTTCAAGATCAAACCAAAAGATCATAAAGATCCAAGCTTTAAGAAAAAGACAACTAAGATGGAACCAAAAAGACTAGACAAGCTTAGATCTTACCCTTCTAGATGCCAAAATAGAGGAAAGATTGAATCTTTGAAGCAAAACTTGGAATCTTGACAAAGGCTTCTTTTGGCTTGAAGAACAAGCTACTCTTGTTTTCTAGAGAGAAGGTAGAGATATTTTCTAGGAAATGTAAGGGAATGAAATGAAGAAGTCTTCTAGGTTTAGGTTACAAAACTAGCTCTTGGTGCAAAGACAATGATACCCTTACTAACTCTTAGAAAGTGTAAGGAACAAGGGAACTCCTCTCAAAGCACAAGGTACAACACCACTTAAAGATTGACTAGTCAAATACTAGTCCTTGAGTATCAAAAATCAGGATTTTAGGAATCAATTCCTTAAAAGAAGTAGAATTAATTACTCAATTAATTCATGGTTTGGAGTGTGGATTTTTGGGGTGTCACATCCTCTCCCCCTTCAAAGAAGTTTCGTCCCCGAAACTTGGGTACAACGAATTAAGAACGAAAGGTAACAAGGAAACAAAATTGTGACAAGAAGTCCAAGAATATCCCTTTTGGTCAAAAACTCCAAAAGTTCTCACAAGGTTCCAAGGCAAAGAGAAAGACATTACGAATTCAAGGATAGGCAAGAGGTCAACAAACGGATAGATTGGCATCAAGAACTCTAACCTCAACACAACAACCAACTTCTAGACAACAACCAAGAACTAAACGACTAACCCAAACACCAACTAACACACTAGCTAAACAACAAGGCAACAAACAAAGCAAGCAAGCACACAAAGCACACAACAACCGAACACCAAGCTACAAAGGCTAAGAAGCAACAAAGAAAAAAACGAACGGGGTTACCACAACACAACTAGAACTCTTCACTCTCCGACTCTTCGGCCTCTTTAGACTCTTCTTCTTCGGCTTCATCTCTGTGACTAGAACTAGCTTCAATCCGATCCAGCCTCTGATGCACTGCGGCAAACTGCGACCTCACAAACGCAAAACCCTCGGCGATCAAACTGTTCTGCTGACGAAGCAAAGAGGCGACATCCTGCCCTCTCTTGGTGCGAAGTTCTTCCCTTCTACGGCGTTCCTCACCGTCTGATTCACTTACTTCAGCGGTCTCCGGTGCTCCTTCTTCTTGTTCCTGATCTGCTTCTTCCTCAACTTCTTCGTCACCACCCAAACTCTGAACTGCAAGGCTCAACTTCCCGGCATGAATCTCAAGCTCAGCAGCTAACTCTGCTCTCTCAACAGGTGCTTTCCTAGCAACCTCTTCAAGCGTGATGTACTCACCACTATCCAACTGAAAAAGATTACAACTCCGGAGATTGGCGGTATCCAACACCATCTTTCCCGCAGCCTTCGAGGGACAACCATCCACACTAACACCTTTCTTAACCAAGATCCAACTTAACACCATTCCATACGGAAAACTCTTCCGATTGTGATCTCGGCAAAACACCATGTGTTGCATCACCAAAGCAGGCAGATTGAACTTAACCATATTCTTCAAACAGAAAGCAAAGGTACACTCCAACTTACCCAACAAACTGCTCTTGTTGTTGTTAGGCAACAAACAATCTGACACTAACATAACCAAGATCCTTTGTTCCGCAGACAACCACTTCTTTTCCGGCCTCGAAACTTGAGTGAAAACACTCGTACGGCCAAACAGATAACTCAAATAGTCACGGTACCCCATGGTATCCGTACTAATCCAAGAATGACCACTGTACTATGCCACTCCAGAAGCACACAAACTCAGCAACTAGGCTAACCTCTTCTCAGACAACACAACCCTCACACCTCTCACCTTAGAGGTGATCTCAAGCCTTTCACCTTCCTTCGTCACAAGCATGTGACGGTAAAACTCTTTCACCAAACTCGGGTAAGTCTCGGCCCTTATGGCGAGAAAACCATCCAACAAACCTTGAAACTTAAGCAAATCCAACAAGGAACTTGAAAAAGATTACGGATCAAAAGCTTTACCTTCAAGCACAAGGTAGGGGGCATCCACCCATTCCGCTTTCCTAGCCAAACTTGACCTTCTAGGCATGGTGAAAGATGATCCAAACAAAGCCCACAACTTCTTCTTCTTCTTCTTCTTCTTCACTCTCGCGGCTCTCTCTCTCTCTCTCAGCTCTCTCTCTCTCTCGGCTCTCTCTCTCTCTCTCAGCTGCTCGGCGACACGGCACAGCAGACGGCGGGGATGACGGGACGGCGAACTCCGGCGACGAGGCGGCGGCGAATGGCGACGGGCAGGTGGCACTGGGCGACGGGGTGGGGTGGCTTTGGGTAGCTCACGGGTAGGGAGAAGGAAAAAGAGATGAAGAGAATTTGGGAAGAGAAATTAGGGATTTGAGTGAGATTGGGGAAAAAGATGATTAAATTTGGGGATTTTGAACAAAGTGGGATTTAAGGTTTAGAAAGAATTAAAATTGGTTAGGTTTTAAGAAAGATAATTGGTTTAAGTGGTTTAGAGGTTAGGTAGAAAAGAAATTAGCTAAGGTTTGAGCCTTAAATGTTACAAAGAAACATTAGGCTCAACTTTTAGGTAACACAAGAAAAGATTTTGGTAGGGATTGGCTATTTTTCCAAACCAAAGAATACTTGGAAAATATAGGGAAAAACTCAAGGAATTGGTGTAAGAACAACCAAGTCCAAAGGTGAAAGAATTGGGTTAAGCACAAGGTAACTCAAGGATAGATGGCTACCACAAACAAGATGCCAACTAAAGAAAACACATAGCAAGAAAAGAGTCTATACTAAGCACCTCAACGAAAAACAAGCAAGGGAAACAAGCCAAGGATTGCCAAACAAAGACAACTGCGAAACACAAGATAACACCCAAGGCAACAAAGGACACAAAGACAACTACGAAACACAAGATAACACCGAAGGCAACAAAGAACACAAAGCTCTCGGGGACACAAGGATAGGCTCAAAACAAGGGTTACCTGCTAGCTCCTCCTCCACCAGACCCTCCGACTCCGCCTGCGAACGCGCCATCACAAAAACTCTCCCCGGCGGCCTAGCTCCAATAGCTCCACGACTCGAACTCACTCCTGATGCACCTCCTGCTCCCGGGGGTGGCGGCAACACTCTCTGACCAACAAGTTGAGGACACTCCGCAACTCTATGACCAACAACCCCACAGCGAAAACACTTAAACGCCTGGCCAGAGCAAACTTGACCCGGATGCACCCTCCCACACTTGCGACAATCAACCGACTTAGCTTGAACCGGAGGCTCCATCCTAACTGGTCCTTGAAAAGAAGATGACACAACTCTAGCCGGAAAACTCGGTCGGGGCTTCTTGAAAGCAAAAGAACCACCACTCTCAACTCTCTTCCTAGCCAACTCAAGCGAACTCTTCTGAAGCTGCTGAACACGAAACAAATCCGCGGCACACAGATACGCATCCTTGAGGGAATTGGGTCTACTCACCGTCAACGCTTTTCGTGCCTCATAATTCAGACCGGCAACGAAACGCTCAACTTTGGCAAGCTCAGTAGGCACCAACACCCTCGCGAAGCGCGCTAACTCTAGGAACTTCTTGTGGTACTCCACCACAGATAGGGGTCCTTGCTGCAGATGAAGGAACTCATCAAACATGGCGGCTCGCACATGCGCTGGGTAGAACCTTTCGCGCATTCTGTCCTTGAGCGCGGTCCAATCAAACCCAGGCTCTTCAAGAAAGGCCGGACTCTCGTGAACCCACCACAGATCAGCTTCTTGGCAGAAGTAGAACGTTACCAGTTCTACTCTCCTCTCTTCGGGACAACCCACCACGGTAAAGATCTTATCAAACACCCGTAGCCACTCTTCAAGGACTACAGGGTCTTCTTCACCAGCAAAGGAAGGCGGCCGATGCCCGGACACAAGGCGACCCACATCACGGTGCCCAACAGGAGGCGGAGGCGGCACAGCTTGATTGTTGTTCAACAGAGCTTCACTGAGAGACTGCATCGTCTGCGTCAACTGATGGAGATTCTGGGCGAGCTGCTCGTTGGTCGGGGTCTCTGGGGAGCGGGCGCGAGGACGAGGAGGCATCGCACTTCTGCTACAACAACAAGGTTACCAAAAAAAACAAGCAAGCAAGCAAGGCAGAAAACAACACACATCTCACCGCGCAACCTAGAGTCCTAAGCCTAACACTTAGCTCCTTAAGGTCGCTTAGAGGTCTCAAAACACACTTAAACACTTAGAAAGTCTAGACTCAACTCTTCTTTGGGTCTAAACCAAGGTTCAAACCTAGGCTCTGATACCAACTGTAACACCCCCCCAAAACAAGACTACTTAAAACGAGTCTTAACACCTGCAGATCAAGCACAAAACTAGCACAGCGGAAGATAAAAAGATAACTGGATAAAAGGAATCCAAAACGGGGTGTTATGCCACGTATACCACACTAGGTATACGCTACGGCGACAATCTGCAAGTGTAACACTATCCCAAAAACAACCAAACTAGAACAATCTAAAGACATTGGCACACATGCCTCAACAACACTGTCAAAAGATACAGGTGCTAAGCTACCGGCTCTAGACATCGCGCTCGACTACGCATCACCTGAAAGATATAAAGATAAACATCGGGGCGACGCCCGGTCAGCGAAAGATGCTGGTAACCCACCAATACCATTAAGTATCATAAATAGGTAGATATATAATATGAAAACCATTTTCGAAACGGAATACATATATATAAGTCAAAACCAAGATCAAAAGACAACACAAGACTCACCACTCACAAGGACAAAACCGGGAACACATCCCAAACCACAAAGGTTAACCACACACAAGGATAAAGACTCACCCAACGACAACACATGCCAAACACCACACCACAAGCCTCCGTGACTACACACGTCACCAGAGAAGAGAACTCACCACAACAACGGCTTCACAAGCCCTCGTGACATCACCCATCACGAGTTGATATGCCTTCTGATGCGTAGTATATTTGCAAACAAATAATTCTCGGAGTACGAGTTATTGATCCACAGGGAAGTGGTTGTATCAAGCACTAGTTACTAACTTATTCATTAGAGCTAATCCTAACAACTACTTAGATGATTGATTGGCATAAAATAAATAAAATAAAATAGAGGTTCAGGATTTTGAAAACAATTAGAGAGAAGTTGAGATTCATGGGATTCAAGTATTTAATCACCTAGTGCCAATTATCGTTTGCAATATTTAGTTTGGAATTAAGATTTGTGTGGGAATGCAAAGTGGAATCGAATTACTCCCGTAATCTCTATTCCTAGTGAATTTCCACTCCCATGGCTTAAACGCCCAATAAGATCAAAGATCAGCATTCAATTATTCCTAATTACTACCATCTCCCGATTGGCAACAATCTAGAATAAACTTCCCCTAATAAGTTCCCCTTTCCCAAGGACCAACCATTAGGTGCAATCGTGTGTGCCCTAATTTATGCCCCAACTCCCATTGGTGACACAAACATGGCTATGAAGCTAGTAACTATGGCCATTAATTACAAGCATCAAACAATATTATCACGATTGCAACACAAGTATTAAACCCAAATAATAATATATTAAAGAAACTGAGAGCTCAGGCACATAGGTTCATAAACACTTTTACCCAAGAATCTCTAAAGAATTTAGCCAAGCATGACTAAATTATACATAGCAAATATAAATAAAGAATTACAAATCATCAAAAGAGTACAAGAATTAACCAGACGCTTTTCCCAAATCTCCCTAGTCTTCTTCTTGCTTTCCAAGACAACTTGTGGCTCTTGATTTCTCTCCTTCTTGTCTCCAAGAATCTCTGAATTCTCTCGGTGTCCGGTCTCTTAGGGTTGAGGAAGGAGGGATTTTATAGTGGGTACAAAGTTGAGATGAAATAGGAATCTTGTACCAAATTGGACTCAAATTCTAATTCCTATATTTAAATAAAGAAATTGCCGTCTTTAATGATATTTAGAATTTGGAAGATTCCTTGAATTGCTAACTTTTAATATGGAGATATGAGCCTTGAAATCCGTGCAATTGATATTAGGAAAAGAAATCTCGCGCTTGTATTGAATTTTGCCCAGCTGCGCAACTTTAGGCGTCTGTTTTTATCCCAGAAATAGACGCCTATTCTCTCGACGCGTCGAGAATTTTCTCCACGCGTCGAGACTTCCTGTGCGCGAATTAGTTAGCTACTGGAAAATTTCGACGCGTCGAGCCCTTGGCCCCGAACTCATCCAAAATTGCTCCAAACTCATCCTTGAACTTCCCTTGCTCATAGAATTGACCTACAATGGTTCAAAAACACTAACAAACACCGTAAAACATTCAAAACAAGTACGAACCATAATTAAATGATAATAGCGAGGAAAACCTGTATTAAATAAGCAAAATTAAAGAACTTAATTACTATGATGATTCAAAATAACCATAAAAACAAGCACAGATGTGATAACATCACCTTCCTTATGCCATGTTCCAACCTTATGGCTACCCCAACCTTGTACCTTTGGTGCCAACCATTACCTCCAGAAAGCCCCTGTACTGCCAAGTCCAACCTTATTCCTCCGGGACCGTCGTCCCCCACCTATAACCACCAACGAAAACCCACCAATTCACGGAAACACATGCCCGGATAACACAATGTTATCCCCCAAACACGTGGACTCAGCCACAACTCCATGAAATCACGTCACGGCCACCACGAGGACCGCTGCAATACCTTGGTGACTAGCGTCCCATACCTCTAATCGTGCAATCTAGGCAAAACCACACACGCACCACCACTCACGCGAAACAAGCAACGGATTGCAACAGAGGTACGAAACATGCTCAAATAAGAGACAGGTCACCACCCATCGACAACAACGACGGTAGCATTAGGATAATAACTAGCAAGCTGAACAACGAGGAAACTCAAGATAGTTTCGATGAACACACAAGACACCACACGGTTCAACGAAACACAATGTAGAACACTTAGCACGATACACAACACCAAAGATCCTACATGGATACCTACCATAAAGCTCTAGACCTACGAAACATCAAGAAGACGCTCAAATAGTTCCACAAAAGAACAACGGAAGGCCAAAAGATCAAAGACCAAGACAAACGAAACACGGGGAACAAATCCCATCTCAACTTCAATGTGTTCCCCGCGGGTGGACCCACGGGTAGCGCCCCACCCGTGGTCCCGCCCGCGGGTACAACACCCACAAGGCATACGTTCCCGCGGGTAGGCCAGCGGGTGGTACCCCGCCCGCCGTTCCGCCCGCGGGTACGTCCCTGTACCACAACAAATCCCTTCGGGGATTTTCTCCTCCAAACTCAAATTCAAGTCCAAAACATGCCAAATCTCACCAAGCACAACAAAATGACTTGAACCAAGGAAAATGCCAAGCAATGGCACAAAGGAAACCTAAACACAAGCTCTAGATATGCAATATCACAAGATAAACGCATAAACTCTCACATTTCATAGCAAAACACAAGTAGAAGCCAAGAAATCATATATAGGTAAGCAAAATAGATTTTGTAGAGAATGGGTTACCTCTTGAAGACCAAAAGAGTCTTCTTACACCACAACAAGCTCTCCACTAAGCTCACTAGCCAAACCCACTTTAAGAAAAAGACAACTAAGATGGAACCAAAAAGACTAGACAAGCTTAGATCTTACCCTTCTAGATGCCAAAATAGAGGAAAGATTGAATCTTGGAAGCAAAACTTGGAATCTTGACAAAGGCTTCTTTTGGCTTGAAGAACAAGCTACTCTTGTTTTCTAGAGAGAAGGTATAGATATTTTCTAGGAAATGTAAGGGAATGAAATGAAGAAGTCTTCTAGGTTTAGGTTACAAAACTAGCTCTTGGTGAAAAGACAAGGATACCCTTACTAACTCTTAGAAAGTGTAAGGAACAAGGGAACTCCTCTCAAAGCACAACGTACAACACCACTTAAAGATTGACTAGTCAAATACTAGTCCTTGAGTATAAAAAAATCAGGATTTTAGGAATCAATTCCTCAAAAGAAATAGAATTAATTACTCAATTAATTCATGGTTTGGAGTGTGGATTTTTGGGGTGTCACATAGCATGCTCTTGAATGACTTCAGGCTCGGGTAGAATTTCTTTCGGATTGTTTTCAAGCTGTGGAATAACTTCTCTCGTCTCAGCTGGATAACCAGGTTCTTGTGGGAGACTTAAGTGATCCGAAGGCTGTGGTGCATTGTCGTCCTCATCTACCCTGGCAGGTTCTTGTGTCAGAAATGGAACAATCTGCTCTGCTCGGGTAGGTTCTTGTGGGAGGGATTTTTCGACGGCTGGTGATGAGAAAGTGATTGGGTCAATGACCACTTCTCTCGTCTCTTCTGGGAAGCCAGGTTCTTGTGGGAGACTTAAGTGGTCATTTGAAGCTGGAGTTTCATGGGCATCTTTTTCAACCGCAGCAGGTTCTTGTGTCAAACTCGTGTAGAGTTGCTGTGCCAGGATGGGTGCTTGTGGTAAGGGAGTTTGCTCCAAACTTTCAATGCTCTTAGATCTCTTCTTCCTCTTCTTTGAGGCTTTTTGGGATGAATCTCGTTTCTTTTCTTCCCCATGAGAAGATGCAGACTTCTTCTTCAACTTTCCTCTCAAGTTGGACACAGGAGGGGGAACCAATTTCGCCATGATTTCATTTGCTTTGGGATTGGTAGGTTGAAAGTGACTTTTCGATGCCGAGTGCAACATCTTCTCCTTCGGAAGAGTCATCAATGATGACGGGTTCTGTTGATGAAATTTGGGGAGTCTTTAGAGGATATTCTTTCGTTGTAGCTGCTACAGATTCTGGTTCTGTAGGCTTAGAGACAGGTTGGACTGTTGATGGAACTTTCGTCTCAGATTCAGGCTGAGCTGCTGTTGAAGCTTTCGTCTCTAGTTCGGGTTGTGCGACAGATTATACCTTTGTTTCTGGTGCGGAGGAGTCTTTGTCTTTCTTTGATCTTTTGTCCATGGGCATTTCATCATCAGTTTTCTTGGCTCTTTTGGACTTCCATTCCTTTTTCACCGAGTCTAGTGGCAGTCCAAGCTCTTGTGCTTTCTGCTTGTCATATCTAGAGGGTTTGGATTTCATGTGACATACTTTTCGTCCAGGCGAAACTCCTGCGCGTAGAGGAACTTTCTTTGTTGCGAGAAGATGGCTGACCAAAAAGCCAAATCCAATTTTCTACGTAATATCCCCTGGTGAGGAGCGGCCATTCGTGATGATGTGTCGAAGTTGATTAACGACAACTTTTGTGACACCCCAAAAATCCACGTTCAATCCATGGATTAATTGAGTAATTAATCCTATTGTATTTGAAGAATTAATTCCTAAAATCCTGATTTTTAATACTCAAGGACTAGTATTTGACTAGTCAACCTTAAAGTTGTGTTGTACCTTGAGCTTTGAGGTGAGTTCCCTTGTTCCTTACACTTTCTAAGGGTTAGTAAGGGTATTCTTGACTTTTCACCAAGAGTTAGTATTGTAACCTAACCTAGAAGACTTCTTCATTTCATTCCATACATTTCTTAGAAATTAGTTCTACCTTCTCTCTAGAAAAGAAGTGTAGCTTATTCTCCAAGCCAAGTTGAGACCCTTGTCAAGATTCCAAGATTTGCTTCCAAGATTCAAACGTTCACCTATTTGGGCATCTAGGAGGGTAAGATCTAAGTTCATCTTGTGTGTTTGTTTCCATCTTAGTTGTCTTTTTCTTAAAGGTAGGATCTTTATGATATTTTGGTTTAATCTTGAAGCGGGTTTGGAAAGTAAGCCTTGTGGAGAGCTTGTTGTGGTGTAAAGTGAAGTCTTTTGGTCTTCAAGAGGTAGTCCATGCTCTACAATACCTATTTTGCTTACCTATATATGATTTCTTGGATTCTACTTGTGTTTTGCTATGAAATGTAAGGGTTTATGCATTTGTCTTGTGATATTGCATATCTAGAGCTTGTGTTTAGGGTTCCTTTGTGCCATTGTTTGGCATTTTCCATGATTCAAGTCATTTTGTTGTGTTTGGTGAGATTTAGCATGTTTT
Organism: Ipomoea nil; assembly: GCF_001879475.1. Taxonomy (NCBI): domain Eukaryota; kingdom Viridiplantae; phylum Streptophyta; class Magnoliopsida; order Solanales; family Convolvulaceae; genus Ipomoea; species Ipomoea nil. Next base: position 131,156 of record NW_017616885.1, read on the forward strand.
GGACTTGTATTTGTGTTTGGAGAAGAAAATCCCCGAAGGGATTTGTTGTTGAACAGGAATGTTCCCGCGGGCGGGGCACCACCCGCCGGCCTACCCGCGGGTACAATGCCTGTGGGAATGTGTTCCCGCGGGCGGGACCACGGGTGGGGCACTACCTGTGGGTCCACCTGCAGGGAACACGATGGTGTTGAGATGGATTTGTTCCCCGTGATTCGTTTGACTCGGTATTTGATCCTTTGACTTCCCGTTGTTCTTTTGTGGAACTATTTGTGTGTCTTCTTGATGTTTCGTATGTCTAGAACTATATGGTAGGTATCCATGTAGGACTTTGGTGTCTTGAATCATGCTAAGTGTTCAACATTGTGTTTCATTGGACCAAGAGGTGTCTTGTGTGTTCCTCGGAACTTTCTTGAGTTTCCCCGTTGATAAGCATGCTAGTTTGTTGTCTAAATGCTAGCGTGTGTGTGGTTTGTACCTTCCGTTTGGTTGATGATAACTTGTGTTATTCATCGTTGTTGTTGTTGGGTTGTGACCCATTCCATGATTGAGTATGGTTTCATACCTTCGTTGTGATCCGTTGTTTGACTCGTGTGAGTTGTGGTGCGTGTGTGGCTTTACCTGGATTGCATGAATAGTGGTATGAGACACTAGTTACCAAGGTATTGCAGCGGTCCTCGTGGTGGCCGTGACGTGATTATGGAGTTGTGGCCTGAGTGATGGGTCCACGTTTTTGGGGGATAACATGTGTTATCCGGGCATGTGTTGCCGTGAATTGGTGGTCTCGTTGGTGGTCGTTGGTGGGGGACGACGGTCCCGGGGGAATAAGATTGGACTAAGAAGTACACGGGTCCTGGAGGTAATGGTTGGAAAGAAGATACAAGGTTGGGGGTAGCCATAAGGTTGGAACAGGGCATAAGGAAGGCATACCAACTCGTGATGGGTGATGTTGCGAGGGCTTGTATAGCCGACGTTGTGTGTTCTTCTCTCGTGACGTGTGTAGTCACGAAGGCATGTGTTGTTTTGGCATGTGTTGCCGTTGGGTGAGTCTTTGTCTTTCGCGCTGTGGTTAACCTTTGTGGTTTGGGATGTGTTCCCGTGTTATCCTTGTGAGTGCTGAGTCTTGTGTTGACTGTTGATCTTGGTTTTTGACTTATATATATGTATTCCGTTTCAAAATTGTTTTTTATGACTTATATCTATCTATATGATACTTAACGGAATTGGTGGGTTACCAGCATTATTCGCTGACCGCGCGTCATCCCAATGTTTATCTTTGTATCTTTCAGGTGATCTTTAGACGAGCGCGATGTCTAGAGCCTGGTAGCTTAGCTCCTTTATCCTTGTTTTGTGGCCTGTGCGCCCATGTAGTTTTAGACTGATGTTTTGGGATAAATCTATACACTTGCAGATTGTTTGCCGTAGCGTTTACCGTGTTTGGTAGACGTGGCGTGACACCCCGTTCGGATTCCTTTTATCCAGTTTCTGTTTTATCTTCCGCTGTGCTAGTTTTGTTGTTTAATCTGCATGTGTTAAGGCTTTTATATAGGTCTTGTTTGGGGGGTGTTACAGTTGGTATCAGAGCCTTGGTTTTGAGCCTAGGAAGGGTTAAGTCTAGACTTTCTAAGTGGTTAAGTGTGTTTTGAGACCTCTAAGCGACCTTAAGAAGCTAAGTGTTAGGCTTAGGACTCTAGGTTGCGCAGTGAGCTGTGTGTTGCTTTCTGTCTTGCTTGTTTGCTCTTTTTGGTAACCTCGTTGTTGTTGTAGAAGTTTGCAATGCCTCCTCGTCCCCGCGCTCACACCCCGAAGACCCCGACCAACGAGCAGCTCGCTCAGAATCTCCATCAGCTGACGCAGACGATGCAGACGCTCAGTGAAGCCTTGCTGAACAACAATCAAGCTGTGCCGCCTCCTCCCCCTGCTGGGCATCGCGATGTAGGTCGTTTGGTGTTGGGGCATCGGCCGCCAACCTTCGCCAGAGAAGAAGACCCTGTAGTCTTGGAAGAGTGGCTACGGGTGTTTGATAAGATCTTCATCGTAGTGGGTTGCCCCGAAGAGAGAAGAGTAGAATTGGCAACGTTCTACTTCTGCCAAGAAGCTGATCTGTTGTGGGTCCACGAAGGTCCGACCTTCCTTGAAGAGCCTGGGTTTGATTGGACCGCGCTCAAGGACAGAATGCGCGAAAGGTTCTACCCAGCGCATGTGTGAGCCGCCATGTTTGATGAGTTCCTTCATCTGCAGCAAGGATCCTTATCTGTGGTCGAATACCACATGAAGTTCTTAGAGTAGGCGCGCTTCGCGAGGATGCTTGTGCCTACAGAGCTTGCTAAGGTTGAGCGTTTCGTTGCCGGTCTGAATTATGAGGCACGAAAAACGTTGACGGTGAGTAGGCCCAGCTCCCTAAAGGATGCGTATCTGTGTGCCGCGGATCTGTATCGTGTTCAACAGCTTCAAAAGGATCGTTTGAGTTAGCTAGGAAGAGAGTTGAGAGCGGAGGTTCTTCCACCTTCAAGAAGCCCCGGCCGAGTTTTCAAGTCAAGGCTGTGTCCTCTTCTTCTCAAGGACCTATCATGGTGGAGCATCAGGATTAAGCTAAGTCGGTTGGTTATCGAAGATGTGGGAAGGTGCACGCGGGCCATGATTGTTATGGCCAGGCGTTTAGGTGCTTCCGATGCGGGGATCGTGGTCACAAAGTCGCGGAGTGTCCCCAGCTTGCCGGTCAGAGAGCGTTGCCGCCACCCCCGAGAGCCGGAGGAGCACCAGGAGGCAGTTCGGGTCGCGGAGCTGTCGGAGCTAGGCCACCCGGAAGAGTTTTTGTGATGGCGCGTTCTGAGGCTGAGTCGGAGGGCTTGAAGGAATATGAAGTGGCAGTTAACCCCTTTCCTCTAGCCTATCCTTGTTTCTTTTTTCCAGAATCATCGTGTTCGTTGTATCTTGAGTGTTACCTTGTTTTTCATAGTTGTCTCTTGCTTGGCAATCCTTGGTACGCTTTCTTTGATAGCAATTCTTTTGAGGCTTAGTGTAAACTTTTCTTGCTAAGTGATTTCTTTTGTTGGTATATGAGCTTTGTTGTGAAGTTAGCAATCCATCCTTGTCATGTTTTGCGATTTGGGCCAATTCTAAAATCCTTATACTTGGTTGTTCTTACAACATCTCCTTGTGCACTTCCTAAATTTTCCAAGTGTTCTTTGAATTTGGAAATAGCAAAATTCATACCAAAAACCTTTCCTTGTGTAGCATAAAAAGCTAAGCCTAATGTTTAATTCTAACCTTTGAGTTTCGAACCCGAGCCCAATCTTTGTCAACCCAACCTCTAAACCACTTGAGCAAATTATCTTTCTTGAAACCTAACCAATTTTAATTCCATCTAAACCATAAATTCCCACTTTACCCAAAATCCCCAAATTAAATCATCTTTTCCCCCAATTTCACCCAAATCCCTAAATTTCCCAAACCTTCTTCCCTCTTCTTCTTCCCTACCTGTGACCCACCAAGCATCCACCCCCTGTCACCGCACCACCAACCTGCCCGTCGCCCCACCGCCCACGCCGTCGTTCACCGTCACAGCAGCCGGAGCCCGTCGCGTCGCCGCGAGAGAGAGCGAGGGAGAGTAGCGTGAGAGAGAAGAGAAAAAGGAGGAGCCTTGGGTCCTTTTTGTTGAGCTTTGGGTCATCTTCAATCATGTCTAGAAGGTAAAGTTTGGCAAGGAAAGCGGAATGGGTGGATACCCATTACCTCGTTCTTGAAGGTAAAGCTTTTGATCCGGAATCTTTTCCTAGCTCTTTGTTGGATATGCTTAGGTATCAAGGTTTGTTGGATAGGTTTCTCGCCATAAGGGTTGAGACTTACCCGAGTTTGGTGAAAGAGTTTTATCATCACATGGTTGTGACAAAGGAGGGTGATAAGTTGGAGATCACCTCTAAGGTGAGAGGTGTGAAGGTTGTGTTGTCTGAGAAGAGGTTGGCTCAGTTGTTGAGTTTGTCTGCTACCGGAGTGGCTCAGTACAACGGTCATTCTTGGGTTAGTACGGATACCATGGGGTACCGTGACTATTTGAGCTATCTGTTGGGCCGTACGAGTGGTTTCACTCAAGCCTCTAGGCCGGAAAAGAAGTGGTTGTCTGCGGAGCAAAGGATCTTGGTGATGTTGGTGTCGGATTGTTTGTTGCCTAATAACAACAAGAGCAGTTTGTTGGGTAAGTTGGAGTGCACCTTTGCTTTTTGCCTCAAGAATATGGTTAAGTTCAACCTGCCTGCTTTGATGATGCAACACATGGTGTTTTGCCGGGATCACAATCGGAAGAACTTGCCATATGGGATGGTGCTGAGTTTGATCTTGGTTAAGAAAGGTGTTAGTGTGGACGGTTGACTGAAAATTCAATAGTCGGGGATTAGTAATTCACTAGTCAACCCATAGTCAAGTGTTGTACCTAAAGCTTTGTGAATAGTTCCCTTGTCCCCTTACACTTTTCATCTTAGTAAGGGTAAAGTAGACATTTTCCTTGTAATGGTATTCCAAGCTAACCTAAGAGACACATTTCATTTCTTCCCAAACACTCTCCAAAATCATAAGCTCTTCCTTCTCTCTAAAAAACTAGTTAGCTTTCTCTCCAAGCTAAATCTAGGGCTATCAAGATCTTCCAAGTTTGTCTCCAAGATTCCACCTTTCCTACACCTGAGCATCTAGGAGGGTAAGATCTAAGCTCCTTTTGTGTTTTTAGTGTTTTCTAAGGTATCTTTTTCTAAAGGTGAAATCTTTATGATCTTTTGGTGCGTTCTTGAAGTGGGTGTGGAAAGGGAACCTTGCTAGGAGCTTGTGGAGTGTTTTAGGTGAAGGTTAAGTCTTTACGAGGTAACCCATGCTCTACAAAATCTATTTTGCTTACCTATATGATGATTTGTTGGATTCTACATGTGATTATGCTATGAAATGTGAGTGTTGATGCATTGTCTTGTGAAAATGCATATCTAGAGCTTGTTATTGGGGTTCATATGTGCCATTGCTTGGCTATTCTTTTGATTCAAGTCATTTTGTTGTATTTGGTGAGATTTGGCATGTTTTGGACTTGAATTTGAGCTTGGAGTTGACAATCCCCGAAGGGATATTTTTGTACAGTACATGGTACCCGCGGGCTGAAAGGCGGGCAGTGGCCTACCCGCCGCCCCACCCGTGGGGAACGCGCGTTGAAGAGGTGTGTTCCCGCGGGCGGAACCACGGGTGGGGGTCCAACCGTGGGCCCACCCTCGGGGTACATGATGTGGTTTGGCGGGGATTTGTTCCCCGTGATTCTTTTGACTCGGTATTTTGTCTTTTGACTTCCCGATGTTTTTTTGTGGAGCTATTTGAGCGTCTTCTTGGTGTTTCGTATGTCTAGAACTACGTGGTACGAATCCATGTAGGTTTTGGTGTCTTGAATCGTGCTAAGTGTTCAACATTGTGTTTCGTTGAACCGTGATGACTCTTGTGTATTCTTCGGAACTACGTTTGGTTTACCCGTTTGATAAGCATGCTAGTTCGGTGTTTAAATGCTAGCGTGTGTGTTTTTTGTACCTTCCTATTTTTGATGATGACTTGTGTTATACATCGTTGTTGTTGGACTGTGATCCATTCCTAGATTGAGTATGGTTTCACATCTTCGTTGTGATCCGTTGATTGATTCCTGTTGAGGTGTGATGTGTGTGTGGCTATACCTGGATTGCACGATTAGTGGTATGGGACACTAGTCACCAAGGTATTACGGTGGTCCTCGTGGTGGCCGTGACGTGATTATGGAGTTGTGACCTTTGTGTAAGGTTCATGTATTTCTTGGGAAGCATGTGTTGCCGTGTGTTTGATCGGTACCCTCGTGTACTATGAAATCGGTGGTTCTGTTGGAGATCTGTTGGAGAGGGGACGACGGTCCTCGGAGGGAAAAGGTTGGACTTGGTGTACAGGGGTCCTGGAGGTAAAGGTTGGAACTAGATATAAGGTTGGGGGTAGCCATAAGGTTGGAACCGAGCTTAAGGAAGGCATATCAACTCGTGATGGGTCATGTCACGAGGGCTTGTGTAGCCGTTGTTGTGAGGTTTCTTATTGTGACGTGTGCAGTCACAAAGGCATGTGCTGCCATTGGGTGTGTCCTTATTCCTTTTGAGTTATGCATGTCAGGTGTTAATCTATTGTGTGATGATAGATTATAACTTGAGACTTCTTGTGAGTCATTGTCCTTACACGTTGTGGTCTTAGGATGTATTCCCGTTATCTTGTTGAGAGTGTTGGAGTCTTTTGTTGACTATTTCTCTTGGTTTTGAACTTATATATATGTATTCCGTTTCGAAAATGGCTTTACAAACTTATATCTTATCTATGTATGATATTTCACGTGTATTGGTGGGTTACTAGCATTATTTGCTGACCGGGCGTCGTCCCATGTTTTATGAGCTCCTCCCTTATGTTTTGTGGCCCGTGAGCCAATTTAGACTTAGTACTTTGTGATGACGGTTTTTAGATATTGAACAATGCAGATGTTAGCTTGTGCGTTCACCCCTGGGTGAGCGTGGAATAGCATCCCTTTGCTTCCAGTTTATATATTTTATCATTCAGTCTTCCGTTGTGTTTGATGTTTTGGTTTAGATATCTACATGTTTAAGGCTTTAAATAGCAAGGAATTTAGGGGGTGTTAAAGTTAGCATCAGAGCCTAGGTTTGAGCCTAGGAGGGTAAAGTCTAGACTTTTTAAGTCGCTAAGTGTGGTTTGAGAGCTTAAAGTGACCTTAAGAATCTAAGTGTTAGGCTTAGGACTTTAGGACGCGCGGTGAGGTTTTGAGTTCTTGTGTTGTTTTCTGTTTTGTTTTATGTGCTTGTTTCCTTTTTAGCTTTGGTTCTCTTTTGTTAAGGGACTAGGTAAGGGTGCGGGTCCTAAGTTTCCTTCTGTTATCGTGCTGTTGCTGTAGAAGTCAAGAATGGCACCTTCGAGACGTCGTGCAAGGTCTTCAGAAACGGCCACCAACGAGCAGTTAGTTCAAAGCCTGCATCAGTTGACACAGATCACCCAGACGCTGAGCAACGCCCTCCTCAACAACCACCTTCTTCAGAATGGGAATCACGACGTAGTACACCAAGCCTCAAGTCTCCGTCCCCCGATTTTCGCCGGTGAAGAAGATCCCGCGATGCTGGAAGAAGGATCTGGATGTTTGATAAGATCTTCGAAGTTGTGGCATGCCCGGAGAATCGCAAGGTGGAGTTGGCTACGTTCTACCTTAGGCAAGAATCGAACTCGTGGTGGATGCTTGAAAGGCTAGTTTGTAGACAAGATCCAGAGTTCAGTTGGGAAGACCTTAAGGTTAAGTTACGCGAGCAATTATACCCGGCTCAAGTCAAGGAGGAAGCTGGAAGAAAGTGTTGTGCAGCCGACCCCTACCTAGTACAGCAAGTTCAGAAAGGAATCTGAGAGAAGCGTAAGAGGAAGCTGGAAGAAAGTGTTTCATCTATGGTTAGGGGTTTGATGCCTACCAATGCCGAATCAACAAGAAGTTTTCAAACGAATGATTCTAAGAGAGGTAAGGCTCCCCGGCCAATCCGGAACAACAAGGCTAAAGGAATGTGCTCCGTTTGCAAGAAGTGTGGAAGTGACCACCCCAGCGTTGACTGTCTTGGGAAACCAATAGAGTGTTTTGCTTGTGGCAAGAGGGGTCACCGGTCCTTTGAGTGTAGGATTAAGAGGAAGACTTTAGTGGACTCGAGACCAGTTGATAGTGTGAGACCCCGGACGGGAAGTAAGCCTCGAAGTGGAAGCAACAATGGACTCAGTGGAAGTAGCAACCAAGACTTGTGTACGAAGTCGGGACCTTGGCTAGGCAAGATCCACAGTCGTGAAGCAGATGCTAGTAGGAACCGTTGAATTAATCTTTTGTACCCTTTTGATGCACCTCCCTTTGTCTTTGTGCCCTTCTTTGCGTATTAGCTTTGAGCGTTAGCTTGTTCGAGAGTCATCCTTGACCCTCTGTCATATTTTCTTTCCCTAGACAAACTCAATCACCCTTTTTGCCAAGTGATCCTTTTCTTTCGAACCTTGTTCTTGTTTTCTTTTCGAACCATCTTGTGCAAGGCGGCAATGACTTTAGCTTATGAAGGAATCCGGCAAGGTCTAAAGAGTTAAGCCGCATTTGGGTTGAGGTAGAGAGCCTCCAGTTCGACAAGCGTAGTAATCAGCTTCAAGCTGAAGTTTCGTCGGGAGTCGTGAAACCATTCACCTCTTGAAACCGATCTTCTTCTCTTACCCACGTCGAATCCATTGTCCTTTCTCGAGAAATCCTTCCTATGTGTTCAAACCTCGTTCTTGTTCCCCTATCGATTTGATTCTGTACAAGGTGACAACCTCGTTTTCCTAAGTTATGACTTTGAAAATCTTGATTTCCTTCCTAATCAACGCTATCCTTGAGCCTAAACCTAGTACCTTTCGTTAGGCAATCCTTTCAACTCTTTCAAACCCCGTTCTTGAGCTCTCACTTCAAACGATTCTGTGCAAGGTGGCAACCTTATTTCCTAAGTTGCAACTTTGATTACTTTGATCATATTCCTAATTAACGTTGTCTCAAGTTGGAACCTAAACTCTAATCCTCTTTTCCTTTCCAACCATCGTGTCCTTGAGTTTAATATCTAGACCCTTCATCATTCTACACTCCCTAAAACCTCATTTTAATTCCTTACTCCTTAAGTTGTAGCCTTGTTTACAATTCTTCCGTCTTAACCAACATGGTCATTGAGTTGTGAACCTAAAACTTTCACCCAAATCTTTTCCTTTGAACCGAATCTCTTCTTGTGAGCCTTCTTTTCTCTGATTTACCTATCTCCGTTATTACCATTCCTGCGTTGGACCTTTCATCCAAACCTAAAGCTTTGAAGTTTTCAGGCGTTGCTTGGTAGAAGAGCCGTGGGTTGTGTGTTTTTGCCAGTGTCAAGTCCGTAACCTGCATCGAGTTAGCCCAAGAGTTGGGGAGAAGGACATCATGTTCGTGTCTTGGACCTAGCAGTTGTAGCCTTTGTCAGAAGTGACGGATCGAGTTCAAGCAGATGCCAAGCTCAAGTTGTGTAGTGTGAGTACCTTACTTCCTTGGTTGAAGAAGTCAGCGGAGATTAGTTGAAGATGCAACCTCGGTTCTGTGATCCCGAATTATCTAGCTTAGGGTTCTTGTGGTGCCACTTTGTTTTTGTGGCTTGCTTAGCTGAGTCGTCTCGTTGAGAGTAGATCATTGGCTAGTTTTGAGCAGGAGTTAGGCTCGGTGTAAAGTTAGCTTTCCTTTCCAGTAAATCTTTTATCTATCACCTTATCATTCTTTCTTGTCTTACCTTTGTGAACCCTCAACCTATCTCTAAGTCTTGTCTCTCGTTTTGTTAACCGACGGTTTTGGTGTTGAATTTCGTTGAGTCCAAGCCTATCAATCGTATCACCTTAATCTGAACCCTTGTTTTCTCTAACTTTGGTTAGTGGCGAACACCTTTGTTGCTTAAAACCTCGTTTGCAACCCATTTCTTAAGCTTTGTCATCCGTTTCGCAAGCCGACCGTTTTCGTTGTGAAACCTTGTTGCATCCCTTGCTTGTTTAGTTAGTAGGTTATTTGGCAGTTGTTTGTTCAGTTGTGCGTTTAGTCGTCCTCTCTTGTTTGCCGTGGTTGTTAGCTTGTAGTTTGGGTAGTTGGTTTAGTTGCTTCGCCTTTTGAAGACATAGTTCGTCGCAGTTAAGCAGAGGGTGGACCAGCTTGAGGCCAATTCTAGCCGAGGAAGAGCCGACGAAGAGACCGAGGAGAGCACCGTTGAGTCGGAGAGTGAGTCGTTCTAGCTCGGTGTGGTGGTCATCTTTTTCGCCTTTCCTTAGTTGTTGTTACCGTTTGTTAGTTGTTTGTTGCTTTCCTTGTATGCTTGTTCTTGCTTGTTGTTTTGTTGGATAGTTGGTTTTGTAGTTGGTGTTTTGAGTTTGTTGTCTAGTTCTTAGTTGCTGGCTAGAAGTTGGTGTTTGTGTTGGGACTAGAGTTCGTTATGCTCAATATATCCGTTTGTTAAATTCTTTCAATCCTTGTTTTGATATACTTTCTTCCTTGCTTTGATGTCTTGTGAATCCTTTGGGTTTGACCAAAAGAGATTGTTCTTGACACTCTTGTCACATTGTTATTCCCTTTTACCATTTGTTTTAATTCGTCGTACCCAAGCTTCGGGGATGAAGCTTCTTTGAAGGGGGAGATGATGTGACACCACGAAATCTGAATTCAATTAAGGGATTAATTAAGTAATTAATCCTATTTCAAATGGTAATTTAATTCCTAAAAATCCTGAAAATTCAATAGTCGGGGACTAGTAATTGACTAGTCAACTCAAAGTCAAGGTTGTACCTTAAGCTTTGTGAGTAGTTCCCTTGTTCCGATACACCTCTTCATTTTAATAAGGGTATTCATGACATTTCACCTTGTGTTAGTAATGCAAGCTAACCTAGTAGAAGACCTTGTTAGGAATAAAGTGTAATGGTTTTGATATGCCAAATATGTATTTGTAGATCCCCCAATTTTATTTGTTAGGTCTAGTAGAGTCTAAGACCATGATCAGGAATTTATTTAAATTGGAAAACAGAAAAACAGAGGAAGATGCATGAAAATAGAAGAAGAAGATATCAAGCCTAAAATCAAGAATTTGTCTGGAGAAAATGACAAATTGAAGAAGAAAATGAATGATATGAAATCACGTCAATGCTACTACTCAAAGAAGATATCCCAGAAGAATTTTCGTGAAGAAAATTAATATTGGAAGAATGCATGAAATTGACTTGGAGATCAAGCATCTATGGAAAAAAAGGAGTACATCAAATATGATTGGAGATTTAATCAATAAGTTGTACGGACGAAGTAGATGATGTTTGATATATTATGCAAAATTTCTCAGGTTTGAAACTCACCATCAAGAATTTTACAAGGTAAAATTTGAGAAGCCAAATTAAATTAATCTGATGGAGTTGGGCTCCAGTTTAAGCTTTGGGCGCCAATTACAAGTGGAAATTGGGAAGCAATTGCACTTTGGAACCAATTCAAAGGAATTGGGAGCCAATTTCATAGCAATTGTAATTGGGAGCTGATTTCATAGGAATTGAAATTGGGAGTCGAAATTGGGAGCAGGTTTCACATGGGAATCAATTCAAGATGGGAGCCAATTTCGAAGTCAAACTCAACAATTCAAATTGGGTGCCAATTACAAGCCAATTGCAATTGGGTGTCAATTACAAAGGAGAAATTTAAATTGGGAGGAAGTTCAGAACCAGTTTGAAGTCTGAGAAGAGATGAAGATGAACTTACAGTGAAAATATTCTCACAAGGAAAAATACTAGTTTAACTAGTATGGGATTAAATTGAAGAATATTTTTAAATCCCAAAGATACAAGGACCACTTCAGAGTTGATCAGAGAAGCCATTCTACACCAAAACAGAGACCCAGATATTACCACTCAACGTTAAACCAGAGGAATATCAGATGAAGTTTGGGAGCTCATTTACATGGAGATGAATATCCATCAAACGGCTAGCTTATCCTTTCTGACATCTTTGCAGAAGATAAGATAAGATCTTTGACAAAAAGATACAAGATTTCAAAAATGAGAGCTTCTCTTTCCAATGGACAGATTCTCATTACCAGCTATAAAATGATGAAGATATGAAGACTTGAAAATAGCGTGAAGAGCAACAGAGCAGTTGAACGAACTTACGAACAAGAAAGCAGAAAATTCGAACCCATCAAGGGGAACGAATTGAGCAATTAAGCTTGAAAAGAGCATAGAGCAAAAAATCTCATTTGGTACAGAGCATACCAAAAATCTTCAATTGAGAATTGAGAAAAGAAAAAGAACTCAGAGACTTCAAGAGAAAAATATTCTGAGAGTTCTTAAACAGAGCAAAACAGAGCAAAAATATGAAGTGCTTTACTTGATATATTCAAAGAAAGAAAACACTCAGAGCTCTCAAGAGAAATCATTCTAGAGTGTTTATCTTTATCAAAGAGACCTGCGCATCATTGAAGATCAACTACAGAGTCTCAGAAGTTGGAAGCAAGACAACACTTGTTTTGGAGCAAAACAAGAGAAGGGAGGAAAGTAGCACGCAGCTGTGAAATCCTGGATTGTCACACGAAGCTGTGAGATCCGAAGCAGCAGTGTCGGAGGCACTGGGCGTGATTAGTGCGGGCTTTGTGATCAAAGCACTAGATCACGAGATATGTTTCTACCGGAGTGTGGAAGACGGGGGGAAAGTAACGCGGAGTCATGAAATCCTGGGATAGTAGCGCGGCGACGTGAAACCCGAAGCAGCAGTGTGGTGTCACTGGGCGTGATTAGTGCGGGCTTTGTGATCAAAGCACTAGATCACGGAAATTCATTGTATCTTGGAACCAAGGAGTGGTAGATATAGTAAATTGCTCTTGGAGATAAGAGCAAGTGGAGTAGGTGGATTACACCACCTCGCAAACTACTATAATTATCTTGTGTTCTTTACTGCTTTCTTTACTTACTGCTCTTTACATATTTGCTCTACACGAGATATACTGCTCACACAATCTCACACACACTTTATGTTTATTTATTTCCGCTGTGCACCATACTCTAACAATCTAGTTAAGAGTTTTGGTTTATCTCTGGCTTAGCAATTGTTGTGCTGTGCGAAAAAGTTTGAAAGTCTATTCACCCCCCCCCCCCCCCCCTCTAGACTTTCACCTTACCTCTTTTGGGACCAACAATTGGTATCAGAGGCTGTAGCCTATTTGAGTCAGTTTATACCAACCCTTTGGTATTAAAACACGTTGCCCAACTGGGTTAATTGTTTTTGACTGCTAGGCTGATCCATTCTACAAAGTGTGCGAATTGGATTAATCTTTCATATCTCTCGTAATGATGATGAAGAAAGATTTAGCTCAAAATCTATTATTCTCACTTGATAAATTTGATGATTGGAAAGTTCATATGCATGTACACTTATCGGCCTTACACGATGAAATGTGGGAAGTTATTTCCACTGGCCCTATAGAAATATTAGAAATTAATACGGCGTTTTTTTTATCCGCGGATGCTCCACAGTACGTACAAAAGCCAAAACCGGAATGGACATCGGACGATAGAACGCGGAATAATCTTGACAATATTGCCAAGGATATTCTATTCAAAGCCGTAGATGATACAATATTTCCGAAGATCCGAAAGTGTGCCACTTCTAAAGAAATATGGGAAACTCTCATCAAGATTGGCGAAGGAGATGAACAAGAAAAAGACAATAAGCTCACAATTGCCATGAAGAAGTTTGAAGATTTCAAAATGCTCTCAAATGAAAGTGTTGCAGACATGGAAGCTCGAATGATCAAAGTTCTTGGAGAGATTAGTGATCTTGGCAAAAATATTAGCCAAAAAGAAATTAATCTCAAAATCCTACGAGGCTTACCATCTGCATGGGATATGAAGGTTACGGCTATGCGCGATCACCGAGATCTAAGAATGTTGTCAATAGACAAATTATTTAGTGTTCTAAAAGCTTATGAGTTCGAAATGAAGGCCAAAGATGATGATGTTCATGAAGCTCGAAAGGCTGCTCTAATGGCCGAACAACCGTCAACCTCCAAGTCAGTAGAAAATAATGTCGATTTTATGACTGACGAACAGTTTGCTATTTTTGTGAAATGATTTAAAAGGTTTATGCGAAGAAGTGACAACAAAAATTATGCTCGTGGAAAATTCATCTCTCGCATAACACAAGAAGAAAAAGTCGAAGAAAACAAGGATTTATGCTACAATTGCCGCAAACCCGGACACTTTACTGGTGAAGATTGTTTTATGGCTCTTGAAGCAGAGGAAGAAGAGGTAACATCTAATTCTTTCAATTCTGTTAATTCTTCTTTTTCTCGTGAATCTATTGACAATCTAATGCGAGAATGTCAAGAGATTATGCTCACTCATCCTCAACTCAAGGAGCGCAATAATATTCTAATTCTTGAAAAAGAAGAAATGAATAAAAAATTACAAGATGCTTTACTTGAAGTGAGTAAATTGAAGAATGAAAATATTCATCTTCAAGAAGAGTGTAAAGCAAGAGAGGTTAGAGAACATAATCTTAGAGCTACTATTGCTACGTTCACTAATTCGTCTAAAATAATAGATAAAATGGTGAGCATGCAAAAGCAATCAGGAGATAGAACCGGAATTGGTTATGACTCCACATGTTCTCAAACCCCTCAAAATCTGACTGATTCTACTACTACTTTAAATAATAAAGTTCAAGTGGTAAAATTTGTTAAAAGTCAGAATAGCACGATGAGACAATGACTTGGCTATCAAATAAATGCAAAGTTGAATGTTGAAAGGCCAAAACAATTCTATGATACGGCAAAACAACAAAAATTCATCAAGCAAAGATATGCTAAAGAGTCAAGTGCAAAAAGATTTCATAGTAAAGAGGGAAGCTTTTCTAGAAATAAAGTTGGGAGATTTCATCCCACTCAAAAGGATTGGTTGTGCAATAGATGTAATACTTTTTATAGACCAAAGCAACCATTCTCTTCCCAGGTGCCAAAATATAAAAATAATTTTCAAAACCCGGCGCCAAAAATATTTTCTAAAGTGAGTTATGATTATCGTGTCTCTAATGGTTACAAATCGCCTCATCTTAATTCAATAAGATCAAGGTGGGTTTGGTTACCAAAAATCACTAACGGTAAAGGACCCAAGCAAATATGGGTACCTAAAGTTAATTAATCTTTTTTGCAGGATGTTTGGTACATCGATAGTGGTTTCTCACGCCACATGACTAGAAATAAATCATATGTAGTGAATTACAAAGAAATCGATGGACCAAAAGTTATATTCGGAGGAAATCAAAATTATGAAATTACAAAAGGAGTTGGCACGATCAAGAAAAATGGTTTGAAGATTGAAGATGTTTCTTTCATTGAAGGATTAAAATTCAATTTGTTGAGCACTAGTCAATTTTGTGATAAAGGCTATCTTGTAGAATTTTCTAAAGATAATTGCCTAATAAAAAATGAGCTCACAAATGATGTGGTACTCTCTGGAAAAAGGCGAAAGAACATGTATGTTGTTGATTGGAGTACAAGCAAAGATTCAGTGTGCTTAATGGCCAGAAATTCAAATGGAGCTAATTGGGAATGGCACAGAAAGCTCAACCACTTAAACTTCAAGACTATCAATCAGCTTGCAAAGAAAAATCTAGTAGAAGGCTTGCCAGATATTATTTTCAAGAAGGACCAAGTGTGTGATGCATGCCAACGCGGAAAGCAAATTAAATCATCATTCAAATCAAAGACACACGAGTCAACGTCAAGACCGCTAAGCTTACTACATATGGACTTATTTGGACCGGTTGATCCAATAAGTGTAAGTGGTAAGAAATATACTCTCGTTGTTGTTGATGATTTTTCCAGGTACACTTGGACCGTATTTCTCAAGAAGAAAAATGAAGTTGAGCAAGTTCTACCGAAGCTGTTGAAGAAACTACAAAATGAGAAAGAATTGCAGATATCAAAAATACGAACGGATCGTGGAACCGAGTTCGTGAATGGAGTTATATAAGCTTTTTGCAATTCACATGGAATTTCTCATCAATTATCTGCCGCAAGAACACCGCAACAAAACGGTGTTGCCGAAAGAAGAAACCGGACGCTCAAAGAAGCCGCACGAGTGATGATTAGTGCTACCGGTCTCCCGAAATGATATTGGGCGGAAGCTATCAACACTTCTTGTTACACGCAAAATCGAAGCATGATCCATAAGTAGTACAATAAGACGCCATATGAGCTTTATAAAGGGAGAAAACCAAATATTGGTTATTTTCATATTTTTGGATGCAAATGTTTTATTCATATTAATGATAAATTGCATCTAAAAACTTTTGATGAGCGTGTAGATGAAGGAATTTTTCTAGGATATTCGACTACCAGCAAGGCGTTCAGAATTTTGAATAAAAGATCAATGGTGGTTGAAGAATCCACACACGTGGTATTTGATGAAAAATCCCAGATCAATAATGGCGTTCTGGATGAAGAAATTGCACAAAATGGTAACAAGTGTCATATTGATTTTTGTGATACTAATGATACGTGTGAAGATGATGTTTTGCAGGGAATGGATGAGTTGGAATTTAATTGTCTAGAAAATCTCATCCCTCATCCAGAAGAATTTGGAAATTCTTTTAATAATAATTTTGGGAGTGATGCCTCACGTGGGAATGAGGATGCAGTACGGGTCCCAGTTTGTGATCAAGTTACTGGTGAAGTTGGTAATCAATTTTAAGAAGAGTTAAATGTGGAAATTCGAACCAACTCTCCCTGTACACAACAAATGGATCCACCCAGTACCATGCACCCATTTGAACCAGATTTAAGACGGCTCAAAAATCACCCTCCAGAATTAATTATTGGGAATATTCACGAAGGCGTGAAAACAATATCATCTACCATGAAAGCATTGTTCTCGTGTTATCTATCTCAGATTGAACCAAAAGAAGTTGACGAAGCTCTAAATGATCCGGATTGGATAAATGCTATGCAAGAGGACCTCGATCAATTCAAAAGAAATGATGTTTGGGAACTTGTTCCAAGACCGGCAAATCACAATGTTGTAGGAACCAAATGGGCCTTCCGGAACAAAGCAAACGAAGAAGGCGTGATTGTTAGGAATAAAGCAACGCTCATTGCAAAAGGATACTCTCAATAAGAAGGAATAGATTTTGATGAAACTTTTGCACCGGTGGCTCGACTTGAAGCAATTGGAATTTTCCTAGCCTACGCCGCACACAAAGATTTCACCGTTTATCAAATGGACGTGAAAAGCGCATTATTGAATTGTCTACTCGAAGAAGAAGTTTATGTCGAACAACCCCCAGGTTTTGAGGTAAAAGGTGAAGGTGATAAAGTCTACAAACTTAAAAAGGCATTGTATGGGTTGAAACAAGCTCCTAGAGCTTGGTAAGATACTTTGTCAATGTTCTTGATAAGCTGTGGATTCACCAAAGGCCTTGTTGACAAAACTCTATTCAAAATTCTAGATGGTGATCATATTTTATTAGTGCAAATATATGTTGATGATATTATTTTTGGAAGCACTAACAATTCTTTGTGTGAGAAATTTTCGAAGCTTATGCAGAATAAATTTGAAATGAGTATGATGGGTGAATTGAATTACTTCTTGGGCTTACAAGTCAAACAACTGAAAGAAGGAGTATTCATCAAGCAAGCAAAGTACACCCGCGACTTGATAAAGAAGTTTGGCCTTGATGGAAAATCATCGATCAAAATTCCAATGAGCACATCAATAAGGCTAGACAAAGATGAAGATGGAAAAGATGTCGACCAAACAAAATATAGAGGAATGATTGGTTCTCTTCTATATCTTACTGCAAGCAGGCCGGACATTTCTTATGCTGTGGGCGTGTGTGCAAGGTTCCAAGCAAATCCAAAAGAAAGCCACCTCACCGCATCAAAGAAGATCATACGATATCTGAAAGGCATAATCAATGTTGGATTGTGGTATCCAAAAGGTACAGATTTTACTCTAACGGATTTTTCAGATGCGGATTTTGCAGGTTGCAAAATAGACAGAAAAGGCACTTCCGGGACATGCCAGTTCTTAGGGGGAAGGCTTGTTTCTTGGTTTAGCAAAAAGCAAAATTCCATCGCAACTAGTACCGCCGAGGACGAATATATTGCTGCAGGAAGTTGTTGTGCGCAAATTTTGTGGATGAAGCAACAATTGAAGGATTACGGAGTTAATTGTGATAACGTTAGTATTTATTGTGATAATACTAGTGCAATCGCTATCACTCCCAATCTGGTGCTTCACTCAAGAACCAAACATATCGACATTCGACATCACTTCATAAGGGACCACGTTGAAAAGAAAAATCTAAAGATCAAATATATCCCTACGGAAAACCAAGTTGTTGATATTCTCACGAAGCCTTTATGCGAAACGAGATTTTCTACCTTAAGGCACGAGTTGGGAAATGATCGAAATGAGCTAAGTATCACTGGACTTAATCTCTCTATTTAAATTGATACTTGTGCTCAAAATAAATTGTTCTAAGTGAATAAATTGTTTGACGTACTTGCATGTATGTTTTTATTCGAAATTTTTATGTGATAAAATTGCAATATGTGTTAGGTATTTATTTGTGTATTTGCATGTGTTATTTAACGTGAGATCATATGCGATGCAAATTAATTTGATGAAATATGCAATTCGTGATTTATTTGATAAGTTGTTTAAAATTGCATGTTTTAATGTGCTAATCAGTTTTTGAGTATGTGTTCATGTTTCTGTAAATTAAATAACTTGTTTGCATGAACAATTTGCTCTAAAAAGTGATTTACCGTGTTTGTTTAATAATATATATGTATTATGTGCAAAATGTGATTTAATGTGTTAATTGTATATGTGTTTCGTATATATGCAGTATATGTGATATAATTTACAATAAAATGTTTTAGAAATCTAGAAGTTAATATTTTTGTTAGTTATTAAAATACTTTGGATTCTGATTTATGTGCTAATTTTATAAAGATGTTTCTAAATGTTAATTTGGAATATGAATGTTAATTTTGTTAGTTTCCAAAATATGTTTAATTTTTGATTGGAAATTACCGTGTATAAGTTTAATATAATTGGTATGTGTGATTAATTATTTGTGGAGTAATGTTTGCTACTAACGAGATGTTTGAGTGTTATTATGTTTGTGGTACACGAATTTGAGAAGAAAATCAGGGGATAAAGGAGGAAAATTAGAGTTTAATTGGGCATCAAACCTCCACCCATAAACTCCTACCCTTTCTAAACCTCCACCCAACCTAAACCTCCCCCCATAATCCTCTCCTAAATCAAATCTTTCCAAACAGATTTACCCCCTCTCTCAATCGACACCCCCATATCGCCTGTCAGAAAAATCACCCCCTTCATCGATCCCCATAAACAAATATCAAGGAGATCAGAACCCAATTCCTTCCTAAGTGTCTCTTCAAATCTCCACCCTCTACACCTTACGTGCATTGGGTATTTCTAAAGAGGTGTGAGCATTAAATGCTCTTGTATGCTAGTGATGATATTTTCTCTTTCCTCGTAACACCCTCTATCAGATGACTCATCTACCCTAAACTCACCCAATCGACACACCTCAACCAAAGGGTACAAATGAGAAGTCTCATCTCTCTCTCTCTTAAATTCGAAAAACCCCTTCGAGTCATCCTCCTCGTATAAACCCCTCACTTATATCTCAAAAACTCTTTCAAGACCTTCAGAATATCCAAAAACTCTCTCTCAAATTATCTCTCCTCGATCAATCGATCTGATCATCATGGCCCAATATGGAAGAAAGCAAATTGATCATATTTTCGCCCTCTCGCAACAAGTGACGAATGGGATGGTACTCAATCCTGAGTTTTTCAGACTAGGTTCTACCAACAAGGACACGGCCGAGAAAATTCTTCAAGCTTTAAAAGACTGTGGATTGTTTGATTTCTTCACCTACAACAACTTTGGAACCTTTGAAGAAGATGTAGCCGAATTTTATCTACATGCAGTCGTTGAAAAGGACTCAATTAAATCTAGAGTTGGAGGATCAGAAGTTTCGATCACTGCAGATGACATACACAAGTGCTTCAGTTTTCCTGAATCTCAGATAATGCCAGAATCTCACAGCTATGTTGTTCAAAACTTTTGGAACGAGATTCGTGGCCCTACGGCCCCTATTTTCACTGATGTATCCGCTCATAAGAATGTATTGAAGTTTGAATATGAGATGTTGGTGGACATGATTTACAAGATTCTTGAACACAAACTGGGAAGTACTGAAGATTTGACCAGATCAACAGTGTGCCTGATGGACGGAATCATGAAAGGAATAAAATTCAAATGGGCAAAATTTATCTACAGGAAGATGGTTATTTTTATTCATGCGGCCAAACCAATGAAGAAACCTGCTGTAGTGGACCGATTCTATCAAAATGTTGGATATGGTCTCATCACTGGAGATCTGCTAAGGAAGAAGACAATTCCAATGAGAAAACACAAAAATATTGGAATTTACAGAGCACTCTTCAGAAAATTCAGCCCTAATTTTGGAAAACGGTCAAGCCAAAGAAGAGGACAAGAAGGTGGGAGTTCTACAAGTTCAAAAACACCTCAGAGTTCCAGACCGAGAAACAGCAAAGCAATCTCAACCTCAAGTAATCAAATGGGATCAAGCAATCGATCAGGAAGAGATCAAGAAGCCATCAGTACAGCTATGGCAGTTGTTCCGATCAAATATGTCGAACCAAACTTGTTGGCCGAAGGAGTTGACGATACTACAAGAATGGAAGTTGCAGGAGTTGATGTGAAAATTTCGAATGATCTACAAAGAAGACTCTCGAGTCAATCTGCAGCCGAAGGAAGTGCATGACCTATAATTTTTGACTCAGCTCTCATTCAAGATGATCCGGAGCTGTTGAAAGAACTGATAATGGTGTAAACTTGGAGGGAATGGAAACTTGAAAGATATCATTCTTTCATGTCAAAAATCACCCCAGATTTGATACGGTGTGAAGATTTTTCCTTGGAATGGTGCGGAACGAACGTGATGCTAGATGCACTCAACATGGATTTAAATCAAGTTTATCACATGAAGCAACACGAGAAGGCAGCCAGACAAAAAGGAAAAGCACCAATAAAGGGAGGCAGTACGGCTCAAGACCGTTTAGCCGAACAAGAACGACAGAATGAAATTTCACTTCAGTTAGCTCTGCAAAGGTCAGTCTATGACACACATCATTATCCAGGCAATACATCTCTTTCGGATAATGAAATTTTTGATGAAAGAACTGAAGGGACATCACTCATTGATGTACCAATCATGAGCACTGAAAATCATATGGACATACCTGTGAAAGTCCATGATGCTTCTTTATTGATATCTGATTTGACCCCCACAACAATTAATGTGAATCTGGAATGCAATGAACAATTTGTGGGATCCAATGAAGCATAAGTGTCAGTACGAGAAGAAGTAAGAGAACAAGTATCAGAAGAAAGAAGAAGAAATATACCAGTAGAAGTTGCTACTGAGAGTAGACTGCAAATCATAGAGGATTTATCCAGTGTATTGCCAGTACACCATACCCAGTCTACCATGCCTACCATGGACCCTGTTCTATAAAAAGAAGAATTATTTGCAGAAAATTACACGAGAACAGAAGTCTTAGAAGAACAAGTTGGTGATCTCAATCAAGAAGCCGAATCACCTGAAAAAGAACGGATGCAACTTATTGATACAGTTGTTCTCACAGTTCCGAATAGAAGTCCATTCGGATCCCCTCAAAACTTTGTGTAGATGAATGATCAAGAAGATGGCATATTTTCATCCTTATTTGCCAAAGTAGCCGAATCCAGTGATGTTGTTTGTCAAACAATTGGAGAAAAGTTGGTTGAACAAAATCAAAAGAAGGATCAATAACACACGGATACACGAGTCAATCTGAAGGAATTAATGGAGCATCAAAATATTTTGAAGACCCAGATTGACAAAGCAGAAAGAATTTTGAAAGGAGAATAGACAAAAGGCTTACTTGAAGTGATTCAGCTCATGAAGAAGGAACGAGAAGCAGCTGAAAAGATTAACAACGAATGCCACTTGCGACAAGTCAAGGCGATTCAAGACCAAGAAAGCCGAATCAACAAACTTGAAGTTGAACTCGCAGTTACAACAAACAAGCTGGACAACGTACAAACCGTTTCCATTGAAACGCACAATAGTGTTGAAACTGTGAAGGCAAACCAAGACCGAGATTTTAAGACCCTTGCATTTTTGGTTGATAACGCCAAAAGGGGGGAAGAAATTCTCAGTCACTTGGCTTTGCAACAACAAAAATTTATTCTTGGAAGCCAACAACAGCCAGTAATGTCTACTCAAGGTAGAGGCCGAAACCGCGGACAATCCTCACAAGGACCATCTCAGATTGGTTTTGCTCAGTTCGTGAATCCTAGTCGTGGTACGAGTACATCGAAGGTTGGTGAACAGCGTGACTGGTTTGAATGCTCAAAAGGTACCGCCACTCAGACAACAATATGGACCAAGGAAAATCTACCAAGCATGATCAAGAAATGGCCTGCAGCCGATCAAGCCCAATGGATCTCGGAGAAGAATAAAGAAGAAGAAGGCAAAAGGAAAAGAACCGAGATGTGGTATGAACTAAGAGATTTCACTGGAAATATGGGCATGAATCTTGGAGAAGAAAGAAGCTTCGAAGAATGTGTCTTATGGTGGGAAAACGGAGTTTTTCCGGGCAAGAATATCAAAGAAGCTTTTGGACATTACATGGCCGGACAGCTTACAAAGAAATTTCAGAATGCAAAGTTCAAAGATGATTTCTTCAAGCTCAGAGAACATGTCAAGGAAATTTTGAAGAAAGACTCTGGTGTGAAGAAACCCAGAAGGTAATATGAAAATTCTCTTAAGCTGATATTTTCTATTTTCAAACCTCTGTTGCGTTTTTCTCTATAAATTCGAAATATATCAATAATAATTTCCCATGGTCTATTTTGAGTCTTTAATTTTATTTTTTTAATGTAATTATACTTTCATGAATTAAAAGACAAGAAATATGTCAAACGCACGACAAAATTAAAAATTGATGATGATCAAAATGAAAATAACTCAAGATGCGTTTAGGAGCTTGTCTAAAAATTTAATTCACAAGTTTCTTTTGATTGTGTCTAGAAAACCATTGTTAAACTCATCTTGTCTTTGTCAAATAAAATTGAGCAAAAAGATTACTTTTCAAAAACTTAAAGCCAATGACTGAGTATAGGTTTTGGCATTATCAAAAGGGGGGAAATTGTTAGGAATAAAGTGTAATGGTTTTGATATGCCAAATATGTATTTGTAGATCCCCCAATTTTATTTGTTAGGTCTAGTAGAGTCTAAGACCATGATCAGGAATTTATTTAAATTGGAAAAGAGAAAAACAGAGGAAGATGCATGAAAATAGAAGAAGAGGATATCAAGCCTAAAATCAAGAATTTGTCTGGAGAAAATGACAAATTGAAGAAGAAGATGAATGATATGAAATCACGTCAATGCTACTACTCAAAGAAGATATCCAAGAAGAATTTTCGTGAAGAAAATTAATATTGGAAGAATGCATGAAATTGACTTGAAGCATCTATGGAAAGTTAGTTTTCCTTTCCGGTAAATCTTTTATCTATCACCTTATCTTTCTTTCTTGTCTTACCTTTGTGAACCCTCAACCTATCTCTAAGTCTTGTCTCTCGTTTTGTTAACCGACGGTTTTGGTGTTGAATTTCGTTGAGTCCAAGCCTATCAATCGTATCACCTTAATCTGAACCCTTGTTTTCTCTAACTTTGGTTAGTGGCGAACACCTTTGTTGCTTAAAACCTCGTTTGCAACCCATTTCTTAAGCTTTGTCATCCGTTTCGCAAGCCCACCGTTTTTGTTGTGGAACCTCGTTGGCGTCCCTTGCTTGTTTTGTTAGTAGGTTCTTTGGCAGATGTTTGTTTAGTTGTGCGTTTAGTCGTCCTCTCTTGTTTACCGTGGTTGTTAGCTTGTAGTTTGGGTAGTTGGTTTAGTTGCTTCGCCTTTTGAAGATGTAGTTCGTCGCAGTTAAGCAGAGGGAGGACAAGCTTGAGGCCAATTCTAGCCGAGGAAGATCCGACGAAGAGACCGAGGAGAGCACCGTTGAGTCGGAGAGCGAGTCGTTCTAGCTCGGTGTGGTGGTGATCTTGTTCGCCTTTCCGTAGTTGTTGTTACCGTTTGTTAGTTGTTTGTTGCTTGCCTTGTATGCCTGTTCTTGCTTGTTGTTTTGTTGGATAGTTGGTTTTGTAGTTGGTGTTTTGAGTTTGTTGTCTAGTTCTTAGTTGCTGGCTAGAAGTTGGTGTTTGTGTTGGGACTAGAGTTCGTTATGCTCAATATATCCGTTTGTTAACTTCTTTCAATCCTTGTTTTGATATACTTTCTTCCTTGCGTTGATGTCTTGTGAATCCTTTGGGTTTGACCAAAAGAGATTGTTCTTGACACTCTTGTCACATTGTTATTCCCTTTTACCATTTGTTTTAATTCGTCATACCCAAGCTTCGGGGAGATGATGTGACACCCCGAAATCTGAATTCAATTAAGGGATTAATTAAGTAATTAATCCTATTTCAAATGGTAATTTAATTCCTAAAAATCCTGAAAATTCAATAGTCGGGGACTAGTAATTGACTAGTCAACCCAAAGTCAAGGTTGTACTATAAGCTTTGTGAGTAGTTCCCTTGTTCCGATACACCTCTTCCTTTTAGTAAGGGTATTCATGACATTTCACCTTGTGTTAGTAATGCAAGCTAACCTAGTATAAGACCCTGTTAGGAATAAAGTGTAATGGTTTTGATATGCCAAATATGTATTTGTAGATCCCCCAATTTTATTTGTCAGGTCTAGTAGAGTCTAAGACCATGATCAGGAATTTATTTAAATTGGAAAACAGAAAAACAGAGGAAGATGCATGAAAATAGAAGAAGAAGATATCAAGCCTAAAATCAAGAATTTGTCTGGAGAAAATGACAAATTGAAGAAGATTATGAATGATATGAAATCACGTCAATGCTACTACTCAAAGAAGATATCCCAGACGAATTTTTGTGAAGAAAATTAATATTGGAAGAATGCATGAAATTGACTTGGAGATCAAGCATCTATGGAAAGAAAGGAGTACCACTACAACAAGCTGATTATTTAGCGACATATATTTAGCGGCGGTTATACAAAACCGCCTCTAAATGACTATTTTGAGGCGGTTTAGAAACCGCCGCTAGTTTAATATAAGAAACCTGTTAGCAAAAATAGAAATCTAAATAATTAATTTTTAACGTCAATTACTTGCGGCGGTTCATCATAACCGCCGCTAAAATATTTTTTAAAAAGGTAGTTTCTAATATAGATATATATTATATTACGGAGGATATTGAGTCAGCAACATTCAAAAGTCAAAAAATCACCCTACCCATTACCCAAACCGGCACAAATTTAGAAGAAGGGTTTTACAAAAATCAAATCTGAAATCGTCTGCTCCGACCTGTCGAAGTCTCTTCCGACCTCCACCGGACCACCATCCCCTCTAAAGTGTGTGCTCCACGGCGGTACGGCTCCACCGCAGCACTGCGTTCGGCGGTTGGCGTGTTAATCTGCTCTACCGCTACAGCCTCCAGTCCTCCTTGAGTTCAGCGGTTGGCGTCTCCTACGATCTCCGTCTCCACCGCCACTAACCTCATAAAAAGGGAATTATTCCATTATAAGGTTTGTGACTCCTGTGAATTTCTCACTGATTTTGTTCTCAAGGAGTGTGTGTGTGAATTTATGAATTTAGTTTTTGATTTTGCTTGTATTATTCTAAATGTTGTGAATTTATATCAATTATTTTTAACTTTTGAGGATTATTGTACATTTCCTTTTGAATGTTTTTTGCAATTTGATTGATTCTCTCTATTGGACTTGAATTCTTCTGCTAATTTAGGATTGTTAACAGATTAGTCTTTTGTAGAAATTGCATTCAAGGTGTTTGTCATATTGTTTTAGAGCTGAAGTTTGATTGTGTTTTGACTTATTTGTGTTTGCTACTAATGGTGAGTAGTACATGATGTTGGGACCTCCGAGTGCTATGGTTGATGCTCTAATTCTCTATCAGCCAATTAAGACTTGGTGTGGGTTGCACCCTCAAAGTCTAAGTCTTACTTAGGAAAAGCATGACCCATAGAGTGAAACTTTGACATTATATTAGATTAAACCGAGAAGGCACGTATTAATAAAAATCATAGTTGTAATATTTACCTACACGAATAATATTCCCATTCGTCCATCCTTTTAGATGTTATCATATTGTTCACTGTCCTTTAAAAACAAAATATTGTTCACTGAATATATAATTGGATGTGTAAAATGGGGTCCAGAACTACTTGATTGTTTGAAGATAGTGATTAAATAGGGAATAGGAATGAGTGAGGGAGTTCTCAACTTGACATTTGGGAGGTGGAAAAGAGCTTTTATTTTTCACCACTTTAGGGAGCTCAATGCTTTCTCTAGTCCTTTACATCATTCTTTAATTAAGTGAGGTTTCTCCCTTTATTTCTTTAATTTGTTATTAGGCATGGGTGGCAACATTACTTAGTTCAACAGCTACACTCATGGTTGAATCAAATGGCACGGTTAGGTCTCTTTCAACTTAACAAAAGATGTCGAGTCAGAGTATGTAAAATGTATTTTTATCTTAAAAGTCATAAGGAAGTGCTTAGATTATGTTTGTAATATGTGGTGAGACGAAAAATAAGAAAGGAAAAATAAATTTGAAAAAGGAAATAATGCATGTTATTCTTTCATGATTAAAATGTGTGAGGGTAGAATGAAACTAGCAAGTGTTGTGTTGGATGATAATGATTAAGCAGAATTGTCTTTCATGCATAAAGCTAATAGACTACTTTTCCCACTTCATATGTAGACATAAAATGGGTAATTATTGACTGGGTTTGGGGGCTTTTTACACGCATTTAAAGTCAATAAATTAAAAGCCAGCTGATCTGAGCTGAGCTTCACAATAGTAATGGATATAAAGTTGGAACTTACATCTCCAATCCATTTCAATTCCCTTATTGCTTTTATCACTGATATATCCTGCTAGCTTTGACTCTGATTTCACTTGAAGACATGGTTATATAACTGGTATAACTAGAATGATAGAAATGCCTGATAATGATACTTGCCTTATACTTTGCCTTAAGTGAGTATATAAACAGTCTTTGCATAAAGCACTAGTCTTTGGAAAGCTACTTCTCGTTAGGAGTGTGTATGTATAAAACACTATCAAGTTCACATGCAATTATGTTAGAAACTAGAATTGGTTATAGTGGCAAGCATAACTCATTCTATATGCTTAAAACTGAAATTTGTTTTTCATTTGATGTGTAGGTATGCCAAGATCCAAAAGGTTCATGGATAAGAGTCGGCCAATATCTCATCCGCAATCTTCTTCATCAACACACGAGCAATTGTTGAATGATGCACCACTTGAAGAACAAACCCATGATAATGAAACACCTCAAGAGCAAGCTCAAGATAATGAGACACGACAAGACCAAAATGATGAAGATTTGCCATCTTCATCTAAAAAGAGAACCAGGACTACGTGGGAAGTTGATGTGATTAGTAAGTTTACATTATTATATTTATTGATTGACATGTACAAAAAGTCTAAATAAATCAATATATTAATTTAGTTCCATTTATTGACAGATGAAGAAGGATTTGTGAAGAAGAAAAAGTTGAAAGTTAAAGAAGTTTGGACACTCCCATTTGGTGAAAAAATCATAGTCCCATTTGACAACTTTAATACACCATCCACTGACGCTACTGGATTATTTACTGGAACACTTGCAGGGTTGGCACAGGAAAGTAGCACATTTCCAATCAATTTTACTGATTGGAGATTGATGCCAAAGCAATATAAAGAAGATACCTTTTCCAAAATAATCAAGGTAACAAAATAGAATCAATTATTTGCTACATTCAAAAAATAAATGTGTAATGCTAATAATTACATTTACCATGATTTGAAGCCAAAATTTCACTTCCAAAATGATGAGATTGCAAAACATTGGACGCTTCAAAATATTGGGAGGAAATGGAAGGACTTTAAATCTAGGCTGTGGATGGAGTTCTTTGATCCTTTGTTAAATCGGGATGAACTAATTAGTAAATGTCCAATTGGAATTCATAGAGACCAATGGTCAAGTTTTGTCAACTATCGTTTGTCAGACAAATCTATGGTAATGTTTCTGATATCTGTTTGCTTATTATTTTAGTCATATTTGCCTAATATATTTCTATTTTACTCTATTATTAGGAAATGTGCAGAAAAAATGCTGAAAGTAGAAAACAACAAAAAATTGCACATACTTGTGGATCAAAGAGCTTTGCTAGGAGAAGGGCTGAGATGGTATTTCATTTTTTTTATTTTTTATTTTGCAATTAAGTAAGTTGAATGTTTATTTTTTTTTTCTTAACTACTAACAATTTAATTTTCATACAAGGAAATTGAGCTCGGGCACAATGTTAACCGCTCAGAACTATGGATTGATACTCACAAAGTAAAAAGAGGGTCATATGTTAATGAAGAATGTAGAATTATCACTGTAAGTATGTTTTAATTTATTCTCCACATGGCCCAGAACAGCCATTCGGCCTTTATCATCTAGCCTCATCCTTAAGGCCATAAAGGCTCAGCAGCCTTAGACCAGGCCCAAGGCCCATCACAAACCCAGGCTCATTCGGCCTTAGACCAATTGACATCATCTACACAAAAATCCAAGACTCGTAGGAGTCTTTTTAAACCATTTTACGCTTGGACCAGCTTCTTCATTTAAACAACACCTCCAGGGACACCAAAATCTTCATCCTAAGCCTCAAACTACCAAAGACCATTGATCCACCAAGCTTGGTGGACCAACCTTATGCCTCCCAAGATTTCCAAACCAGCCTCCTGCTTCATTCAGACGCCCATTCACTTTGGCCAAAAGCATGAAATATCCTTTTCCATGATGGAATCAACTTCATGGCACCACTCAAGCTCCACTCTATAAGCTTCACTTTAGTGGCACAACATCAAAAACTGCCCCTTCAAAGCTGTTCAAAACTGCAATGTCTATCAACAGAATCATCATCATCATCTCAGCTTCCCAATCTGCAGATTCTAGCAGTCTCAAACAAATTGATATTTGTTTAATGCAGGAAAAAATCAGAAATGAAATGGAGAAAGGCTCATCTTCTCAATCACAATCTATTTCACGAGATGACCCTCTTGGCAAAACCTTTGGAAAAGAGCACAACGGACGTGTTCGTGGGTTAGGTTTTGGACCATGCCCATCTAAGGTATTTAACAATACTTCAAGGATGGATGAGAAAGACTATGTGTCCACTTTGGAGAAAGAGTTAGCTGAAACTAAAGCTCAATTGCAAGTTCAAAGTGATAAATTGCAAGTTCAAAGTGAGATGCAAGAGGCCATGGGAGGGGCTCTTGTTGCTATTTTGGAAAGAACTTTTGGCAAAGTTCCCGAAGAATTTGCTACCTTTCTTAACAAAACATCTCAACCAGTAAGTACATACTTTTTTTTTCAAATATTGATTTTTGGCTTTCTGGAATTATTTTAAATACTTTTAACTGCTGAATACTTTGATCTCTTAATGCATATTGAGATGGTTACACTTTAGGATAGTATGTCTTAGATCTGTAATTGGTTTATTTGTAATGTAGGTACCCGATGAAGGAAGCAATCAACAATCTTCACAAGGGAGTGGAAAGCAAAATTCATCTTCTAGTCATCATGTTAATGGACAATCAGAGTATGCTGAAATTTTGTCTTCACATTTCCATATTTTATATGCTTTATTTGCTCATAATATTGCATCCAGATGCCAAAACATGACTGCCATCTTGCATAGTAAAAAGAATCTGTTTTGGGGGTGGGGAGATGAGGGTGAGAATATGAAAGTGGATTTTTAAGAGTATTTACAAATTACACTACTATCTTCTCTTATAGTTCCTTGTTCAGTTTCATTATCAAAGCACAATAAAGAATCTGAACTTGTCTCTGTATGGTATTCAGTAGGAACTTTAGGGATTTTATCTGTAGTGCATGAAATGAGGCTTTTAGTTAATCATTGGTGTTTAACTTCAAGGTGCAAGTCCTATGCAATTCTTTCACCATGGTCCATTATCATGATCTAACATACTATGCATGGAAAATACCACTTAGGAGCTTGCATTGCTGCACATGATGTTCTTTGATTTCCTTACTTCCTAATACACTCAAGATGTCTGCCACTCTGCCTCCACCAATCATTAATCGTTTTATATGATTCAGGAATCCGTGGAGTCTGAGCAGAAAGTGATCCTTGCTGTAAAACAAGGGAACATGCTACGTTTGTATGTGATCATTGTGATGGCAATTCCTTTTTTCCCCATTGAGTTAAAAAATTGACAAGAATGACCCCTCAATTGATAGAAATTGGGCAGAAATAGTCCCTCTGCTTTTGCTTTTGTTATGAATTGCTTTTGCTTTTGTTAATTTCTTTATTAATGGATTGTAAACTACATTTTGTAATGTAGGTATCAGTCTATCAGATGAAGAAAGTGGTCATCAATCTTTACCGGAGAGTGGAAATGAATTTTCATCTTAAAGAAAACGGGAAATTTGCGCATCACGTTGTGTGCAATGTTGCGTTATATTTTTCATATAACGCATAGTTTTTAGTTATAAATGATATTATTTGACAAGCATTATTTTCAATTGATTTTTTTAATATGTAGAATTGATTTTTCTTTTAATATGTGAACTTCGTTGAATATTGTTAAACTTTAGTATTTGAAAATACAAGTTACATTTGATTTTCTTCTAAATTAAATGTGTATTTATTTGTGTTTACAATGCACATATGAAAGTAGAGGTTAAGTAATTTAATGGCAATTACAAATTTTAATAGCAATCTAGATGAGAAAATACAAAAAGAAAATAAAAATATATTTTAGCGACACTTATAAAATCGCTATTAATAACTGTCGCTAAAATTTAAAATCAATATAAAATAAAAATTTAAAATAAATATTAGCGGCGGTTTTAAAACCGCCGCTAAAGTTTAAATTAATATCAAATAAATATTAACGGCGGTTTTAAAACTGCCGCTAAAGTTAAAATAAATATTAGCGGCGGTTTTAAAACCGCCACTAAAGTTAAAATAAATATTAAATGAATATTAGCGGCGGTTTGAAACCGCCGCTAATATTTAAAGTAAATATTAAGAAACTTTTAGCGGCGGTTCGCTAAATGCATTCAAAACCGCCGCAAAATAAGTTTCCCATGAATTCCCGCGGTTGTAGAAAATCACCGCTAAATGCTTCGCGACACACTATTTAGACGCGGTTGAATAACCGCCGCTAAACATACTAGTGGCGGTTTGGAACCGCCGCTAAACGCAATAAAAACCGCCGCTAAACGCCTGATTTGGTGTAGTGTACATCAAATATAATTGGAGATTTAATCAATAAGCTGTACGGATGAAGTAGATGATGCTTGATATATTATGCGAAATGGCTCAGGTTTGAAACTCACCATCAACAATTTTATAATGTAAAATTTGAGAAGCCAAATTAATTTAAAATTGGGAAGAGGTAAAGTTTGAGAAGCCAAATTAATTTAATCTGATGGAGTTGGGCGCTAGTTTAAGCTTTGGGCGCCAATTACAAGTGGAAATTGGAAAGCCAGTTTCTCTCAGGTTTCACATGGGAATCAAATTCACACTCAACAATTGCAATTGGGTGTCAATTACAAAGGAGAAATTCAAATTGGGAGGAAGTTCAGAACCAGTTTGAAGTCTGATAAGAGATGAAGATGAACTTACAGTGAAAATATTCTCACAAGGAAAAATACTAGTTTAACTAGTATGGGATTAAATTGAAGAATATTTTTAAATCCCAAAGATACAAGGACCACTTCAGAGTTGATCAGAGAAGCCATTCTACACCAAAACAGAGACCCAGATATTCCCACTCAACGTTAAACCAGAGGAATATCAGATGAAGTTTGGGAGCTCATTTACATGGAGATGAATATCCATCAAACGGCTAGCTTATCCTTTTTGACATCTTTGCAGAAGATAAGATAAGATCTCTGACAAAAAGATACAAGATTTAAAAAATGAGAGCGTCTCTTTCCAACGGATAGATTCTCATTACCAGCTATAAAATGATGAAGATATGAAGACTTGAAAATAGCGTGAAGAGCAATAGAGCAGTTGAACGAACTCATGAACAAGAAAGCAGAAAATTCGAACTCATCAAGGGGAACGAATAAAGCAATTAAGCTTGAAAAGAGCATAGAGAAAAAAATCTCATTTGGTACAGAGCATACCAAAAATCTTCAAGTGAGAAATGAGAAAAGAAAAAGAACTCAGAGAGCTTCAAGAGAAAAATATTCTGAGAGTTCTTAAACAGAGCAAAACAGAGCAAAAATATCAAGTGCTTTACTTGATATATTCAAAGAGAGAAAACACTTAGAGTTATCAAGAGAAATCATTCCAGAGTGTTTATCTTTATCAAAGAGACCTGCGCATCATTGAAGATCAACTACAGAGTCTCAGAAGTTGGAAGCAAGACAACACTTGTTTTGGAGCAAAACAAGAGAAGGGAGGAAAGTAGCACGGAGCTGTGAAATCCTGGATTGTCACACGGAGCTGTGAGATCCGAAGCAGCAGGGCACTGGGCGTGATTAGTGCGGGCTTTGTGATCAAAGCACTAGATCACGGGATACGTTTCTACCGGAGTGTGGAAGACGGGGGGAAAATAACGCGGAGTCGTGAAATCCTGGGATAGTAGCGCGGCGACGTGGAACCCGAAGCAGCAGTGTGGTGTCACTGGGCGTGATTAGTGCGAGCTTTGAGATCAAAGCACTAGATCACGGAAATTCATTGTATCTTGGAACCAAGGAGTGGTAGATATAGTGAATATCTCTTGGAGATAAGAGCAAGTGGAGTAGGAGGATTACACCACCTCTCTAACCACTATAATTGTCTTGTGTTCTTTACTGCTTTCTTTACTTACTGCTCTTTACATATTTGCTCTACACGAGATATACTGCTCACACAATCTCACACACACTTTATGTTTATTTATTTCCGCTGTGCACTATACTCTAACAATGTAGTTAAGAGTTTTGGTTTATCTCTGGCTTAGCAATTGTTGTGCTGTGCGAAAAAGTTTGAAAGTCTATTCACCCCCCCCCACCCCCCCCCCCCCCCGAGACTTTCAACTTACCTCTTTTGGGACCAACAGACCCTCATTTCTCTCCTTACACTTTCCAAATTATAGCTCTACCTTCTCTCTAAAGAGGTAGATAGCTTTTCTTCCAAGCCAAGTTGAAGCTTTGTCAAATCTTCAAGAGTTGTCTCCAAGATTCTACCATTCATACATTTGGGCATCTAGGAGGGTAAGATCTATGCACATCTTGTGTTTTTAGTGTTTTCTAAGGTGTCTTTTCTTGAAGACAGAATCTTTATGATCTTTTGGTGTGTTCCTGAAGTGGGTTTGGAAGGTGAGCTTTGTTAGATGCTTGGTGAGATGTTAAGAGAAGGATTTTGTCTACAAGAGGTAACCCATGCTCTACAAAATCTATTTTTGCTTACCTATGTGATGATTTTTTTGATTTTACATGTGATTTTGCTATGAAATGTGAGTGTTTATGCATTGTCTTGTGAAAATGCATATCTAGAGCTTGTGTTTAGGGTTCTTTTATGCCATTGCTTGGCTATTCCTTTGATTCAAGTAATTTTGTTGTATTTTGTGAGATTTGGCATGTTTTGGACTTGAATTTCAGCTTGGAGATGAAAATCCCCGAAGGGATTACTTGGTACAGGTATACGTACCCGCGGGCGGAATGATGGGTAGGGGTCTACCCACCGCCCACCCGCAGGGTACATGTTGAATGTGGGCCTGTACCCGCGGGCGGAACCATGGGTAGGGGCCTACCCGTGGGCCCACCCGCGGCGTACGTATTGTGGTTGTTGGGGGATTTGTTCCCCGTGATTCTTTTGACTCGGTATTTGGTCTTTTGACTTCCCAATGTTCTTTTGTGGAACTATTTGAGTGTCTTCTTGATGTTTCGTATGTCTAGAACTATATGGTAGAATTCCATGTAGGTTTTGGTGTCTTGAATCATGCTACGTTGAACTGTGATTGTAACACCCCCGAAGAACAAGCTATTTAAAAAGCTTTAACACATGCAGATAACACAACAAAACACTAGCATAGCGGAAGATAAAAAGGTAACTGGATAAAAGTAAATCCAAAACAGGGGTGTTATGCCACGTTTACCAACAATGATAAACGTTACGGCGGTCAAATCTGCATTGTGTACACAACTATCCCAAACTCATAAGTCTATCTCTACATCGGCTCGCAAACCTTAAAGCAAAGGAAAGGTACTAAACTATCGGGCACTAGACATCGCGCTCGTCTAGACATCACCTAAAAGAACACAAAGATAAACATGGGACGACGCCCGGTCAGCGAATAATGCTGGTTACCCACCAACACGCGTTAAGTATCATAATATACATAGATATAATCAAAACCATTTAGAACTGGGAATACAGTATATAACATTTAAAGCTGAGAGAGGAAACATCAATAGACTTATCAATCACTCACAACAAAGGTCAAAGACCAACGTATTCAACAAGACAACAGATCCACAAGAAACAAGCTCAACAACAAGGTACAACATACGATACACAACGAAGGACTCACAATAGACGTGTTCTTAAGCAATGAAAGGCCAGATTCACACCATAACGAGTTCCAAGTCCACAAAAGACACTATCACACCAAGTCATATACCGTGGAGTTAGCACCACGGCTCGATTCATAGTGGATCAGTGTGGAGGGCTCCAAATCATCAACTATCATATGCTTCACGTGGTCATCAACGACCCGGATCACATGCAAGTGTCATCACAATGACAAAAACCGCGGCCCAATGGAAACAAAGCTAGCAACTTTAAGTGTATACACCCCCTATTGAGATTCCAAGCTCAACGGGTTAGTTACAATCTCTTGCAACGGGGATAAGTTTCCCATGTTGCCCACAAGTAAAGTATCCAACGGCTATCCGGAGCTACACTACCGGTCCGTTCACACATAAGTCCCCACACTGTCCACTTTACCAGCTCAAACATCTCATCACATTAATCCATGGCCACCACGAGGACCACATCTATACCTTGGTGATTAATGTCCCATACCATTACCCGTGCAATCAAGGTACAGCCAGACACACAACACCATCATAGGAATCAATCAACGGATCACAACGAAGATATGAAACCATACTCAACAAGGAAAGATTACAATCCGACACCAACGATGGTCAACACAAGTTGCCACCCTCAATAGGAAAGAACAAACCACACACACTAGCATTACAACATCAAACTAGCATGCATATCAAACGGGTAAACCAAAATAGTTCCAATGAACCACAAAGACTCAACATCAATCCAACGAATCACAAGGTTGGATCATAAGCACGATTCAAGATACCAAATCCTAACATGGATACTTAAGACATCGCTCTAGACATACGTAACAACAAGGAGACACACAAAAGCTCAACAATCCAATCAAACGGGGGCCAAAGAATCACACACGAATGGGCGAAAGGGTGGGAAAACAACCCCAAACCACTTCTCAAACATGTTCCCCGCGGGTAGGGCCACGGGTAGGGCTCCACCCGCGGTCCCCCCCGCGGGTACGTCCTGCACCCAAAAATCAACATTCACGAAAAATCACTTTTTAGGCCAAGTTCAAGTCCAAATGACCCCAAATCTTCCACACAACAAAGATATGACTTGAACCTATGAATAACTCATAAAATGGCATTCAAGAACCCTAAATACAAGCTCTAAAAATGCATCATCACAAGATCATGCTTCAATCACTCAAACACATCAAGAATATCAAATAGAAGCCAACAATTATTATTATCAAGTGAAAATAAGTTTTGTGTCACATGGGTTACCTCTTGTAGACCAAGAACACCTTCTTCAACCTCAAAGCAAGACCAAAGTTCCTCTAGAACAACCTAGCACTTCACCCACCACTAGATCTTCTACAAACTCCCAAAACCCACAAGGTAGAATAAAGATTTAGAGAAAAGATGGAGGAATTTTGCATGGAAAAGATGGGGAAGGATAGATCTTACCAGTACTAGCCTTGTAGAGTTGGAAAGGTGGAATCTTTGCTTGGGATTCCTTGAAGAACTTGTGAGGATGAACCCTAGGATTTCCTAGAGAGAATGAGGAGTAGGGAGCAAGAAAGATATGTAGAGAGAAGGGAAATCCTGAAAAGTGATTTGGATTTCCTGGGTTAGGGTAGGGTTTTAATGCTTGCATTGTGTGAAATGACCAAAAGGGCCCCTTCCTCCCAAAACTTGTTAGGAGAAAGGCAATGTCTAAGGTACAAGGTCTAAAGCCCAAGTTATAACTCATTGACCAAATTAAAAGAGTAAGGGATTTGGTCAAATTTGGTCCCTCAACTAATTTCAAAGGGAATTTAGGATAAGATCACAAGGAATTAATTAAGGAATTAATTCGGGATTAAGGCACGAATTTTTGGGGTGTCACAGTGATGAGACTTGTGTGTTCTTCGGAACTATGTTTGGTTTACCCGTTTGATAAGCATGCCAGTTCGGTGTTTAAATGCTAGCGTGTGTGTTGTTTGTACCTTCCTATTGTTGATAATGACTTGTGTTATTCATCGTTGTTGTTGGACTGTGATCCATTCCTTGATTGAGTATGGTTTCATAGCTTCGTTGTGATCCGTTGATTGATTCCTATTGAGGTGTGATGTGTGTATGGCTTTACCTGGATTGCACGATTAGTGGTATGGGACACTAGTTCACGTATTTCTTGGGAGGCATGTGTTGTCGTGTGTGTGATCGATACCCTTGTGTACTATGAAATCGGTGGTTCTGTTGGAGATCTGTTGGAGAGGGGAAAAGGTTGGACTTGGTGTACAGGGGTCTTGGAGGTAAAGGTTGGAACTAGATATAAGGTTGGGGGTAGCCATAAGGTTGGAACCGGGCATAAGGAAGGCATATCAACCTGTGATGGGTGATGTCACGAGGGCTTGTGTATCCGTTGTCGTGAGTTCTCTTCTTGTGACGTGTGTAGTCACAAAGGCATGTGTTGCCATTGGGTGTGCCCTTATTCCTTTGAGTTATGCATGTCATGTGTTAATCTATTGTGTGATGATAGATTATACATTGAGACTTCTTGTGAGTCGTTGTCCTTACACTTTGTGGTCTTGGGATGTGTTCCCGTTATCTTGTTGAGAGTGTTGAAGTCTTGTGTTTACTATTACTCTTGGTTTTGAACTTATATATATGTATTCCGTTTCGAAAATGGCTTTACAAACTTATATCTTATCTATGTATGATATTTCACATGTATTGTTGGGTTACCAACATTATTCGCTGACCAGGCGTCGTCCAATTTTTTATGTGTTTCTTTCAGGTGATGTTTAGACGAGTGTGCTGTTTAGTGCCAGCTAGTGTAGCTCCTCCCTTATGTGTTGTGGCCTGTGAGCCAATTTAGACTTAGTACTTTGTGATGACGGTTTTAAGATATTGAACAATGCAGATGTTAGCCTGTGCGTTCACCCCTAGGTGAACGTGGCATAGCACCCCTTTGCTTCCAGTTTATATATTTTCTCTTTCAGTCTTCCGCTGTGTTTGATGTTTTGGTTTAGATATCTGCATGTTTAAGGCTTTAAATACCATGGAATTTAGGGGGTGTTTGTAACACCCCGTGCTACGGCCTCCAATCCCGGATTAATTATTTAATTAATTCCGTTAATAATAATTAAAAAGGATTTAATTTTGTTAGGATCCCCTTTAATTAATTAATGTGGTCCACCATGGATTGTGGACCCTTGCCTAAACTAGAGTTTTAAGTCTATTAGGAATAAAGAGGGAAAACCTTATACTAGTCAGATTCTAATTAGGAATCCTAGACCTATATGTATCTGTTGGGAATAAATAGAGTAGGCCTTTATTATTCGGATTATGATTAGGATTCCTGATTCTATAAATAGGGGATTAGAAAGCAATTAGAACCCTTACCACCCATAGTTATATTACACGAAAATATTCTCGGGAGATTCCCCACCACCAAGTCTAGGAAGAGCAATCGGATGGGAACTCTTAGAGAAGAACCTTAATAGCCAAGGGAGGATTAATTAAGGCTAAGAGGTAACACATGTCTCAACAAAACCTATTTTCCTTGCTATAATTATCTTCTTTGGCTTCCTCTCTACACTTGTGTCTTGATGAATCGTTCATGATATTGATGATATGATCTTGATGATTGTGAGATGATTTTATGTGTGATCTTGATGATCTTGATGATGATAAGAGGCTCTTGACGGTTATGTGATATTCTTGATGAATCTTGACGTTTCTTGATGTTAAAAGACGAACTAGGATTTTGATGATTTAAATATGATTAGAGCCCTAGGTCAAATTGGGGATTTCGTATTGTGTTATTCTTGATATAATTGGGTGGGATTTCGCATGTTCTGGTGTTGATTATGTTTAGAAATCAAGATAGGATGTGTGCTATATGATTCTTGCTTTTGATCCGTTAATTGTCTACGTGGTGTCGTAAATTGCGTTTAAAAGTGTCTAAACATGGTTTCGGGTTCCACAACGGATCCCGGGACGTTTATTTTGATAAAGAGTCAGTGGGGGGTAGGGGGACCCGCCACCTACCCGCTGCCCGAAAAAGATGCCGCCGGCAGCGGGCAGGCGACTGCCCGCCGGGCACCCGCTGCCCGTAGACTTGACGCCGACGGGCAGCCGGCAGGTGGTCCCCCACCCACTGGCTACCCGCTGGAATTTGCCCACCTTGGGCCTTCGGCTTCCCTGTTTGATGTTTTCCCGACCCTCGTGGTGTCCCAACGGACTCCGTTTATCGTTCCTATGTCTAGTTTGATGTTTCGGGTACCGTTCGTAGGATAAATGAGTCTTATATATCGCATGCTAGTTGAATTTGTATCCCGTCGGCTTAGGAAAGGGAGTATGAAGCCCTTAGGATTATTCCTAGTATGTGGATGACCACGCATAGGTTTCATTATACGTTTTCTACCCTTTCCCAATGTGTTAATATGAGTTGCATGTGCTTGCTATGTGTTATGCGTGCATGATACCCCAACTTGGTTGCGATCAAATTGGTTATTCCTGAGCTGCGGTGCAGAAGCTGGCTGCGGTCAGAATT
The DNA here is from genome assembly GCF_001879475.1 of Ipomoea nil. NCBI lineage: Eukaryota > Viridiplantae > Streptophyta > Magnoliopsida > Solanales > Convolvulaceae > Ipomoea > Ipomoea nil. The sequence continues at coordinate 170,056 of NW_017616885.1, forward strand.
ACACGCTCGGGCTGCGGTCCACCGTTTGGTTGCGATCAAATGTTTTATATGAGCTGCGGTTCATATTCCTGGCTGCGGTCAGATGATCACTCTTGGGATGCGGTCCACTGTTTGGTTGCGATCAAACATTATGATGAGCTGCGGTTCATCGGTCTGTTGCGATCGATCCCTTCGTATTGCGATACGAGGCAGGGTGTTGCGGGTCCGTGTCAGAGCTATATGCGCTAACCCTCATGTATGGGCATGCGATTGGTCCTGTGGTGCCACCAAAGTATGCTTGTGTGATGAGATACGAATTGAATGATGATGTGAATGGGATGAAGTGAATCTGTGACCATAGGATATATGCTAGTATCTTTATATGCTTGGTTATAATTATTGAATGTGCATATCCCTATCTGTCGAGTCTATTCTTTGTTTTAAAACTAGTGTCTCTTAAGTATATATCTTCCTGCTTCAAAATGATTTTCGTAAATCTATATATATCTATCTATAATGTATTTCAACGCGTTGGAGTGGGTTACCGGCATCTCTCGCTGAACAGATATATTTGTCTTTCAGGCACAGATGAGTAGATCCCAGAGTGCGCTAGAAGATCGCGGATTAGATAGATAGTCTTTCCTTTCGGCCTGCGTGCCATAATGATGTATTGAGGATATTAGTTAGTTTAGCCTGTGCATCTGAGTTCTCCAGCTCAGATGTGGCATAGCACCCCATACACTTATGCTTAATGTTACTCTGTTTGGGATTTTATGAGAAATTGCCTTTATTATATAAGCTTTAAAAGTTTCAAAATTTCGGGGTGTTACAGTTGGTATCAGAGCCTAAGTTTGACCCTAGGATAAGACTCTTAAGACCAGACTTTAGGACATTAGGCTTGAACTCTAGGTATTTAGGAACATAGGATTCAGGAATCTTAGGACGCGCGATGAGATTGTGAGCCTACCTATCATCACATAACTTTCCCTCACTCTATCCTGCATTTAGCTTAAAGAACTCCCCCTACGCTTACCACACCAAGGTAAGGGTGCAGCACACTAACTCATCATTACAATAAATATTGACCCTGAAAACCAGCAGCATGGCGCCAACAAGAAGTCAATCGAGGACTCCCGAACCCTCCGCTCACAAATCTCTAGCTCAGAATCTACAAACTAGCTCAGGTCACTCAGGCACTAAGCGACGCAATCCAACGCAACAACAACCAACCACCACCACCACCAAACGGAAACTCAGATATCGCGCAGCAAGTTTCGAACCATCGCTCACCCACCTTCTCAGGGGAAGAGGACCCCACACTCCTCGAAGAATGGATCCGAACCTTCGACAAATCCTCGGGTTAGTGGAATACCCAAAGGAACGCCGCGTAGAAATAGCCTGATTCTACTTCAGAAACGAGGCCGATCTTTGGTAAACACACGAAGGACCCACTTATGAGCAACAACCGGAGGTTCAACTGGGAATGCCTTAAAGCGCGGCGACAAGAACAATTCCACCCCAAACCCCTAACAAAGCCTATACCAGTGCTGCCGAATCCAAATTCTACGACGGGAAATTCAGGAACAAACCCAAAAGGAGGAGTAACAGAAGTGGGGGACCACTTGTATAGAGGACGGGGAAACGCCAATTAAATGCAAAAAAGTGAAGTAACACATAAACAACAGCTTTTCTTAATCTTTAGCACGAATTGTCGAAAAAAGACTCGACATGACAAAAAAGGGCGACAAACGCATAGGAAGTATCATACAACTAAAGCTTCCCTGCAATAAAGGTCTTACCTTGGAACAAGGACCTTGATGGTTTTGAGACACCGTAAGAAGTACATGTGACACACAAAATCGCCAAAACACCATGCGACGTCGAGGACAGCCAATCAAATGCATTCCAAGGAAGAGAAAGACATCACAAAGCATTTGGTCACCAAATGATTGCACAAGGAACGGGCGACAAGCCGAACCCCAAGAAAAACTAAGAAGGCTTGTCATTAATCAAGCAAGGAAAAGACAAAGTTGGCTTATGACCGACTACCCGGTGAAGGTGACGAGACTGCTAATTTGAAACCGGACCCGACCTACTGGGTGGAAAGAACATGCGAGGGTCTTGAATCATCTAGAACTCGTACTTAAGGATCAACAACACAGTACGATGAGTCATTCTAAGTATTCAAGTCCCTTTTATTGTTCACGCGGGCATGGGGCTTGTCGGGACTTGAATATGTGCATTCTTGTGATTTTTCCCGAAGGAATTCCCCTTCCTAGTCACCTTCCCGCGGGTCCCCAACGGGACCTTGATGGGACTTTGACGGGACCTTGACGGGACCCTGACAGGAGCTTGGCAGGCGGACGACCGCCCACCTTGCGCCCACTGGTATAATGCGTTGATTTCTTAACTCCTTGTTTTATTGATTCATGGCGCACTTGTCTGCCTCGGTTGATGAATGCGAGTATTGAGAAAAGAATCATGGGTTGTCCAAACATGGTGACCTCGGTGAAAGGCCTTGACCCGCGAAACACCGTCGGAAGAGCACAACCAATTGCATTACACAGGGAATTGTAGTTGGACTCTATAATGCAACCGACTAGGGATGATCGGCGAGAAGGATTGTGCAAACCAAGGAGGAGAGTTGGGAACTCGTGCTAAGGACTCACAAAGGCCTGAAAATCAAACCACTAAGGATGGACCGGGAGTTCCCCAAACCATGAATATCGTTCAACTAAATTAGAGGGCTCCTTACAAGTTGTACGAAATCAAGAATGACGTTGTCCGTGGTGCTAAGGAAAGAGTAAAAAGCACATCTGAGCCAAGGCCTCAAGGGTTATTAAGGACCAACAAGGAAATAAGATGACTCTTGAAGTCACCGAGACATTCCGCAACAACATTAGGTAACCAACTGCACTTCAAGAAGGAGAGGAGCATGCAAAGGCACCTACGTCAATAAAAGTAACACAAAAGGGCACAGCAAGCCAAACCCCAAGGAAGACATGAAGTCTTACTAAGAATTTCATTCACTAAAAAGGAGATGAAATTCAATAAGGAGAGAAAGTCAACCCGAAGTTTATTAACTCCCAAGAGACTTTGAGAAGAATTTGGGAAGTGCGCCCTAGAAGATTGGCTTGGTTGACCAAGCTTGGTAAAGACCTTGGGCGCATTAAAGAAGTAAGTGTTGAATCATCACAGGATTCATCACAAAAATTCCTTCAAAAGCAGTAAAAATGGATGTGACCTTAGCGTGGGAAGAAAATATCAACGGAAATCTTAGAGCCAAGCAGAGCCAAAACTAAAGAAGAAGGGTCATCAGTTCGTCTTGACGTCATAATCAAGCTTCAAATAGGAACAATCACTCAATGACAAGAATCCTTAAACAATCCTAGCCGAGTTCCATCCTTTCCCTTTGACAATCGAACCCCGTCTTATTGCAAAACCCTTTCTACCCTTCAAGCCTCATTCTTGATTCCCCATTTTAACGATTCCATACAAGGTAGCAACCTCACCTCCTAAGTTGCAACATTGAAAACTTTGATCCTAATCCCTAAATTCAACTTCTCCTCAAATTTGAAACCCGAACCGCCCACTCTCTTTATCCTTCCAACCCAATTGTTCCCAAAAACCAGCATACATAGATATATAATTATATATTTTCCACGTAGAATACTTTCTCTACATAACCACCATACTAGTTTTGACTCGTTATCCCCGTAATAATTTCTAAGCTTCGGGGATGAATCTTCTCGTAAGGGGGGGAGAGTGTAACACCCCGTGTTACGGCCTCCAATCCCGGATTAATTATTTAATTAATTCCGTTAATAATAATTAAAAAGGATTTAATTTGGTTAGGATCCCCTTTAATTAATTAATGTGGTCCACCATGGATTGTGGACCCTTGCGTAAACTAGAGTTTTAAGCCTATTAGGAATAAAGAGGGAAAACCTTATACTAGTCAGATTCTAATTAGGAATCCTAGACCTATATGTATCTGTTGGGAATAAATAGAGTATGCCTTTATTATTCATATTATGATTAGGATTCCTGATTCTATAAATAGGGGATTAGAAAGCAATTAGAACCCTTACCACCCATAGTTATATTACAAGAAAATATTCCCGGAAGATTCCCCACCACCAAGCCTAGGGAGACCAATCGGATGGGAAATCTTAGAGAAGAACCTTAATAGCCAAGGGAGGATTAATTAAGGCTAAGAGGTAACACATGTCTCAACAAAACCTATTTTCCTTGCTATAATTATCTTCTTTGGCTTCCTCTCTACACTTGTGTCTTGATGAATCGTTCATGATATTGATGATATGATCTTGATGATTGTGAGATGATTTTATGTGTGATCTTGATGATCTTGATGATGATAAGAGGTTCTTGATGGTTATGTGATATTCTTGATGAATCTTGACGTTTCTTGATGTTAAAAGACGAACTAGGATTTTGATGATTTAAATATGATTAGAGCCCTAGGTCAAATTGGGGATTTCGTATTGTGTTATTCTTGATATAATTGGGTGGGATTTCGCATGTTCGGGTGTTGATTATGTTTAGAAATCATGATAGGATGTGTGCTATATGATTCTTGCTTTTGATCCGTTAATTGTCTACGTGGTGTCGTCAATTGCGTTTAAAAGTGTCTAAGCATGGTTTCGGGTTCCACAACGGATCCCAGGACATTTATTTTGATAAAGAGTCAGTGGGGGATTGGTGGGGGTAGGGGGACCCGCCACCTACTCGCTGCCCGAAAAAGACGCCGCCGGCAGCGGGCAGCCGACTGCTCGCCGGGCACCCGCTGCCCGGAGACTTGTCGCCGGTGGGTGGTCCCCCACCCACTGGCTACCCACTGGAATTTGCCCACCTTGGGCCTTCGGCTTCCCCGACCCTCGTGGTGTCCCAACGGACTCTGTTTATCATGCCTAAGTCTAGTTTGATGTTTCGGGTACCGTTCGTAGGATAAATGAGTCTTATATATCGCATGCTTGTTGAATTGGTATCCCGTTGGCCTAGGTAAAGGGAGTATGAACCCCTTAGGATTATTCCTAGTATGTGGATGACCACGCATAGGTTTCATTATACGTTTTCTCCCCTTTCCCAATGTGTTAATATGGGTTGCATGTGCTTGCTATGTGTTATGTGTGCATGATACCCCAATTTGGTTGCGATCAAATTGGTTATTCCTGAGCTGCGGTTCAGAAGCTGGCTGCGGTTAGAATTACACTCTCGGGCTGTGGTCCACCGTTTGGTTACGATCAAACGTTTTACATGAGCTGCGGTTCATATTCCTGGCTGCGGTCAGATGATCACTCATGGGCTGCGGTCCACTGTTTGGTTGCGATCAAACATTATGATAAGCTGCGGTTCATTGGTCGGTTGTGATCGACCCCTTCGTATTGCGATACGAGGTAGGGTGCTGCGGGGCCGTGTCAGAGCTATATGCGCTGACCCTCATGTATGGGCATGCGATTGGTCCGGTGGCGCCACCAAAGTATGCTTGTGTGATGAGATACGAATTGAATGATGATGTGAATGGGATGAAGTGAATCTGTGACCATAGAATATATGCTAGTATCTTTATATGCTTGGTTATAACTGTTGAATGTGCTTATCCCTATGGGGGGAAATTGTTAGGAAAAAATTGTAATAGATTTTGATAAGCCATATTGTAATTTGTAGATCCCCAATTTTATTTTATTAGACTAGATGAAAGGAAAAATTAAATTCATTAGTTGAGGAAATGGATGAAGAAGATATAAAGCCTAAAATCAAGAATTTGCCTAGTGAAAATGGCAAACAAAAGAGGAAGATATATGCGTATGATATTCAAGAAGAAATCCCTCAAGAAATCCCGAAGAAGAAAGAACGTGACTTGAAGTTTGCATGAAGCTATCTTGAAGATCAAGCATCTATGGAAAGAAAGGAGAACACCAAGTGAAACAAGAAGATGTCTAAAAGGTTGTATGGATGAGATGGTAGAAGCTTGAAATATTATGTGCAAGGTCACAAGTTCGAATCAAGAACAAGATTCCAAATCCCTTGGCTTTTTGATTGATAATGCCATAAGGGAGGAAGAAATTCTCAATCATCTGGCTTTACAACAACATGAATTCGTCATTGGAAGTCAACCGCAACAGCCAGTTTTGACCGCCGCACCAACAAAAGGCAGAGGCCGAGGACGTGGTCAACAATCCCAAGTTGGTTTCGCTCAATTTGCAAATCCGAGTTTTGGATCAAGCTCATCGAAAGTGGCCGAAACTCGAGGATGGCTCGAATGCTCAAAAGGAACCATAACACCGCAGAAAATCTGGACATCCGAAAATGTGCCGAGTATGGTGAAAAGATGGCCAAAAGCTGATCAAGCTCAATGGATTTCGGACAAGAATAAAGAAGAAGAAGCAAAATGGAAGCAAACCGAAATGTGGTATGAGCTCAGAGACTATACCAACAAAAATGGTGAAAGTTTGGGACTCCAAAGAAGCTTTGAAGAATGCATAATTTGGTGGGAAGCCGGAGCTCTTCCGGGCACCAATATTAAAGAGGCCTTTGGACATTATATGGCTGGGAATGTGACTAAGAGATTTGAATGTGAAAAATTCAAGAACGATATCTGCAAGATGAGAGAACATATCAAGGATATATTGAAAGCTGACATGGGAGTCAAGAAACCCAGAAGGTAATCAAGCATAAATTCCTCAAGAATATGATGTTTTGAATTTCTATGATTTTGGCTACAATAATATTTCCTCTAATCGACTAATATGAATAAATATTTCCCATGGTCTGATCTAAGTCTGTTTTGATTTATTTTGGCTATCATGTATTAGTTCGTGAATTAAAAGGACAAGAATTGTCAAACGCATGCAAAAATTTGAAAAGATAAAAATTGATTAAAAAATTAATCAAGGATGCGTATAGGACTTGTCTAAATTAATTCACAAAGTTTTCGATTTCCCTAGAATTATTTTTGTCAAACTCATCTTGGCTTTGTCAGAATAAAATTGAGCAAAAATGAAAATATTTTTCAAATACTTAAAGCCAATGTTTGAGTATAGGTTATGGCATTATCAAAAGGGGGGAAATTGTTAGGAATAAATTGTAATAGATTTTGATAAGCCATATTGTAATTCGTAGATCCCCAATTTTATTTTATTAGACTAGTCGAGTCATAGACCAAGAAAGGGAAAAATAAATTCATTAGTTGAGGAAATGGATGAAGAAGATATAAAGACTAAAATCAAGAATTTGCCTAGTGAAAATGGCAAACAAAAGAGGAAGATGTATGCGTATGATATTCAAGAAGAAATCCCTCAAGAAATCCCGAAGAAGAAATAACGTGACTTGAAGTTTGCATGAAGCTATCTTGAAGATCAAGCATCTATGGAAAGAAAGGAGTACACCAAGTGAAACAAAAAGATGTTTAAAAGGTTGTATGGATGAGATGGTAGAAGCTTGAAATATTATGTGCAAGGTCACAGGTTTGAATCTCCCATCTCACATATTTTAAAGAAGCCAAGAGTTTAATTCCATCAATTAAAGTATGAGGCGATGGTTTGGCCGAAGGGATTTCCAATTTGACTATGGGATGAGATTTCCAAATTGACTAAGGAATGAACTTTACAAGTGAAGGGATGAAGTGTTTCTCATATTGGTATCTCGAAAATTGACATAGGGATGCAATTTCATCTGAAGGGTTGAAGTTCAAATTGATATCTCGAAGGGAAGGCAATTTCAATTTGAAGGGATGAGATCTACAAGGGCTTCAATTCAATTGGAGATATAAATTGAAAGGGATGAGATTTCAAATTGATATCTCGAAGGGAAGGCAATTTCAATTTGAAGGGATGAGATCTACAAGGGCTTCAATTCAATTGGAGATATAAATTGAAAGGGATGAGATTGCAAGTCCAAATTGAAAGGGATGAGATTGCAAGTCCAAATCAAGTAAGGGATGAGATTGCAAGTCCAAATCAAGTAAGGGATGAGATTTCAATTGACAAATCTAGCAAGGGATAGAGATTTCATTTCCCAAAATAGCAAGGGATGAAGTTTCACAACAGAAGAGATTTCCCAAGTCAATTGAAGAGATGAAGTCTGGAAGCAGTCTACAGACCCAGACACGTGAAGTACAGAGGAAAATATAAGAAGAAGTTGCAGAAGCAAAAATACTAGTCTAACTAGTAAGGGATTATATTGGAGATTATATTTTGAATATAAAAATCCCAAGAGGCGTGATCTACACCAGATGGAGATTCATGGGACGCAATTTTTGCTAAAACCTCAAGCTCAACTTGAAATCTCTGACATATCTGCAACGTTATCTTATCTTCTGACAAAAGGCTATACAGCTAAGAGAAATTCAAAAATGAGAACGTTTCTCTCCAACGGAAATATTCTCATTACCAGCTATAAAAGGATGAAGATTGAAGCTTTGAAAAATAGAAGCAAGAAGCAAGAATACAGAGCTAAACAGAGCATACAAAATTCAAGGAAAGCTTTCCATCTCAGGAGCTTAAATTGATATATTCTTTGTGAGATAAACACTCAGAGTGATACAGAGCTTAGAAAAGAAATATCCAAGAGTGTTAATATCTTCATCAACTTCAAGAGACTCAGCGCACCATTGAAGATCATCTACAGAGTCTCAAAGTTGGAAGCAAGGCAAAACTTGTTTTGGAGCAAAACAAGGGAAAGGAGGAAAGTAACACGGAGTTGTGAGATCCGAAGCAGCAGTGTCGGAGGACATTGGGCGTGATTGGTGTGGGCTTGGTGATCAAAGCACCAGATCACGGAAGATACGTTTCTACCGGATCGTAGAAGACGGGGGGAAAGTAACGCGGAGTCGTGAAATCCTGGGAAAGTAACGCGGCGACGTGAAACCCGAAGCAGCAGTGTTGGAGGCACTGGGCGTGATTAGTGTGTGCTTGGTGATCAAAGCACTAGATCACGGAATTCATTGTATCTTGGAACCAAGAAGTGGTGGATATAGTGAATTGGCTCTTGGAGAAAAGAGCAAGTGGAGTAGGAGGATTACATCACCTCGCGAACCGCTATTAATTGCCTTGTGTTCAATACTGCTTTCTTTACTTACTGCTCTTGCTTGCTTCTCACGAGAATAATCTTGACACGATCTACACACACACCGTATTGTTTATTTATTTATGCTGAGTACCATACTCTAACAATCTAGTTAAGAGTTTTAGTTTATCTCTGGCTTACCAATTGTTATATTGTGCTAAAAAGTTTGAAAGTCTATTCACCCCCCCCCTCCCCTCTAGACTTTCACCTTACCTCTTTTGGGACCAACAATTGGTATCAGAGCGGGTGCCTATCCGAGTCAGAATTTGTCTCTAATCGATACTAACAATTGGTATCAAGGCCTGTAGCCTATTTGAGTCAAATTTGTTTCAAAGCAAGTTGTCTCTTTGGGTCAACCTTGTTTCTGACTGCTAGGCAGATCCATCTTACCCACTGTGTGTAAATTGGATTATTTGTCTCTCGTATCCACCGAGAAGATGAATAAAGATTTAGCTCAAAATCTATTATTCTCGCTTGATAAATTTGATGATTGGAAAGTTCGTATGCAGGTTCATCTATCAGCTTTACACGATGAAATGAGGGAAGTAATTTCCAATGGCCCGATCGAAATATTGAAAGTAAATACGGCTTTTCTTCTATCTCCGGATGCTCAACAATTCGTACCAAAGCCAGAACCGGAATGGACATCGGATGATAGAAAGAGGAACAATCTTGACAACATTGCCAATGATATTCTGTTCAAAGCCATTGATGATACAATATTCCCAAAGGTTCGAAAATGTACAAGTGCAAAAGAAATTTGGGATACTCTCATCAAGATCGGAGAAGGAGATGATCAAGAAAAAGATAACAAGCTCACTATTGCTATGAAGAAGTTCGAGGACTTCAAAATGCTCTCAAACGAATCCATTGTTGATATGGAAGCTGGAATGATCAAAATCCTTGGAGAAATTAATGACCTTGGCAAAAATGTTAGCCAAAAGGAAATTAATCTCAAAGTTCTACGAGGCTTACCATCTACTTGGGATATGAAGGTTACGGCTATGCGAGATCACCGAGATCTAAGAATATTGTCAACCGACAAATTATTTAGTGATCTTAAAGCATAGGAGTTGGAAATGAAGGCCAAAGATGATGAAGTTCATGAAATTCGAAATCCAGCTCTAATGGCCGAACAACCATCAACCTCCAGGTCAGTAGATAATATTGATTTTATAACTGACGAACAATTTGCTCTTTTTGTGAGAAAATTCAAAAGGTTCATGCGAAAAGGGACAACAAAAATTCTGCTCGTGGAAAATATGTCTCTCGCACGACACAAGAAGAGAAAGTCGAAGAAAACAACAATTTATGCTACAATTGCCGCAAACCCGGACATTTCGAAATAAATTGTCCGTATCCGATCGTTAGCAAGTATCAAGGCATAAATGTTGAATCTACACCGAATAAATCCGAAAGAAAAGATCAAAGGTTCAAGCGCGACAAAAGAAAAGCTCTCGTTAGCAATGAACCAAATGAAAATGATGAGTCGAATGGATTGTCATCAAGTGATGAAAGCTCAAGTTCGGAAGATGACACGGCTCTAGTATGCAAATCAATTGAGTTCAGTTCAAGTGAACAGTGCTTTATGGCTCTTGGAGCAGAGGAAGAAGAGGATGTTTGGTACATCGACAGTGGTTGCTCACGCCACATGACTAGAAATAAATCTTGTCTAGTGAATTTCAAGAAAATCGATGGACCAAAAGTTATATTTAGAGGAAATCAAAATTATGGAACTACAAAAGGAGTTGGTACAATTGAAAGAAATGGTCTAAAGATCGAAGATGTTTCATTTGTTGAAGGCCTAAAATTCAATTTGTTGAGCACTAGTCAATTTTGTGATTAAGGCTATCTTGTGGAATTTTCCAAAGATAATTGCCTAATCAAAAATGAGCTCTCAAATGAAGTTGTGCTCACTGGAAAAAGGCGAAAGAATATGTATGTTGTTGATTGGAGCACAAGCAAAGGTTCAGTATGCTTAATGGCCAGAAATTCAAATGAAGCAAATTGGGAATGACACAAAAAGCTCAATCATTTAAACTTCAAGACTATCAATCAGCTTGCAAAGAAAAATCTAGTTGAAGGACTACCAAGTATTATCTTCAAGAGGGACCAAGTGTGTGATGCATGCCAACGCGGAAAGCAAATCAAATCATCATTCAAGTCTAAGACGCACGAATCAACATCAAGACCGCTAAGCTTGTTACACATGGACTTATTTGAACCGGTTGATCCAATAAGTGTAAGTGGTAAGAAATATACTCTTGTTGTTGATGATGATTTTTCCAGGTACACTTGGACCGTGTTTCTCAAGAAGAAAAATGAAGTTGAACAAGTGTTGCCGAAACTGTTGAAGCAACTGCAAAATGAGAAAGAATTGCAAATATCAAAAATCCGAACCGATCGTGGAACCGAGTTCGTGAATGGAGTTATACAAGCCTTTTGCAATTCACATGGAATTTCTCATCAATTATCTGCCGCTAGAACACCACAACAAAACGGTGTTGCCGAAAGAAGAAACCGGACGCTCAAAGAAGCCGCACGAGTGATGATTAGTGCAGTCGGTCTCCCGAAACGATATTGGGCGGAAGCTATCAACACTGCTTGCTATACGCAAAATCGAAGCATGATCCATAAGCAGTATAACAAGACGCCATATGAGCTATATAAAGGGAGAAAACCAAATATTGGTTATTTTCATATTTTTGGATGCAAGTGCTTTATTCATATTAATGATAAATTGCATCTAAAAGCCTTTGATGAGCGTGCAGATGAAGGAATTTTTCTAGGATATTCGACTACCAGCAAAGCATTCAGAGTGTTGAATAAAAGAACAATGGTGGTTGAAGAATCCATACACGTGGTATTTGATGAAAAATCACACGTCAATATTGATGCTCTGGACGAAAATGGCGAAAATATTGAGCAAAATGGTAACAAGTGTCATATTGATTTTTGTGATACTGATGATACGTGTGAAGAAAATATTTTGCAGGGAATGGATGAGTGGGAAATTAATTCTCTAGAAAATCCCATCTCTCATCCAGTAAGAAATGAAGTGCGGGATGCAATTGGTATTGAAATTGCAAATCAACCCAAGGATGCAGTTGAAGTGGAAATTGCAAATCAACCCTTGGATGCAATTACTGGAGAAGTTGGAAATCTAGAAAATGAAGCAGAACTTCGAAACAGTGCTACCTCTTCTCAACCAGTAAATCCACCCAGCACCATGCACCCTTTTGAACCAGACTTAAGATGGCTCAAAAATCACCCACCAGAATTAGTGATCGGAAATGTTCGAGATGGCGTGAAAACAAGATCATCTACCATGGAAGCATTGTTCATATGTTATCTATCTCAGATTGAACCAAAAGAAGTGGACGAAGCTCTAAATGATCCAAGTTGGATTGACGCCATGCAAGAGGAACTCGATCAATTCAAAAGAAATGACGTTTGGGAACTTGTTCCAAGACCAATGAACCACAATGTTGTAGGAACTAAATGGGTCTTCCGGAACAAAGCAAACAAAGAAGGCGTGATTGTTAGGAATAAAGCAAGGCTCGTTGCAAAAGGATACTCTCAAGAAGAAGGAATAGATTTTGATGAAACCTTTGCACCGGTAGCCAGACTCGAAGCTATAAGGATTTTCCTAGCCTACGCCGCACACAAAGACTTCACCGTTTATCAAATGGACGTTAAAAGCGCATTCTTGAATGGACTACTCGAAGAAGAAGTTTATGTCGAACAACCCCCAGGTTTTGAGATAAAAGGTGAAGGTGATAAAGTCTACAAACTTAAAAAGGCATTGTATGGGTTGAAACAAGCACCTAGAGCTTGGTATGACACCTTGTCAATGTTCTTGATAAGCTGTGGAATCACCAAAGGCCTTGTTGACAGAACTCTCTTTAGAATTCAAGATGGTGATCATATTTTATTAGTGCAAATATATGTTGATGATATTATTTTTGGAAGCACTAACAATTCTTTGTGTGAGAAATTTTCGAAGCTTATGCAGAATAAATTCGAAATGAGCATGATGGGTGAATTGAATTATTTCTTGGGCTTACAAGTCAAACAATTGAAGGAAAGAATATTCATCAATCAAGCAAAGTACACCCGTGACTTGATAAAGAAGTTTGGCCTTGATGGAAAATAATCGATCAAAATTCCAATAAGTACATCAATAAGGCTAGACAAAGACGAAGATGGAAAAGATGTCAAACAAACGAAATATAGAGGAATGATTGGTTCACTACTATACCTCACTGCAAGCAGGCCGGACATTTCTTATGCTGTGGGAGTGTGTGCAAGATTCCAAGCAAATCCAAAAGAAAGCCACCTCACCGCAACAAAGAAAATTATAAGATACTTGAAGGGCACAATCAATGTTGGATTGTGGTATCCTAAAGGTACAAATTTTATGCTAACTGGTTTTTCAGATGCGGAATTTGCAGGTTGTAAAATAGACAGAAAAAGCACCTCCGGAACGTGTCAATTCTTGGGAGGAAGGCTTGTTTCTTGGTTTAGCAAAAAGCAAAATTCCATCGCAACTAGTACTGCTGAGGCCGAATACATTGCTGCAGGAAGTTGTTGTGCTCAAATTTTGTGGATGAAGCAATAATTGAAGGATTATGGAGTGAATTGCGACGATGTTAGCATATTTTGTGACAATACAAGTGCAATCGCTATCACTCACAATCCGGTGCTTCACTCAAGAACCAAACATATCGACATACGACATCATTTCATAAGGGATCATGTTGAAAAGAAAGATCTAAAAATCAAGTATATCCCTACGGAGAACCAAGTTGCAGATATTCTCACGAAGCCTTTATGCGAAACGAGATTTTCTACTTTAAGGCATGAGTTGGGAATGCTTGAAATGAGCTAAGTATCACTGAACTTAATCTCTTGATCTAAAATGATACATATGCTCAAATTATGTGTTCTACGTGTTTATATGCTATTATGTGTTTTACGTGTCTATTTTTTTTTATGTTTTACGTGTTTACATATTTCTATGTGCTTAATTTTCATGTAAACTAACTTGCTAAATGTGTTAAGTTTTCAATTGTGAATTTGCATGTAGTGTTTAACGTGATTTTATATGCCATGCAAATTAATGTGACTAAATGTGCAATTTCTATTTAATCTAATTTGTTTTTGAATTGCATGTTTTGATCGTTACTGGGACCGCAAGTTATGTTCATGTTCGTGTTAATTTGTTTGCATGAACAATTTATTTGTGATATATGATCTATAATTTGGTTTATACATATGTGCTAATTGTTTTTTATTAGTTTATTTTAATTGGTATCTAAAATAATTGGCTAGTTTCTAAATATTTGATTATTTGATTATTTGTGTGTTTTAGAAACTACCGTATTTGTGTATGTTTATTTTTGGTGATTAATTGAAATTTGACTAATTTTCTAAATCTGTGTTAATGTTAATTGGGAGTCTACCGTGTATATGTTTGTTTATATATGGATGTGTTTTAATTGCTTTTATTTAAAATTCCATATATGTTTCGGAAATTATATGTGAGATTTATGGATATGTGTGTAATTTGTGTGATTATATATGATACATCTAACGTGTATGTTTTTGAGAAAAAGAAGGAAGAGATCAGATTGGATTGAAAACCTCCACCCTTTAAACCTCTACCCTATAAAACCCAATCCCGTTAAAACTCTTCACCTTTCAAACCTATACCTCTTAAACTTCCACCCATAAATTACATCCCACAAAAATCTCACCCCCTCTCACAAAATCAGATCCCCTCTCATTAATCCTAATCGACACCCTCTCTCTCGAAGATCTCGATCGTCACCCATGCCTCAAATATGATAAAATCCTCTCTTAAACACTAGTAGTTACTTGTCTAATCTCCTCCTAGCACCGTCCTCCTCAACCAATAGAAACTCATCCAAATTTAATGGATGTCAATCATACCTGTTCAGAACCCATCTGTCGACCATAATACCTGAAGCCCTCAGACGTTTTTCAAGCCTATATATACCGGCAATCCAAAAACTGTGCAGGTAGTCTATTTTTTTGCAGGAGAACAATGGTGTCAAAGGAGAAGATCAACGAAGAAAGGAGAACATCAAAGAGAATCTGGAATCAAGTGCGACTCCAAAAGTTGCGAGCCAGAAAGGCTGAGGCTGGAGGACATCTTGTTGGTGACACTGCAAACGACCCTCTTGTCGTATCTGAAGAGAAAAGCTTTGATAAATATACACCTGTCTCACCACCACGAGAACCGGGTTTTATTTATGAAGAAGGAGATGCCAAGAAAAGCCTATCACCACCGTGTCAAGGCTTAGCCGAACAGGAGAAGCCCAAAGGGTCTGAATCCCCTTTTCTGAAGTTTTCACCTGTTGTCCAGCCGGACATCTACCAGGAGATCCAGAACATGAGCGACGCCGAGTACCTCCACTATCTGAAGCAGCTGACATTTGGACCGGTCATGCCACCACCAGGATTCGAAGGGCTTACTCAAGAACCTCTTGCACCACCTGTTCAAAATGTTGCACCATCGGCCGTAGAACAAGATTTACCACCAGTTCCACCTGAACTTGTTCTGCAATCTGCTCCACCACCGGTGAGTCCCCGTATCCGTCCACCCGTGGACTATACAAGGTTCTTCAATGCAACGTACTCGTCCTCAAGCTCGAACATGCACATCGAAGATTCAGGACCAGGGTACTGCCCATCTCCTCCACACACTGACGAGGACAACAGTGAAGATGAATGTTGTTCTACTAATCGCAGTTGATGTGGTTGTACTATCGAAGAATGTCTTTTATGATCCTCTTTTGTACTCCTGATTAAAGGAGTAATAAATAAAAAAATTTGGGTTGGCTGTGTTTGGAACAAATCGTATTTCCTATCCCATTAAAAAGGACAAAAAATGAACATTCTTTCTCATCACGTCATATGGTCAAAAGTCAAAAAAATTGGACCCTACAAGGGATGAATTAAGAGACCAAATTGATGGTGAAATCAGACCATCAATTGGGGGGGAATTGTAACTCCCCAGATTTTCAAGACATTTTAAACTTATATAATAAAGGTAATATCTCATTACATCCCAAAGTATATCATAAGTGTACGGGGTGCTATGCCACACCTGGGCTAGAGAACCCAGGTGCACAGGCTGTCTAACTAATATCCGTTGAAACATAATGCATAATCTGGCGCGCAGGCCGAAAGGGAAACTAATCTATTTCTACGCTCCGGTTCTAGCGCGCTCCAGTGCTCTAGTCCTCTGTGCCTGAAAGCCAAATATATCTGTTCAGTGAGAGATGCTGGTAACCCACTCCAACGTGTTGAAATACAATACATATATAGATATATATAGATATACGAAAACCATTTTGAGCATGAAGATATATCCTACGAACTCTAGCTTTAAAACTGGGAATGACTCGACAGATAAGGCCAGACACAAGCAACAGTTATAACGAGCATATGCAGTTCACAACAGATAAGGCAGATAAGGCAAAGTATAAACAATAGTCATAACTCAACATCAACAATCCCCAACATAAATCCCGTAGTCACATCCCCCAAGACACTCGTAATCACACTCGTCCATATCTCAACACATAGCACACTTTGTTGGCGCCACAGGACCAATCGCATGCCCATACATGAGGGTCAGCGCATATAGCTCTGACACGGCCCCGCAGCACCCTGCCCCGTATCGCAACACGGAGTGGTCGATCGCAACCGACCGATGAACCGCAGCTCATCATAGTGTTTGATCGCAAGCAAACAGTGGACCGCAGCCCAAGAGAATGTCATCTGACCGCAGCCAGGAAAAAAGGACGAACCGCAGCTCGTATAGAAACGTTTGATCGCAACCAAACGGTGGACCGCAGCCCAAGAGTATCAATCTGACCGCAGCCAGCTTCTAAACCGCAGCTCAGGATAACCAATCCGATCGCAACCGAATTGGAGTAGCACACACATAACACATGGCAAGCACATGCAACCCACATTACACATTAGGAAGGGGGAGAAAACGTATAACAAAACCTATGCGTGATCCATCACTTACTAAGAATAGTCCTAAGGGGTTCATACCTCTTCCACCTAGGTCAACGGGATACCAATTCAACTAGCATGCAATATAATAGACTCATAAACCTACGAACGGTACCCGAAACATCAAACTAGACATAGTCACGATAAACGGAGTCCGTTGGGACACCACGGGGAACGGGGAACGTCAAACGGGGAAGCCGGGGTCCCGGGTGGGACAATTTTCCAGCGGGTAGCCGGTGGGTGGTGGGCCACCCGCCGGATTCTACTGTTCCGGGCAGCGGGTCGCCGGCGGGAAGCTGCTTGCCCGCCGGCCACCCGCTGCCGGGCGGTGTTTTACGGCCATGGGTAGGTGGCGGGTCCCCTACCCCCCACTGACTCCTTTCACACACTTTACGCCCCGGGAACCGTTATGGAACCCGAAACCATGCTTAGACACTTTACAACACAATTAACGACAACACGTAGACAATTAACGAATCAAATACAAGAAACGAACGGCACATAACCTATCATGCTTTCCTAAATATAATCAACACCCAAACATGCGATTTCCCCACCCGATAATCCAAGAATAAGATTATACGATACAACCTAGGGTTCTAATCACTTTTATATCAACAAGAATACGGTTCGTCTTCTAATTGCAAGATTCGGTAAGAATAACACATAAGCATCAAGAACATCACACAATTATCAAGAACAACACATAATCACCAAGAATTCCATATAATCATCAAGAACACCATAATTATCAAGAATCTCCCAATATCAAGATTATCAAGATCCCTCATGGGATCATCACGTCCAGCATCAATAATAATCAACAGATCTCGCCATTCACAATAATATGGGGGAAACCCTAAGGGGGAATCATAACTACGAAAATAGGTTTTGTTGAGACATGGGTTACCTCTTAGCCTTAATTGGTTCCTTGGCTATGAAGGGTCTTCCTTTAAGCTTTCTTGCTTTCTTGCTTTCTTCTAAGGGAATTCTTGGAGCTCTCCTGGGGTGGTGGGGCGTTTAGACGTGTGGGGAGTCATAGGTGCCTCTTAAGTCCCCTATTTATATATTTAGGAATCCTAATTAGGGACTAATATTATAGGCTCGCTAATTCTATTCCTTTTGGGACTAAGGATTGGGTTTAGGGGTTGGGTTTATATATGAGGGCCCATGGACTATGGTGGGCGTTTTTCCCTAATCAGTTATAATTTATTCTTTCTTTTGGGCTATTGATTAATTAATTAAATGGTTTTAGGGGCCGTAAGACGGGGTGTTACAGGAATACTTATATGAAGAGCCAGTGCACAATAACACTCCTATGTTGTCTCTTCAAAATAACTCTCTGGAAGAAGCCAATTTAAATACAGAGATTATTTCAAGAACAGAGGTTATTGAAGAAGAAATTGAAAATCATCTTGAAGAAGCCGAATCACCAGAATAAAATTTGCAGCTTGTTGAAAATCCAGTTCTTGGTGATCCACGAAGGAATTTGTTCAAAAGTCTACACTCTTTGAACATGAGTAGAAGTCGAACCCGAGAAGAAGATGAAGATGATTTGTTAACATCACTATTTGCAAAAGTTACAGAATCAAGTGATGTTGTGTGTCAAAAGATTGGAACAACTCTTACCGAGCAAGGACATCTCTCTTTGCAACACTTTGAGGACACACGAACAAATTTGAAGGAGCTATTTGAACATCAAAACGCTCTGCAAACAAAGATAGACAGAGCCGAAAGACATCTAAAAGGAGATCTCACCGAAGGATTATTGGAGATAATCCAACTTATGAAGAAGAAACGAGAAGCTACCGAGAAGATCAACAATGAAAGACACATGAGACAAATAAAGGCCATACAAGACCAAGAGACAAGGATAAATCACCTTGAGGTAGAATTATCCTCTATGGCTAACAAAATATCTGATTTGCAGGATATTTCTCTCAAAACACATGATGGAGTTAAGCTTGTTAAAGCCAATCAAGAACAAGATTCCAAATCCCTTGGCTTTTTGATGGATAATGCCATAAGGGGGGAAGAAATTCTCAATCATCTGGCTTTACAACAACATGAATTCATCATTGGAAGTCAACCGCAACAGCCAGTTTTGACCGTCGCACCAACAAAAGGCAGAGGCCGAGGACGTGGTCAACAATCCCAAGTTGGTTTCGGTCAATTTGCAAATCCGAGTTTTGGATCAAGCTCATCGAAAGTAGCCGAAACTCGAGGATGGCTCAAATGCTCAAAAGGAACCATAACACCGCAGAAAATCTGGACATCCGAAAATGTGCCGAGTATGGTGAAAAGATGGCCAAAAGCTTATCAAGCTCAATGGATTTCGGACAAGAATAAAGAAGAAGAAGCAAAAAGGAAGCAAACCGAAATGTGGTATGAGCTCAGAGACTATACCAACAACAATGGTGAAAGTTTGGGACTCCAAAGAAGCTTTGAAGAATGCATAATTTGGTGGGAAGCCGGAGCTCTTCCGGGCACCAATATTAAAGAGGCCTTTGGACATTATATGGCTGGGAATGTGACTAACAGATTTGAATGTGAAAAATTCAAGAACGATATCTGCAAGATGAGAGAACATATCAAGGATATATTGAAAGCTGACATGGGAGTCAAGAAACCCAGAAGGTAATCAAGCATAAATTCCTCAAGAATATGATGTTTTGAATTTCTATGATTTTGGCTACAATAATATTTCCTCTAATCGACTAATATGAATAAATATTTCCCATGGTCTGATCTAAGTCTGTTTTGATTTATTTTGGCTATCATGTATTAGTTCGTGAATTAAAAGGACAAGAATTGTCAAACGCATGCAAAAATTTGAAAAGATAAAAATTGATTAAAAAATAAATCAAGGATGCGTATAGGACTTGTCTAAATTAATTCACAAAGTTTTCGATTTCCCTAGAATTATTTTTGTCAAACTCATCTTGGCTTTGTCAGAATAAAATTGAGCAAAAATGAAAATATTTTTCAAAGACTTAAAGCCAATGTTTGAGTATAGGTTATGGCATTATCAAAAGGGGGGAAATTGTTAGGAATAAATTGTAATAGATTTTGATAAGCCATATTGTAATTCGTAGATCCCCAATTTTATTTTATTAGACTAGTCGAGTCATAGACCAAGAAAGGGAAAAATAAATTCATTAGTTGAGGAAATGGATGAAGAAGATATAAAGACTAAAATCAAGAATTTGCCTAGTGAAAATGGCAAACAAAAGAGGAAGATGTATGCGTATGATATTCAAGAAGAAATCCCTCAAGAAATCCCGAAGAAGAAATAACGTGACTTGAAGTTTGCATGAAGCTATCTTGAAGATCAAGCATCTATGGAAAGAAAGGAGTACACCAAGTGAAACAAAAAGATGTTTAAAAGGTTGTATGGATGAGATGGTAGAAGCTTGAAATATTATGTGCAAGGTCACAAGTTCGAATCTCACATCCCACATATTTTAAAGAAGCCAAGTTTAATTCCATCAGTTAAAGTATGAGGCGATGGTTTGGCCGAAGGGATTTCCAATTTGACTATGGGATGAGATTTCCAGGGAAGCAATTTGCAAAGTCAAAGAGGATGAGATT
Organism: Ipomoea nil; assembly: GCF_001879475.1. Classification (NCBI taxonomy): domain Eukaryota; kingdom Viridiplantae; phylum Streptophyta; class Magnoliopsida; order Solanales; family Convolvulaceae; genus Ipomoea; species Ipomoea nil. The sequence goes on from NW_017616885.1 coordinate 190,768, forward strand.
TTTGCAAAGAGGATTAGATTTCCAAATTGACTAAGGAATGAAGTTTACAAGTGAAAGGATGAAGTTTCTCAAATTGGTATCCCGAAAATTGACAGAGGGATGTAATTTCATCTGAAGGGTTGAAGTTCGAAATTGAAGTTCAAACTTCGAGAAGGCAATTTCAAATGATATCTCGAAGAAAAGGCAATTTCAATTTGAAGGGATGAGATCTACAAGGGCTTCAATTCAATTGGAGATATAAATTGAAAGGGATGAGATTGCAAGTCCAAATCAAGTAAGGGATCTAAATTGAAAGGAATGAGATTGCAAGTCCAAATCAAGTAAGGGATGAGATTGCAAGTCCAAATCAAGTAAGGGATGAGATTTCAATTGACAAATCTAGCAAGGGATAGAGATTTCATTTCCCAAAATAGCAAGGGATGAAGTTTCACAAGGGAAGAGATTTCCCAAGTCAATTGAAGAGATGAAGTCTGGACGCAGTCTACAGACCCAGACACGTGAAGTACAGAGGAAAATATAAGAAGAAGTTGCAGAAGCAAAAATACTTGTCTAACTAGTAAGGGATTATAGTGGAGATTATATTTTGAAGATAAAAATCCCAAGAGGCGTGATCTACACCAGATGGAGATTCATGGGACGCCATTTTTGCTAAAACCTCAAGCTCAACTTGAAATCTCTGACATATCTGCAACGTTATCTTATCTTCTGACAAAAGGCTATACAGCTAAGAGAAATTCAAAAATGAGAACGTTTCTCTCCAACGGAAATATTCTCATTACCAGCTATAAAATGATGAAGATTGAAGCTTTGAAAAATAGAAGCAAGAAGCAAGAATACAGAGCTAAACAGAACATACAAAATTCAAAGAAAGCTTTCCATCTCAGGAGCTTAAAATTATATATTCTTTGTGAGATAAACACTCAGAGTGATACAGAGCGTAGAAAAGAAATATCCAAGAGTGTTAAAATCTTCATCAATTTCAAGAGACTCAGCGCACCATTGAAGATCATCTACAGAGTCTCAAAGTTGGAAGCAAGGCAAAACTTGTTTTGGAGCAAAACAAGGGAAAGGAGGAAAGTAACACGGAGTTGTGAAATCCTGGATTGTCACACGGAGTTGTGAGATCCGAAGCAGCAGTGTCGGAGGACATTGGGTGTGATTGGTGTGGGCTTGGTGATCAAAGCACCAGATCACGGAAGATACGTTTCTACCGGATCGTAGAAGACGGGGGGAAAGTAACGCGGAGTCGTGAAATCCTGGGAAAGTAACGCGGCGACGTGAAACCCGAAGCAGCAGTGTTGGAGGCACTGGGCATGATTAGTGTGGGCTTGGTGATCAAAGCACTAGATCACGGAATTCATTGTATCTTGGAACCAAGAAGTGGTGGATATAGTGAATTGGCTCTTGGAGAAAAGAGCAAGTGGAGTAGGAGGATTACATCACCTCGCGAACCACTATAAATTGCCTTGTGTTCTTTACTGCTTTCTTTACTTACTGCTCTTGCTTGCTTCTCACGAGAATAATCTTGACACGATCTACACACACACCGTATTGTTTATTTATTTCCGTTGCGTACCATACTCTAACAATCTAGTTAAGAGTTTTGGTTTATCTCTGGCTTACCAATTGTTATATTGTGCTAAAAAGTTTGAAAGTCTATTCACCCCCCCCCCCCCCTCTAGACTTTCACCTTACCTCTTTTGGGACCAACATTATCTGTCGAGTCTATTCTTGGTTTTAAAACTAGTGTCTCTTAAGTATATATCTTCCTGCTTCAAAATGATTTTCGTATATCTATATATATCTATCTATAATGTATTTCAACGCGTTGGAGTGGGTTACCGGCATCTCTCGCTGAACAGATATATTTGGCTTTCAGGCACAGATGAGTAGATCCCAGAGTGCGCTAGAAGATCGCGGATTAGATAGATAGTCTTTCCTTTCGGCCTGCGTGCCATAATGATGTATTGAGGATATTAGTTAGTTTAGCCTGTGCATCTGAGTTCTCCAGCTCAGATGTGGCATGGCACCGCGTACACTTATGATTAATGTTACTCTGTTTGGGATTTTATGAGAAATTGCCTTTATTCTATAAGCTTTAAAAGTTTCAAAATTTCGGGGTGTTACAGTGTTACACATGTGTTGCCAATGGTTGTGTCCTTATTCTCTTGTGTTATCCATGTCGGGTGTTAATATACTGAGTGATGGTAGATTATACCTTGAGCCGTTCTTGTGTGTCGTTGTATTTCTTGTTGTCTTGGGATGTGTTCCCCTATCTTCGTTGTGGGGGCATAGAGTCTTGTGTTTGACTTCTACTCTTGGCTTTGAACTTATATACTATATTCCGTTTCGCAAGTGATTTTGTATATATATCCTATCTATGTATGATATTTCACATGTATTGGTGGATTACCAGCATCATTCGTGGACCGGGCGTCGTCCCATATATTTATGTGTTTCTTTCAGGTGCTGAGTAGATGAGAGCGCGATCTAGAAACAGATAGTATAGATCCCTTGAACCTTGTCATGGTTTTTGCCTGTGTGTCGTTGTTAGACTTTAGACTTTTTGTGGTTGACCTTGTTCTTGGATAGACAGATTATGTTGCAGATGTTTACGCCTGTGCATTCACCGTTGTGTGGACGTGGCATAACACTCTACGTTTTCCATCTATTTCATAATTAGTCTTCCGCTGTGTATGTTTGTATGGTTAGATTATCTGCATGTTTAAGCTTTAATTTAGTATGGAAATCGGGGGTGTTACACATAGCATGCTCAAAAGATAAAGTAAATCAAATAAAGATCTACTTCTCCCGTGTTGTCATTTCGTTTTGCATCATTTCGTGTTAAGGGAAATACGAAACAAATAAAGTTTTGGTAATTTGCAACGAAAGGTGTTTATTTATGATGATCAGAGAGAAATATCAGACAGAAGTACATAGAAGATAACATAATAGAGAAATTTATTTCTTCACTTTTCCCTTCATATTCTTGCTCTCCACAACTCTCATTGACATCATTTTGCCCAGCTCCTTGCGAAACCATTTCGCGGTCTTGGCCTTCTTAGACCCAGAAGGAGATGGTACTGGCTTCACTTCACTACTCGTGTTAGATTCAGTAGCGTGAGTGCTGAGATACATGAGATAGTCTCGGTCAGCGAGAGGATTTTTCCAATCCTCAACTGAGGGAAAGTTTCGTCCATCTCCCACTGGTGGAGGTGCTTCATGAATGCCAGCAATGGGGGCTTCCTCAGAATCAGATCCATTATCACCGTGGTGATCACTGTCCGATGAAAGATCTACTAGAGTGATCTCGCTGTTTCCAGGATAAAGATCTCCATGCTCTTCTCTCAATTTTTGAGAAGCTTCCTTCTGCAATTGAGTTATGGATTGAGTAACTGGCCTTTGAGATGCCATGATCTTTCTGTTTGTGAGATACAAAGGAAGATTGTGAATGTGTGAATTTGGAGCTCACAAAATCCATCCTTTTATAGTACCAAATGATTGATTCTGCGCATTGAATATAGTGAGCATTGAATGCCCATTCAATGGTTTTACGTTATTTATCGTGCCATTTATTTCGACTTTGACTAATAACGCATGAAACGACACCTAGAATATATTTCATAGAGAACTGTGCATTTGTCGTTAGACACAATAAATCAAATGAAGACTTTTTCCATTCATAACACTTGTTGAGAACAGAGAAACAACAACCATACATTCTAAGACGAAGGGAGATTATTCGAGATCATTTAGAATTTTATGGCACGGAGATTGCTACTTTTTCTCTTTTCCCTTCCTTGCCTTACTGGATCCACCCTTGTTCAATTGGGTTTCCTTCTTTGTTGCAGAGAGATCAGGATAGGAAGAACCAACAGAGGTGTAGACACTTAAATTTTGATAAATATTGATTATTTATCAATATTAGTATATTTGAAGTTATGTATGGATAATATTGATATTATTTAATTTGTTAATTAGATAATATCAAAAGAGTTTGAGTTTATCAAAACTCTTCTATCCTCCCGCTATAAATAGGACATCTTATTTCTATGTAATCACACAGACATCCTAGGAAAAAAATCATGTAAACATTTAGAAATATATATTATTCAGAGATCACAATGAAAATGTGATCCTGAAAGTAAAAACCCCTCCTCCAATCCAATCATGAATGTTGATCCAAACCTCTATTGAAGATCAAGCCATTTGAACCCGGAGGCCCTTCAAGAAGAACAAGCTATATATACAAGCCCTTCTTTGAAGATCAAGCCACTTGAAACCCGGTGGCCCTTCAATGGTGGAGTGTTCGAGACATTAATTGGAGAATCAGAGGACCATCCAGAGACTTGTACCCACACCGCATTGATATACTTGATATGTAATTCAGAATTTTGAATTTCTAAATATAATTCAATTTTCTTTGATAACAAATTGGCACGCCCAGTGGGACAGCTCTTCCTCTCATCTCTTCATAGGCACTTTCAACCGGTATGGGGGCAAACCCCATATGAAATTTGAAATGGAGTAGTGTTAGGAATATATTGTATAAGTATTGATGAGCCAAATGTATTTTGTAGACCCCAATTTTATTTTATTTGAGTCAGTTCTGGTTCACAAAGTATAGTGCACCACTGCCATGAAGCCTACATGAAGTCTACGTGAAAGCAGTTTGAAGGAAGAATAAATGAAAGCGGGATCATAGCTTAACACATTTATGAAGCATCAAGTCACTAAAGGTTGAGATAGACGAGATGGTAGAAGATTTGTTGAAGTATGCTTAATGCAAGATGATCCACAGTTCGATTGTTATTAGAAGAAATTTTGGTGTAAAGAAGAATTGCTATCGTGAAGTAGCAATATCAGGAGATGATGTAATCACAATTTTTATCGAACACTATCATGAGAGAACAATTTTTATCGAACACTATCATGAGAGAACAATTTTTATCGTGATAGTTGAGAATTATCGGATGATGACGTCACGACTATCGGGTAATGACATCACAATGTGATAAAGCTAGTGGAGAACACGTGGAGGAGACAAGACAAAAGAATTTAAGTCTTGGATTATATCAATTGGATACCCAGGCGAGATGGAAGAAGCGTTGCCAAGCAAAGAAAATGGTCTACAGTTTGATTCCCACTTGAAGTAATTTTATGAATTCATGATATTGGTCCATAATATACAATGGAACGTGATATCTAGTCCATGATACAAGGTGGAACATGATAGCTAGCTCATGATATGAAATGGAACATGATATATGTAGTCCATGATACAAGGTGGAACATGATATATAGTCCATGATACACTATTGGGACATGACATCATCAAAAGGAGCTATGACATCATGATAGAATTAGACAGAAACATTATTTTGAAGCTCTGTTTCTGCAGAAGAAGTCGAAGGAGAAGAAGAAGCTGATATACGAAGGAGATCTTTTTAAAACTAAAGCAAGAATCAGCAGATAAATTATTTGATCAACTTGGCACATCAGATCAATAATTCAACAAAAGTCATGCCAGAGAAATTAAAATTTGGAGGCTACCCATTCCAAAGAAAAGCTTTGTCAGATTAAAGGAGAGCAACGACAAGATTTCTCAAAATCTTCTGACAGACGGCGAAATGATTTTTACAGACCAAGTTGGCAAAATTATTTGATCAACTACAATTCAAATTGGACGATCGAGATCGAAAGTTGATCAACGGGCAAATAGCTTTCATCTGCTATAAATTTCCCAAGCAGACTTGAAGACAAGCACGACTTGAACGACTTGAATACGGCTGAAAAACAAAGAGAAAAGCAAGCAATATTCAAATCAGCCAAGAAGCAATATATTGAGCTATACACGATTAATTTCAAGTCTGAGTGAAAGAAATCTTTGTATTTCATTGTAAATCTTCTACAGAGTGTAGAAAAGGGGTAGAGTAACTAGGGAGAGTGAAAAACCCAGTTGGAGTGTAGCTTTGTGCATAGCACTCGGTTGTAACGGGCAGAGTAACAAGGGGAGCTTGTGAAAACCCGGTGAGAGCGTAGCTTTGTGCATAGTTCTCGTGGTGTAGGAGTACAGCTTGGTGTGAAATACTCGGGAAGGCGGAGTAACAAGAGGAGCTTGCGAAAAACCTTGGTGGAGTGTAGCTTTGTGCGAAGCACTCGGAGAAGTGTCGCTGGGCACTTATTCACTATTGTATCTGGGTGATCGAAGAATAGTGAATTTCCTCCTTGAAATGAAAGGAGAACAGTGGACTAGAAGGATTACACCACCTCTGAACCACTATAAATCTCTCTCTCTCTATTTACTTACTGCTCATATATATTTCGTGCATGCTTACATTATTTGTGAACTAACCCGTTACGGTTTATTGCGTATCTTTATCTGTCTGGGTTTGATAGTTCCCTCGTTTGCATGCAAGTGAAATTTTATATACATCATCCTACATCTATATCAAGTGTTTCTAATGTGATGCATGTATAAAATCTCTCTTGAGCACGACACAATTTAAGGCACAACACTTTGCCGTTACAATTCCGTTGTGCACACTCTAAGTTGTTATACTTGTTTGTGCTTGTTACTTAGAGTTGAAGTTACAAAGTGTTGTTTGCAGAAGAAGTTTGGAAAATTTAGAGAAGTCTATTCACCCCCCCTCTAGACTTCTCGCCACCCTTTCGGGACCAACAAGTGGTATCAGAGCGGTTGTCTATTTGAGTCAATTTTGACTGCTAGGCAGATCTCGAAAACTTCAAGATGAAGAGAGATATGGTTCTTGCTCAAAATTTGCTTTTCTCACTTGATAAATTTGATGATTGGAAAATACGTATGCAGGTGCACTTATCTGCTTTAAATGATGAAATGTGGGAAGTCATCACAAATGGTCCTATCCAAATTATGGAAGCTAATACCGCTACCCCACGAGATCCAAATGCTCCACGATATATTCCAAAGCCAAAAATGGAGTGGACAAAGGAAGACAGAGAACGAAATAACTTGGACAATATTGGCAAGGACATTTTGTTCAAAACAGTCGATGACACCATATTCCCAAAGATTCGAAAGTGCACCACGGCAAAAGAAATATGGGATACTCTTATTAGTATCGGTGAAGGCGACGAACAAGAAAAAGACAACAAGCTAACCATCGCCATGAAGAGGTTCGAAGATTTCAAAATGCTACCGAATGAAAGCATCACCGACATGGAAGCTCGATTGATCAAAATTCTTGGAGAAATCACGGATCTGGGAAAGACCATTACCCAGAAAGAAATATCGCTCAAAGTGTTACGCGGACTACCTACAAATTGGGATATGAAGGTGACCGCAATGCGCGATCATAGAGATCTAAGGACATTATCTACGGATAAACTCTTTAGTGATCTAAAGGCGTATGAGTTCGAGATGAAGACACGAAATGAAGAAGAACGCGATGAACGAACATCCGCATTAATGGTCGATCAACAGTCTACATCAAGGTCAGTCGTAAATAATGATTTTTTATCTGACGAACAATTTTCCTTATTTGTTAGGAAATTCAAGAAATTCATGCGAAAGAACAATGGATCACCCAAGGAAATTCTTTTTGAGAGAATAGAAGATCAAGAAGGGAACCGGTCGAAGATAACACAAATGTGTGTTACAATTGTAGAAAGCCTGGACATTTTATGGCCGAATGTCCACATCCCAAGGTGAACAAAAATTCAAATACTTCTAACTCTCCACAGGTTGAGTACAAGTCGAAAGAGAAGAAATTCAAAAAAGACAAACGAAAGGCACTAATAAGCGATCCGTTAGAAGCAAGTGAATCCGAAGAATCATCTAGTGACGAGAGTGATTCATCACAAGAAGATACGGCGCTACTATGTGTAATGGGCAAAACATCCGAACATGAGGAATGCTATATGGCGCGTGAAACCGACGAAGAGGTATCTTCTAGTTCTTTTAGTTCCTTTAGTTCCGTTGACACCTCTTTCGAGACTCAAAAATCTTTTCAAAGTCTTATGGAAGATTGTCAAAAAGTCATGGCCACTCCTCAAATCAAAGAGCGCAATAATACGTTAATTCTTGAAAAGGAAGAAATGTCACAAAAATTGCAAAATGCTCTAAATGAAATGAGTAATTTGAAAGCCGAAAATGTTCGACTTCAAGAAGAGTGCATAGCTAGAGAGGTTAGAGAATATAACCTTCGGGAAGTAATCGCATCATTTACGCATTCATCCAAAATAATGGATAAAATGGTGAATATGCAAAAACCCGCTGGAGATAAAGCCGGACTAGGCTACGATCCATCATGTTCTAAGACCCCTCAAAAGTTGACTAATTCTACTACTACTTTAATTAATAAAGTTCCAGTGGTAAAATTTGTGAAAAGTCAATATAGCACAATGAGACAAGGAGTTGGAAACAAAATTAATGCCCAGAAAATTGTTGCTAGGCCGAATCAACACAGTGATATCTTGGCAAGACAACAAAATTTTAAAAGGCAAAAATTTGTATCTCAAAAGAGAACCAACGAGCCTAGTGCAATAAAACCTCATAGGAATATGGGAAGAATTCTGAGAATTGGGGCTGGGAAATTATATCCCTCAGAAGAAGATTGGTCGCTTGAAATCAAACCATGGACCAAGTCCAGATTTGCTCTATTTCATAAAATCAAGCAACTATCAGCTTCCCAACCCGCACCGAATCATTATTCGAAAGTGCGTTATGATTATAAAGTTTTTAATGGTTACAAATCACCTACTCTTGGATCAGTGGGATCTAGGTGGATTTGGATGCCAAAAATTACTAACACAAAAGGACCCAAACAAGTATGGGTACCTAAAACAAATTAATATTTTTTACAGGAAATTTAGTATTTCGATAGCGGATGCTCTCGACACATGACCGGCAATAAAGCTAGTCTAGTTGAGTTCAAAAGTATCGAAGGACCAAAAGTAGTTTTCGGTGGAAACGATCGATATGGAATGACAAAAGGAACCGGTGCAATTGTGAAATATGGCCTACGAATTGAAGATGTGTCATTTGTCGAAGGATTAAAGTTCAATTTGTTTAGCACAAGCCAATTTTGCGACAAAGGCTACCTCGTAGAATTTTTCAAAGATAAATGTCAAGTCAAAGATGAATCCACGAAGGAAGTTGTACTAGCCGGATCGAGAAAGAAAAACATGTATGTTGTAGATTAGAGTACAACAAAAGATTTTGTATGCTTGATGGCTAATAATTCGAATGAAGCTAGTTGGGAATGGCACAGGAGGCTAAATCACCTAAATTTCAAAACCATCAATAAGCTTGCACAAAATAAGCTAGTCGATGGATTACCCAACATTGCGTTCAAAAAGGATCAAGTATGTGACGCATGCCAGAAGGGAAAACAAATCAAAGCATCATTCAAAGCCAAAGCTCAAGAGTCAACATCCAGACCCTTAAGTCTACTGCACATGGATTTATTTGGTCCAGTAGACCCAGTAAGTATAAGTGGTAAGAAATATACTTTGGTTGTTGTTGATGATTTTTCTAGGTACACATGGACAATATTCATCAAGAAAAAGGATGAAGTCTTATCAAAGTTGGCAGAGCTATTAAAGCTGCTACAAGTCGAAAAAGATATGAAGATTGCAACAATTCGAACTGATCGAGGAACAGAGTTCGTGAACGAAGTAATTCAATCTTACTGCAATTCACAAGGAATTTTACATCAATTATCTGCCGCACGAACGCCGCAACAAAATGGTGTAGCTGAAAGAAGAAATCGAACACTGAAGGAAGCCGCACGAGTTATGATATCAGCCGCCGGACTACCAAAGAGATTTTGGGCAGAAGCTATCAATACGGCGTGCTATACTCAAAATCGAAGTCTAATCCACAAGTCAAATAACAAAACTCCATACGAATTATGGAAAGGGAGGAAATCCAACCTCACGCATTTTCATACATTTGGGTGTAAATGTTTTGTACTTGTTAATGGAAAGTCTTATTTAAAGACTTTTGACGAACGTGGGAACGAAGGAATATTCTTAGGATATTCATCCACCAGCAAGGCATATAGAATATTCAACAAATCAACCATGGTGGTAGAAGAATCGATTCACGTTGTGTTTGATGAAAATCACGACAAAAAGGGCAAAGATAGTAAAGGTAATCGTGATCTAATTATCTCTAACGATATGTTGGAAAATAATGTGTTGCAGGAAGTAGAAGAATCAAGTGATATGGGTATTCACCAAATTGAGGCAATATCCTATGTGACACCCGAAATATCACGCACACCTACAACCGAAATTGCACCCAGAATTCAAGAAGAAGGAACTCCAGTAGATGAACCTGAAGATGCACCCGTCAACAATTCAGAACAAGTGGAATCACAACAAGTATTCCAACAAGAAGGAAACTCTGAGAATCCAACAAGTTTCCAACCAAATCGAAAATGGCTAAGAAGTCACACACATGACTTAGTCATTGGAAATCCAAGTGACGGAGTAAAGATGCGATCATCTACTAGGAACCAACAACAAGATGCAATGTTCTCATGCTTTCTATCACAATTGAAACCGAAAGAAATTGATGAAGCATTAGCCGATCTAAGTTGGATTGATGCCATGCAAGAGGAATTAGATCAATTCAAGCGCAACGACATATGGAAACTTGTTCCAAAACCAACGCACCAAAATGTAATTGGCACTAAATGGGTCTTTAGGAACAAAGCGAACGAAGATGGCGTCATTGTTAGGAATAAAGCAAGATTAGTCGCAAAAGGGTATTCACAAGAAGAAGGCATTGATTTTGATGAAACATTTGCCCCTGTCGCACGACTCGAAGCAATACGGATATTCCTAGCATACGCAGCGCACAAGAATTTCATTGTATATCAAATGGACGTAAAGAGCGCATTTCTTAATGGCTTACTTGAAGAAGAAGTTTACGTCGAACAACCACCCGGTTTTGAGGTAAAAGACGTTGGTGATCAAGTCTACAAATTAAAGAAGGCATTGTATGGGTTAAAACAAGCTACGTAAGCTTGGTACGACACCTTGTCAATGTTCTTAATTAGTTGTGGATTCACCAAAGGTCTAGTCGATAAAACCCTCTTTAGAATTCAAGAAAATAATCACATTTTATTAGTACAAATTTATGTTAATGATATTATCTTTGGAAGTACTGATAAATCTTTATGTGAGAAATTTTCTAAGCTCATGCAGAACAGGTTCGAGATGAGTATGATGGGAGAATTAAATTACTTTTTGGGGCTGCAAGTCAAGCAACTTGAAGACGGAATTTTCATAAATCAAGCCAAGTACACAAGAGATCTTATCAAGAAGTTTGGCATAGATGGAAAATCCTCAGTCAAAATTCCCATGAGTACATCTCAAAAATTGGATAAAGATGATGAAGGAAAAGATGTCGATCAAACGATGTATCGAGGGATGATTGGATCGTTACTATACTTAACCGCAAGCAGACCGGACATATCCTACTCGGTTGGCGTATGTGCAAAATTCCAATCAAAGCCCAAAGAAAGTCATCTGATTGCAACCAAGAAGATAATTCGATATCTCAAAGGAACAATCAATGTGGGATTATGGTATCCCAAAGAAGGTGATTTTACACTAACTAGTTATTCAGATGCAGATTTTGCAGGGTGTAAAATAGACCGAAAGAGTACCTCAGTGACATGCCAGTTCTTAGGGGGAAGATTGGTCTCTTGGTTCAGCAAGAAACAAAACTCCATAGCTACGAGCACTGCCGAAGCCGAATATATTGCAGCTGGGAGTTGTTGTGCACAAATTTTGTGGATGAAGCAACAATTGTTGGATTATGGGATTAAATGCGAAAATGTTAGTATTTTATGTGATAATACTAGCGCAATTGCAATAACCCAAAATCCTGTGCTCCACTCGCGAACCAAACACATCGACATCCGACATCACTTCATACGAGACCTCGTCGAGAAGAAAGATTTGAAGATCGATCATGTTCCCACAGAAAATCAAATTGCCGACATTCTCACAAAACCGTTGTGTGAATCTCGTTTTGCAACTCTACGGCACGAAATGGGAATGATCGAAATGAGCTAAGTATTTCGAAACTTTTAAATTAGAAAAATTTGTGTACGTGATTTGCATGAAATTGCATGAAATTTGTTACCTATGTGTTCAATGTGATTTAATTTAATTAATGTGTTACAATTTATTTGTGTACATGTTAGTAATCTTATATTACGAACTTAGGTACGTAGAAATTGGTTATTTGTTTTTATTGTTTTTAAAGGGTTATAAAAGTTCGGGGGAATGCATCATGATAGTAAGGGATTATATGACTTAGGGGGAATGACCTGATGATAAGCTATGCTAAAAGTTAATAACAGTGCATGCAAATTGAGTTCTCAGTCTGAATGGTCATCAGCTTTAATTTTAATTTTCACCTGCTTAAGTCAAATTGATGTGATTCTTTTTAAGGGTGCGTTTGGAAACCTGGAAAATGAGTTCTGGAAATCATTTTCCAAGTTTCTATTGTTTGGATTTGCTTGGAAAATCAAGTCAACGGAAATCATTTTCCGTTGACTTTGGAAAATAGGCTTGTTTTGGAGGAAAATGACTTCCCCTTTTTTTGGGGGGAAGTCATTTTCCAACTTTTACACCAACATCACACCACGACCATCATCAACACCATACCACCACCATCACACCACCACCACCATCACATCACCACCACCGCTGCCACCACCACCACCACCATACCACCGCAACCATCATCGCCGCCACCACCACCACCACACCACCGCAACCATCTTCGCCGCCACCACCACCACCATACCACACCACCATCACTACCACCACCTTCGCCGCCACTACCACCACCATACCACCGCAACCACCGTCGCCGCCACCACCACCACTACCACCATCGCCGCCACCACCACCATAACACCTCAACCACCGTCGCCGCCACCACCACCACCATACCATCGCCGCCGCCACCACACCATACCACCGCCACCACCACCACCATCACACCACCGCCACCACCACCACACCACCGCCACCACACCACCACCACTACCACCACCACCACCACTACCACCACCACCGCCGCCGCCGCCACCACCACCATACCACCGCCGCCACCACCACCACCACCATACCACCGCAACCACCGTCGTCGTCGCCGCCACCACCACCACCATACCACCATCACCACCACCACCACTGCTACCACCGTCATACCACCACCAGTTATTATTATTATTATTATTATTATTATTATTATTATTATTATTATATAACAAATAACACCACTACCACTACACCAACACCACCAGCATAATATTTTTGATATATTATTAGTTATTTTTTATTATATTTAAAATTATTATTATATTATTATTATATTATTATACATGTTGTAATATTCTAAATAAAATAATTAAAATGTTTAATTATACAATTCTACTCATTTTCCAGAAAATGAACCAAACACACAAAAATAGTTTTCCAGAATGCAACCAAACACTGGAAAGGAAAGTGTTTTTCGGAAAATGACTCATTTTCCAGAAAACATTTTCCAGAAGTCATTTTCCAGCTTTCCAAATGGACCCTAAAATTAAATGTATCTAGCATCAATTTTTGATCTTATCTGTTTAAATTGATTTTATTGGTCGATCAATTTTATTTCTCAGATTTATCAGATGTCAAAATTAAATTGTTAACATGAACAGATTTATTGCACTAACAATTTTGCATCGAAGAAATTTTTGCTCCATGAATATCTACAGGTGGCAGCGAATTAAAGCTTAATTTTTGGCGCTATGTACCCACAAATGGAGTATTAAAATCTGAGTTGGCAAATTTAAATCAGTGAAAGTTCGAAGTTGCCCTCAATTGTTCTACATTCTCTTTCTATCCACTAAAGGGCAAGATGGTAATTTTGCTAGGCATTTATTTTGCCTCCAAGAGAAAAAGAAGAAAGAAGATCATCTCCTTCTCCCTCCCTCTCTCACCGCCGGCGCATGCAAGAAGAAGAAGCAAAACTTGAAAATCTCTCAATTCAATCAAACCCATCCCAAATTTCCCACAAAAATCCATTCTATACCCAAATACCCATTACCCACCCTCACCATTATCCTTGAAACCTCTCACAACCAAATACCCATTTCCTTCTACCCATTTTTTTCGGACTGCCGAAACCCCTACCCGAAACCCATCTCAAAATTCCCTAATTTTTGTTCTATCAAGATGGAAGAGCTCAAAACTCAATTGGAGCAGAAGGATCGAGGAAACTCACTCGGGTGATTCGAGGGATGATCATGGACCTTGAGGACTACAACGAGTTCATCCAAAACCAAGACTTGGGGGTAAAAATCTTAACCTCTCTTGAAAGTAGTGGGCTATTGAAATTTTGCTCTTTCAAGTATGATGGTTTCTATTTGAATGAAGTAGTAGAATTTTATAGACACGCATTTGTCGAACATGGTGTTATAAATTCTACTGTTGGAGGTGTTGTGTTAAAAATTGAGTTAGATGATGTGAGAACTCATTTTGGATTGGAGGAAAAATTGTTGAAAGTTGAAGATCACGGCTTTGATTTAAATGATTTTTGGAGTGAAATTAGACACGAAACCGCACAAGTCGAGACCTGTACTAATGGCTTTAAGGTTATGTTGAAGCACGAATATGGAATGCTACTTGATATAGTGCATAAAACTATTGAGTGCAAATATTCTAGTAGGAATTATTTTATAAAGAAGAATTTGCCTTTGATGCATGCCATTGTGAATTTTGTTGCCGTAGATTGGGGACGGTTATATATGGCCGAATGGTTGATCAAATTAGGCTAGCAAAACCATTGGTGAATGGATGGTTTCCTAATGACATTGGATACGGTTTTGTTGTTGGGGAGTTGTTGAAGTTGAAAGGTGTTGCCCTATCCAAATCAAAACCCATACAAAACCAATATTATCTTTTTCGAACCCCAATCCCGTTTGATCCTTCCCTAGCCAATATCCGAAAACGAAAACCGGCAAATGCATCAACCCATTCCTTAGCCAAAAATCCTCCTTCTAACCGAACTACTAGTCACGGGGAATCCAATACTCATGGAAGGGCGTGATGATGCTTGTAGCCATCAATTTGTTACCATACTCATACCCGTAACCCACACCCCAAACCCGAATGAAGAAGAGAGAATTCCAAGTAAAGTTGGGAGTGTGGATGACATTCCAACTTATGGGGCAAGTAGTGAGTTGTTGAAGGAGTATGAACGTGTGAAAGTTTGGAGGAATTGGAGATTAAGTGATCATAATTCGGTTGCTACGAAAATAGGACCGGATACTCTAGAGTTAGAGGAATTTGCTGTAACATGGATTGGAACAAGAAATCTTGCTACCGCGACAAGGCTATCGGTGATTAATGAATGTTTTGTTAAGAAAGTTGCCATTAGTCGGGGCAAAGAAGTGGCTCAAGAAGTTCCCAAAAATGCCGTTGAGACAATAGATAGATTTGCTCGTGATGATATTGCCCGAGCATTGGTCATTTCTAGAGAAGAAGTGCACGGCACACATGGGGAAGCATCACATTTGAAGGAGACCGAAGGTGGAAGCTTGCAAGAATTGGACCCATTTCCTTCGAATATTGGGGATGATAATCTTAGCTTTAATGCTATTTCACCCCACACGGCTACGGATGTGACGAATTCGGTGAATGAAAATTTGGAAGGAAATGATGGTGATGAAAACCGAATGGAGGAACAAGAAAATGTGCTACAAATTGAAGTGTCACTAAGCCGTGCTGAACCAATTGCCACTGCCGAACCACTCATTCATACACTTGATGAGCCCTTGTGTCTTGAGGATACACCACATGTGGAAGCACCGGAGCCGGATAACACCACACTGCCGAGACATCCACATGAGACACACAAGGAGGTACATTCTACTCCCATTGATATTAATGCTTTGAAAGAAAATATTATTGGGGATGTACGAAAAGAAATTCAAAAATTAAGAGGAGATGTCTTTCAAGAGTTTGAGAAAGTCCAAAATCAATTTGGTAATATTGATACCAAATTAGATGACTTTCACAAGCAAGCTTATGAAAGGGCCGAATCCTTGTTACTTGGACAAGGATTGTAACACCCCGTGTTACGGCCTTTAATCCTGGATTAATTATTTAATTAATCCCGCTAATAATAATTAAATATGATTAATTATGTTAAGTTCCCCTTTAATTAATTATTAGGGTCCACCGTGAACCGTGGACCCTTGCCTAAATTAGAGGCTTAAGCCTATTAGGAATAAAGATAGTAAACCTTTTACTATTCAGATACCAATTAGGAATCCTAGACCTAGTTATCTATTAGGAATAAAGGAAGTAGGCCTTTACTACTCAGATTGTGATTAGGATCCGCTTTAATTAATATGGACCCTTATCCCTAAAGCAAGTCCCTGAGTCCTATAAGGAATAGAATTAGTAAACCCATACCATTTAGGCCCTAATTAGGAGTCTTAAATATATATAAATAGGGAACTTAGGAGACACCCGGAACCCCCCACACGCCTAGATGCCCCATCGCCCCAGGAGAGCTCCAAGAATTCCCTTAGAAGAAATCAAGAAAGCAAGAAAGCTTAAAGAAAGATCCTTCATAGCCAAGGAATTAATTAAGGCTAAGAGGTAACCCATGTCTCAACAAAACCTATTTTCATAGCTATGATTCCCCTTAGGGTTTCCCCATATTATTGTGTATTAATGGTTTGTGATGATTATTATTGATGATTGATATGATGATCCCATGAGGGATCTTGATAATCTTGATATTGGGAGATTCTTGATGATTATATGGAGTTCTTGATGATTATGTGATGTTCTTGATGTTTATGTGTTATTCTTACCGAATCTTGCAATTAGAAGACGAACCGTATTCTTGTTGATATAAAAGTGATTAGAACCCTAGGTTGTATCGTATGATCTTATTCTTGGATTATCGGGTGGGGGAAATCGCATGTTTGGGTGTTGATTATATTTAGAAAAGCATGATAGGTTATGTGTCGTTCGTTTCTTGTATTTGATTCGTTAATTATCTACGTGTTGTCGTTAATTGCGTTGTAAAGTGTCTAAGCATGGTTTCGGGTTCCACATCGGTTCCCGGGGCGAAAAGTGTTGAAAAGAGTCAGTGGGGGGTAGGTGGCGGTAGGGGACCCGCCACCTACCCGCGGCATTCACGGGCAGCTCCGGCAGCGGGCAGCTGCCCGCCGGGCACCCGCTGCCCGGAACAGTGTTACCGGCGGGCAGCCGGCGGGTGGACCCCCACCCACCGGCTACCCGCTGGAATTTCCCCCCCCTCGGGACCCCGGCTTCCCCGTTTGATGTTTCCCCGATCCCTGTGGTGTCCCAACGGACCCCGTTTGTCGTGCCTATGTCTAGTTTGATATTTCGGGTACCGTTCGTAGGTTTATGAGTCTATTATATTGCATTCTAGTTGAATTGGTATCCCGTTGACCTAGGTGGAAGAAGTATGAACCCCTTAGGACTATTCTTAGTACGTGATGGATCACGCATAAGGTTGTTATACGGTTTATCCCCCTTCCCAATGTGTAATGTGGGTTGCATGTGCTTGCTATGTGTTATGTGTGCATGTTACCCCAATTCGGTTGCGACCGGATTGGTTATCCTGAGCTGCGGTTCAGAAGCCGGCTATGGTCAGATGGGAATTCCTGGGTGTAGTCGGATGACGGTATCCTGGGCTGCGGTCCAGAAGCAGGCTATAGTCAGATGGGAATTCCTGGCTGCAATCAGGTGACATCTTTCCTGAGCTGCGGTTCAGAGGCTGGCTGTAGTCAGATGGGAATTCCTGGCTACAGTCAGATGACATACTCTCTTGGGCTGCGGTCCACTGTTTGGTTGCGATCAAACATTATGATGAGCTGCGGTTCATCGGTCGGTTGCGATCGGCCTCCCCGTGTTGCGATACGGGGCATGGTGTTGTGGGGCCGTTTCAGAGCTATATGCGCTGACCCGCATGTATGGGCATGCGAGTGGTCCTGTGGCGCCAACAACGTGCGTTATGTGTTGTGATATGGACGAGTTGTGATTAGGAGTGTCTTGGGGGAGGTGACTATGGGATTTATATTGGGGATTATTCATGTTGGGTTATGATCATTGTTTATGCTTTGCCTTATTTGCCTTATCTGTTATGAACTGCTTATGACTGTTATAACTGTTGCTTGTGTCTGGCCTTATCTGTCGAGTCATTCCCGGTTTTAAAGCTAGAGTTCGTAGGATATATCTTCATGCTCAAAATGGTTTTCGTATATCTATATATATCTCTATATGTATTGTATTTCAACGCGTTGGAGTGGGTTACCAGCATCTCTCGCTGAACAGATATATTTGGCTTTCAGGCACAGAGGATTAGAGCACTGGAGCGCGCTAGAACAGGAGCGTAGAAGTAGTATAGTTTCCCTTTCGGCCTGCGTGCCATATTATGCATTTATAATTCAGAGGATAGTAGTTAGACAGCCTGTGCACCTGGGCTCTCTAGCCCAGGTGTGGCATAGCACCCCGTACACTTATGTTATGTTTTGGGATTTAATGAGATGTTACCTTTATTATTAAGTTTTAAATGTCTTGAAAATCAGGGGTGTTACAAGGATCAATCCAAGGTAATATGGCCACAATGTCTACTAAGCAAGAAGAGCGTAATAGGGAAGTCTTGAAGATGTTCCTTGACTTAGGAAAGAAAGGAACGAAGTGTGAATCGAGGCTACGGTTAGTAGAGAACTAATTGAAGGCTCTACTACATCAAGTTGGCGTGAACAATGATCTCTTAATTGGAGTCAAAACAAGCCAAGACAAAGCTTCAGCGAGTTTCCAAAGTTATGTGGATGCTGCCGAAAAGGGGGAAAGAGCTAGAGGTGCCCCAAGCCATTTGGTGAATCATTTGATTGGACCGTCGTCACAACGTCCACTAGTCGAGCTTATTCGACCTCCAGGAGCACCGAGAGGAGTCACACCCACACCAAGAGCTCAAGGCCGAGGAAAAAGGAGAATAATGGATTATTTGGTGACCCCTCAAAGCATGGACTTTCCTAGCCAACAAGGATGCCAAAGATCAACACCTTCAAGATCAATTTATGAAGAAAACAAGTTGATGCTTATACGAGAGTTGGAGACATTCTTTGGGCACACAAGCAACGAAATGGTGGATGGAAGATCATTTGAAGAATGCGTTGCTTGGTACCAAGCCGGAGTGTTACGGGGTGACAATATTCAAGAAGCTTATGGAAATTATGTTACCGAGCAAGTCACCGCACCATACCAACTCGAAGGAAAGAAACAAGACTTCAAGGAATTAATGGCACACGTGAATGCCTTAATTGGCAAGAGGTAAAATTTTGAAGCCTCAAATTTTTGGTGTACATAATGTTAGCTAGCTTGTTCGAATTATGCCTTTTGATACATAATATAAATTGCTAGCATATGGTTTATTTCTTTATTGTGTCTAGTATGTTTATTGCTTTAAGGTCTCAAGATTTTAAATTGGACTTAGTAATTGCATGTGAGGCGTATAATTGAGAAAATAAAATTGAAAGGGGGAAGAAAAATTAAAAGATAAAAATCAATACGCAACCCCGTGTTATAGTGTCAATATACGTTTAGGACCGTCCAAAATTAAAATCTCTAGGTCTTAAATGTGTTAAACCCGTCAAATGGTTAGTCGCAATAAAATTGGACAAAAAGATTATTTTTCAAAAATTTGACATAGCCAAATGACTTGGGTATAAGTTTCGGCATCATCAAAAAGGGGGAAATTGTTAGGAATATATTGTATAAGTTTTGATGAGCCAAATGTATTTTGTAGACCCCAATTTTATTTTATTTGAGTCAGTTCTGGTTCACAAAGTATAGTGCACCACTGCCATGAAGCCTACATGAAGTCTATGTGAGAGCAGTTTGAAGGAAGAATAAATGAAAGCGGGATCATAGCTTAACACATTTATGAAGCATCAAGTCACTAAAGGTTGAGATGGATGAGATGGTGGAAGACTTGTTGAAGCATGCCCAATGTGAGATGATCTATAGTTCAATTCCTATTAGAAGCAATTTTGGTGTAAAGAAGAAATGCTATCCTGAAGTAGCAATATCAGGAGATGATGTCATCATGATAGTAATATCAGGTAAACACTATCATGAGAGAACAATTTTTATCGTGATAGTTGAGAATTATCGGATGATAACGTCACGACTATCGGGTAATGACATCACAATGTGATAAAGTTAGTGGAGAACACGTGGAGGAGACAAGACAAAAGAATTTAAGTCTTAGATTGTATCAATTGGATACCCAGCTGAGATGGAAGAAGCTTTGCCAAGCAAAGTAAATGGTTTACAGTTCAATTCCCATCTAAAGCAATTTTATGAATTCATGATATTGGTCCATAATATACAATGGAACGTGATATCTAGTCCATGATACAAGGTGGAACATGATAGCTAGCTCATGATATGAAATGGAACATGATATATGTAGTCCATGATACAAGGTGGAACATGATACACTATTGGGACATGACATCATCAAAAGGAGCTATGACATCATGATAGAATTAGACAGAAACATTATTTTCAAGCTCTGTTTCTGCAGAAGAAGTCGAAGGAGAAAAAGAAGCTGATATACGAAGGAGATCTTTTTAATACTCAAGCAAGAATCAGCAGATAAATTATTTGATCAACTTGGCACATCAGATCAATAATTCAACAAAAGTCATGCCAGAGAAATTCAAATTTGGAGGCTACCCATTCCAAAGAAAAGCTTTGTCAGATTAAAGGAGAGCAACGGCAAGATTTCTCAAAATCTTCTGACAGACGGCGAAATGATTTTTGCAGACCAAGTTGGCAAAATTATTTGATCAACTACAATTCAAATTGGACGATCGAGATCGAAAGTTGATCAACGGGCAAATAGCTTTCATCTGCTATAAATTGCCCAAGCAGACTTGAAGACAAGCACGACTTGAACGACTTGAATACGGCTGAAAAACAAAGAGAAAAGCAAGCAATATTCAAATCAGCCAAGAAGCAATATATTGAGCTATACACGATTAATTTCAAGTCTGAGTGAAAGAAATCTTTGTATTTCATTGTAAATCTTCTACTGAGTGTAGAAAAGGGGTAGAGTAACTAGGGAGAGTGAAAAACCCAGTTGGAGTGTAGCTTTGTGCATAGCACTCGGTTGTAACGGGCAGAGTAACAAGGGGAGCTTGTGAAAACCCGGTGAGAGCGTAGCTTTGTGCAAAGTTCTCGTGGTGTAGGAGTACAGCTTGGTGCGAAATACTCAGGAAGGCGGAGTAACAAGAGGAGCTTGCGAAAAACCTTGGTGGAGTGTAGCTTTGTGCGAAGCACTCGGAGAAGTGTCGCTGGGCACTTATTGTAACACCCCAGATTTTCAAGACATTTTGAACTTATATAATAAAGGTAATATCTCATTACATCCCAAAGTATATCATAAGTGTACGGGGTGCTATGCCACACCTGGGCTAGAGAACCCAGGTGCACAGGCTGTCTAACTAATATCCATTCAAACATAATGCATAATCTGGCGCGCAGGCCGAAAGGGAAACTAATCAATTTCTACGCTCCGATTCTAGCGCGCTCCAGTGCTCTAGTCCTTTGTGCCTGAAAGCAAAATATATCTGTTCAGCGAGAGATGCTGGTAACCCACTCCAACGTGTTGAAATACAATACATATAGAGATATATATAGATATACGAAAACCATTTTGAGCATGAAGATATATCCTACGAACTCTAGCTTTAAAACCGGGAATGACTCGACAGATAAGGCCAGACACAAGGAACAGTTATAACGAGCATATGTAGTTCACAACAGATAAGGCAGATAAGGCAAAGTATAAACAATAGTCATAACTCAACATCAACAATCCCCAACATAAATCACGTAGTCACATCCCCCAAGACACTCGTAATCACACTCGTCCATATCTCAACACATAGCACACTTTGTTGGCGCCACAGAACCAATCGCATGCCCATACATGAGGGTCAGCGCATATAGCTCTGACACGGCCCCGCAGCACCCTGCCCCGTATCGCAACACGGAGGGGTCGATCGCAACCGACCGATGAACCGCAGCTCATCATAGTGTTTGATCGCAACCAAACAGTGGACCGCAGCCCAAGAGAATGTCATCTGACCGCAGCCAGGAAAAAGGACGAACCGCAGCTCGTATAGAAACGTTTGATCGCAACCAAACGGTGGACCGCAGCCCAAGAGTATCAATCTGACCGCAGCCAGCTTCTGAACCGCAGCTCAGGGTAACCAATCCGATCACAACCGAATTGGGGTAGCACACACATAACACATAGCAAGCACATGCAACCCACATTACACATTAGGAAGGGGGAGAAAATGTAAAACAAAACCTATGCGTGATCCATCACTTACTAAGAATAGTCCTAAGGGGTTCATACCTCTTCCACCTAGGTCAACGGAATACCAATTCAACTAGCATGCAATATAATAGACTGATAAACCTACGAACGGTACACGAAACATCAAACTAGACATAGGCACGATAAACGGAGTCCGTTGGGACACCACGGGGAACGGGGAACGTCAAACGGGAAGCCGGGGTCCCGGGTGGGACAATTTTCCAGCGGGTAGCCGGTGGGTGGTGGGCTACCCGCCGGATTCTACTGTTCCGGGCAGCGGGTCGCCGGCGGGCAGCTGCCCGCCCGCCGGCCACCCGCTGCCGGGCGGTGTTTTACGGCCATGGGTAGGTAGCGGGTCCCCTACCCCCCACCCACCCCCCACTGACTCCTTTCACAGACTTTACGCCCCGGGAACCGTTATGGAACCCGAAACCATGCTTAGACACTTTACAACACAATTAACGACAACACGTAGACAATTAACGAATCAAATACAAGAAACGAACGGCACATAACCTATCATGCTTTCCTAAACATAATCAACACCCAAACATGCGATTTCCCCACCCGATAATCCAAGAATAAGATTATACGATACAACCTAGGGTTCTAATCACTTTTATATCAACAAGAATACGGTTCGTCTTCTAATTGCAAGATTCGGTAAGAATAACACATAAGCATCAAGAACATCACACAATTATCAAGAACAACACATAATCATCAAGAATTCCATATAATCATCAAGAACACCATAATTATCAAGAATCTCCCAATATCAAGATTATCAAGATCCCTCATGGGATCATCACGTCAAGCATCAATAATATTCAACAGATCTCGCCATTCACAATAATATGAGGGAAACCCTAAGGGGGAATCATAACTATGAAAATAGGTTTTGTTGAGACATGGGTTACCTCTTAGCCTTAACTGGTTCCTTGGCTATGAAGGGTCTTTCTTTAAGCTCTCTTGCTTTCTTGCTTTCTTCTAAGGGAATTCTTGGAGCTCTCCTGGGGTGGTGGGGCGTTTAGACGTGTGGGGAGTCATAGGTGCCTCTTAAGTCCCCTATTTATATATTTAGGAGTCCTAATTAGGGACTAATATTATAGGCTCGCTAATTCTATTCCTTTTGGGACTAGGGGTTGGGTTTATATATGAGGGCCCATGGACTATGGTGGGCCTTTTTCCCTAATTAGTTATAATTTATTCTTTCTTTTGGGCTATTGATTAATTAATTAAATGGTTTTAGGGGTCGTAACACGGGGTGTTACACTCTCCCCCCCCCCCCCCTTACAAGGGGCGTCGTCCCCGAAGCCCGGTGTTATAGTCCATCCTTTCACTCCTAGACACCTCGTAGCTCGGCCTCCTGATTAGGGTTGCGGCCTTACGTTTGTCTTGGCTTGGGGTTGGCTGAACTTTTGATGGTGTTGCGATGAAGAAGTTTTCGGTTGTACCTCGGTTTCCTGCGCTGGAACTGGGTGCACCGCGAGTGCCCAAGGCGGCCTCGATCGCTGCTACCCTTTGATCGAGTGCGCGTGTGGTGCGAATCAAGGATGAGAACCCTTCTTCCATGATTTGATTCTGCCGGTCGAGCTGTGCGAGTATGCGTTCGTTGACCGAACCCTCGTCTTGCCCCCTCGGGTTCTCTCCTTGCTGTGGGTGCACTGACGGGTTAGGCCCGTCTTCCTCCTCTTGTCCTTCATTTCCCTCCGTGCCCCCGCAATCTTGCATGGCCCGCTTGAGCTTTTTATTAGAGATGTCCAACCGATCAACCAATTCCCTACGTTCCTCATCGGGTTTTTGGCAAATTTCTTCGAGGGTGTGATAGTGTCCTCCTTCGATGTAGTAGATGTCGTTGCGGCGGAGGTTTTGGGCATTGAAAACCATGCCATTGGCGATTTTGACCTCGGTGTGGCTTAGGTCTACCCCCTTTTTCTCCATGATCCAACTTAGGATCATCCTGTAAGGTAGGCTAAGCCGGTTGTTTGATTTGCAGAACTCTATGTGCTTTAGCATGAGTGCCGGCAGGTTGAACTTGATTTTATGTTTTAGGAGATACGCAAAGGTGCACTCCAAGCTCCCCACATCCTTGCTCTTGTTATTGGTGGGCAAGAGGCTATCGGTTATAATCATAACCAATATCTTTTGCTACGCCGATAGCCACTTTCGGTTTGGTCGATTGGCCGAGGTGAACCCGTCCTCTTTCCCGAGTAAGTACCCGAGATAGTCTTTGTATCCCGTAGTTTGGGTTTCAATCCACCCCTTTCGGTCATAGTTAGACACACCCGTGGTGGTCAATTTCAAGAGCTTGGCCAACCGGCCTTCGGAAAGCACAATTTCCTTGCCACGAACCTTGGTGGTGATCTCTATCTTGTCACCCCGTTTTGTGGCCACAAGATGTTGATAGAACTCCTTCACCAATTCGGGGAATGTGTCCCCTTTGATGGTGAGGTATGCATCTAGGAGTCCTTGGTGTTTAAGCATATCGACCAATTCCGGAGAGAATTGGTCGGGTTCAAGACTTTTACCTCCGATCACGGTGTAATCGGCGTTGTTCCATTCCGGGGTGCGGATTCCGAGGGGCTTTTTCGGCATCGTGAATCTCTCTTTGGTGGTGAGAAATTCCAGCAAAATTTCCGGCGGCCTTTCCGGTGAACCTCCGGCGAACTTTTCCGGCGAGGCGGCGGGGCTTCGGCGTGTCTTTCCCGGTGGCCGAGCGTGCGGCGATTCGTGGTGCTCCGGTGGA
Organism: Ipomoea nil; assembly: GCF_001879475.1. Classification (NCBI taxonomy): domain Eukaryota; kingdom Viridiplantae; phylum Streptophyta; class Magnoliopsida; order Solanales; family Convolvulaceae; genus Ipomoea; species Ipomoea nil. The sequence goes on from NW_017616885.1 coordinate 215,955, forward strand.
GGGCCGGTGATAGGAGACGATGGCCTGGGCGAGGGAGAGAGGCGGCTTCGGGGCGGTGCGCAGCAAGACAGCGGGCGGTGGCCGGGCGGTCTTCGGGCGAGGGCGGCTGGGCGCTGTTGCGGTGGTGCAGCGGTGCGGACTGGCGGGAGGCGGTCGGACGGCGGCGGTGGCGTCGAGTGGTTTGGGGGTGGTTGCTATGGTGGGGCGGCGGGTTGTGTGGAAGAGAGAAGGAGAGGGAGTGGGGAAGGTGAAGGGGAGGAAGAAGGAGGAAAAGGGTTTTTTGATTTGGGGTTTTTGTGGGTTTTAGGAACTTGGGGGGTTTAACAAGGGAGTATCCCCTTAAGGTTTCAAGAAACACTCACGGGCTAGCGGTTGAGGCCTTGCCTTGTAGAGGGGAGGTCCAAGGTTCCATTCCTAATGGTGACATTAAGTATTTCTTGATGCTGTGATTTTTGTCTTTTTCCTTATTTCGTCCTTTAGTGGAGGGAAGGTTAGGTTGATAGTATAACTTGGGTTTTACCCTTGTAGCGGAAATTGGATTTTGATCGAGAATCTTTATTCATAATAATTCCGAAATAGTTAAGCTAAGTAAGTGGTCTTTACGACAAAAGAAGGGGGTGTGACGGCTTATCCTAGACAGTATTCGTTTTCCTGGTTTTCTTCTGCGGGGTCCGTATGGTCCTCGTCTTCCGGGATTGGGTTTTCCTCCCCGAGGTCTCCTCGTTCCCGAGGTTAGCTTGAGTGTGGCTCATGACAAATACCTTCCCGGGGGCGCCGTAACTCCCTTGATGACCGGTGCCCCCGTGTTGACCCACGGTGGTGAGGCGTGGTCTTTGGGGTTGAGTGCACTGGAAGGCCTTGTGTCCTTCCTCTCCGCAATTGAAGCATCGCCAGGGGTTGCCCGCGCAATCCTTGCCCCTGTGGCTTTTGTTGCATCTCGGGCAAGGGAAGCCTCTTGGATTAGCTTCGTTGTTTCCCAGGGGCGGTCTTTGGTTGGTCGGGTTGTTCGACCTTGTGCCGGTGTCGTTTCTCGTTCTTTTCATTGGCGGTGCCCCACTTCCAGTGTTTCTTCTTCGTATTTGTTCCTGAACTCCGCGTTGGAGTAGTTGGATTCGATAGAGATTCGCGGCACTGGAGTAACCCTCATTGAGGGTCCGAGGTCTGCTTACCACTAGCGCCTTTCGAGCTTCGAAGTTGAGGCCTGACACGAATCTCTCTATCTTGGTTACCTCGGTGGGGACTAACTCTGGCGCGAAGCGTGCCAGCTCGAGGAATCGCTTATGGTATTCTATGACGGTGGCCGTTCCTTGTTTTAGATGAAGGAACTCCTCGTACATGGATACTTTTACGTGGGTTGGATAGAATCTCTCTCGTAGTCGTGTCTTGAGGTTCTCCCAATTGAACCCCGGTTCTTGTTGGTAAGCGGGCCCCTCGTGGATCCACCAGAGATCGGCCTCGTGTCCGAAGTAGAACGAGGCTATCTCTACGCGGCGTTCCTCCGGGCATTCTACTACCCCAAAAATCATATCAAGGGTTCGGATCCATTCCTCTAGGACCGCGGGATCCTCTTCTCCCGAAAACGTGGGTGGTCGGTGATTTGAAACTTGTCGGGCGACGTCTGAGTTTGCGTTTGATGGAGGTGGTGGGGGCCTGTTGTTGCGAAGGGCCGCGTCACTTAGTGCCTGTGCGACTTGTGTTAGCTGCTGTAGGGTTTAGGTCAAGGGATCGTCTATGGGGGGCTCCGGGGTTCTTGATTGCCTTCTGTTCGGTGCCATGCTATCGTCTTTCTGGTCAGTGTTTCATAAGAACGTCAAATTAGAGTCTGATGCACTTCTTATAAAGTGATAAGTGGGGAAGGGTTTTAGAATGAGGAAGGGTAAGGTGTAGGGAAGTTATGTGTAGGTTTCACAATCTCACCGCGTGTCCTAAGATTCCTGAGTCCTATGTTCCTAAGTACCTGGAGTTCAAGCCTGATGTCCTAAAGTCCGGTCTTACGAGTCTTTTCCTAGGGTCAAACTTAGGCTCTGATACCAACTGTAACACCCCAGATTTTCAAGACATTTTGAACTTATATAATAAAGGTAGTATCCCATTACATCCCAAAGTATATCATAAGTGTACGGGGTGCTATGCCTTTAACACCTCGTGTTATGGATCCTAAAACCAACTAATTAATTAATTAATTAATTAATAACCCAGGAGAAAGAATAAATTATAATGGTTAATTAGGGAAAAAGGCCACCATAGCCCATGGGCCCAATTATGTAAACCCAACCCCTAAACCCAATAGGAATAAACTCTAAATAAACCCTTGGATCTATAAATAGGGAACTTAGGGAGCACCTAGAACCCCCGCCCACACGCCTAGACGCCCCATCACCCTAGGAGAGCTCCAAGAATTCCCTTAGAAGAGATCAAGAAAGCAAGAAAGTTTAAAGAAAGATCCTTCATAGCCAAGGAATTAATTAAGGCTAAGAGGTAACCCATGTCTCAACAAAACCTATTTTCATAGCTATGATTTCCCCTTAGGGTTTCCCCCGTATGAATATAAATCGCGAACTACTATGATTATTATTGATGTTGATTTAATGATTCCATGGGGAATCTTGATAATCTTGATATTGGGAGTTTCTTGATAATTGTGATGTTCTTGATGATTAATTGGGATTCTTGATGATTATGTGTTGTTCTTGATGTTTATGATGTTCTCGATGATTAATTGCTATCCTTGATGATTATGTGTTGTTCCTACCGAATCTTGCAATTAGAAGACGAATCGTATTCTTGTTGATATAAAAGTGATTAGAACCCTAGGTTGTACCGTATGCCTGATTTTTGGATTATCGGGTGGGAAATCGCATGTTTGGGTGTTGATTATGACTAGAAAAGCATGTTAGGTTATGTGCCGTTCGTCTATCATATTTGATCCGTTAATTGTCTATGTGTTGTCGTTAATTGCGTTGTAAAGTGTCTAAGCATGGTTTCGGGTTCCACAACGGTTCCCGGGGCGAAAAGTGATGAAAAGAGTCAGTGGGGGGTAGGTGGGGGTAGGGGACCCGCCACCTACCCGCGGCAATTTCGGGCAACTCCGGCAGCGGGCAGCCGGCGGGCGGGCAGCTGCCCGCCGGGCACCCGCTGCCCGGAACAGTGACAGCCGGCGGGCAGCCGGCGGGTGGACCCCCACCCACCGGCTACCCGCTGGAATCTCACCCCACCCGGGACCCCGGCTTCCCCGTTTGATGTTTCCCCGATCCCCGTGGTGTCCCAACGGACCCCGTTTATCGTGCGTATGTCTAGTTTGATGTTTCGGGTACCGTTCGTAGGTTTATGAGTCTATTATAATGCATGCTAGTTGAATTGGTACCCGGTTGGCCTAGGTGGGAGAAGTATGAACCCCTTAGGACTGTTCTTAGCATGTGATGGATCACGCATAGGTTTGTTATACGTTTATTCCCCTTCCCAACGTGTAATGTGGGTTGTATGTGCTTGCTATGTGATATATGCGCGTGTTGCCCCAATTCGGTTGCGATCGGATTGGTTATCCTGAGCTGCGGTTCAGAAGCCGGCTACAGTTAGATGGGAATTCCTGGCTGCAGTCGGGTGACGGTATCCTGGGCTGCGGTCTGGAAGCTGGTCGTAGTCAGATGGGAATTCCTGGCTGCGATCAGATGACATTTTCCTGAGCTGCGGTTCAGAGGCTGGCTGTAGTCAGATGGGAATTCCTGGCTACAGTCAGATGACACACTCTCTTGGGCTGCGGTCCACAGTTTGGTTGCGATCAAACATCATGATGAGCTGCGGTTCATCGGTCGGTTGCGATCGACCTCCCCGTGTTGCGATACGGGGCATGGTGCTGCGGTGCTGTGTTAGAGCTATATGCGCTGACCCTCATGTATGTGCATGCGATCGGTCCTGTGGCGCCAACAATGTGCGTTATGTGTGTGATATGGACGAGTTGTGACTATGAATGCCTTGGGATGTGGCTATGGGGTTTATATTGGGGACTGTTTATGATGGGTTGTGATTATTGTTTATGCCTCGCCTTATCTGCCTTATCTATTGTGAACTGCATATGCTCGTTATAACTATTGCTTGTGTCTGACCTTAACTGTCGAGTCATTCCCGGTTTTAAGAGCTAGAGTTCGTAGGATATATCTTCATGCTCAAAATGGTTTTCATATATCTATATATATATTGCTATATGTATTGTATTTCAACGCGTTGGAGTGGGTTACCAGCATCTCTCGCAGAACAGATATATTTGGCTTTCAGGAACAGAAGAATAAGTCACTGGAGCGCGCTAGAACTCGGAACGTAGAAGTAGATAGCTCCCCTTTCGGCCTGCGTGCCATATTATGCATTTACATTATTTAGAATATTAGTTAGTTAACCTGTGCACCTGGGTTCTCTAGCTCAGGTGTGGCATAGCACCCCGTACACTTGTATTATGTTTTGGGATTTAATGAGATATTACCTTTGTCTTATAAGTTTAAAATGCCATGAAAATCTGGGGTGTTACAGTTGGTATCAGAGCCTAAGTTTGACCCTAGGAAAGACTCTTAAGACTGGACTTTAGGACATTAAGCTTAAACTCTAGGTAGTTAGGAACATAGGACTCAGGAATCTTAGGACGCGCGGTGAGATTGTGAAACCTACACATAACCTCCCCTCACTTTATCCCTCTCTAATATTAGGAATCCCTTCCCCACTTATTATATCAAGATTGAAACACAAAATAACATCGACCTTTAATCGCCAGGAATGGCACCCAAGAAGAAACAGTCAGGAGCACCGGGACACCCCTCTCAAGAAATCTTGACTCAAGCCCTACAACGCCTGACCCAAATTGCCCAGGCACTAAGTACTATCGTACCCCAACCTCTGCCAACAGACGAGAACATGGAAATCCACCACCTAGTCTCGGCACATCGACCACCCACCCTCTCGGGAGACGAAGACCCCACAACCCTCGAGGAATGGATTGAGACATTCGACAAGGTGTTTAGGATGACCCAATGCCCCGAACGCCACCGGGTCAGAATAGCCTCCTTCTATTTCAAGCACGAGGCCGACAACTGGTGGGCCCGCGAGGGGCCTATGTACGAGCAAGACCCCGGATTCAACTGGGAGGACTTAAAGACGCAGTTACGAGAACAGTTCTACCCCAACCACCTGAAGGCCGCCATGTGCGAGGAATTCCTCAATCTAAGACAGGGGACGGCCCCGGTCTCAGAATACTACCGACGATTCTGCCGACTGGCTCGCCTCGCCCCCGAGCTAGTACCCACCGAAGGGATCAAAGTCAGGAAATTCCTAACGGGCCTTAAGCCCGAACACCAGAGGTCCATGGCCGCCCAAGAACCGGAGACCCTCGGAGAGGCCTATGCCAAGGCATGTCAGCTACAACAGGTAGCGGACCCGCCTCCAGGAATGCAACTGGGGTATAAAAGGAAACCCGAAGGAAGTCGTCCAATTCTCGCCAAGGAAGCTAAGAACCCCAAAACTGCCCCACTTGACCAAACCATCGCGCCGACTACCCGGGGAAGAATCCTCACCCTAAGCAAGGCCAGGATTGGAGATAGCAACATAGTCTCCGGAACCTTCCTAGTGCACGCCACCCCAGCTGTCATATTATTCGACTCAGGGGCTACCAACTCGTTTAAAGCAACCGAGTTCGCCGCCCAGCTCGGTCTTAACGCCACCACCAAGGTCCGACTCCAAGTCAAGGTGGCCTCAGGCGAGGTCATAAAATGTGATCGCATGTACGAGCATGTAATGATCACCATTCAGGGAGTGGAATTCCCCAGTAACCTGATCCAGTTTCAATTGGATGGGATGCAAGTAATCTTGGGCATGGATTGGCTAGGGAAGTTCCAAGCGCAAATCCTGTGCGGAGAGCAGAAAGTGGTCCTACGAGGGCCAAACGGTAAGAGGGTGTCATACCGCAGTGCCCGCCAGGATCCAGGGATCAAGCTGATAAACATGATGAAAGTTAGGAAGTATCTGGGCCAAGGAAACGAGGCCTTCTTATGCTCAGTCGAAGACCGCAACGCCAAAACACCCGAACCACAAGCCATCCCAGTGGTGAACGAGTTCACCGACGCCTTCCCAGACGAGATTCCCGGGGCACCCCCGACCAGAGAGGTCGAGTTCACCATAGACCTCATGCCGGGCGCCGCCCCGATCTCTAAACCACCCTACCAGCTAGCACCAAAGGAAATGAAGGAACTGAAAACACAACTCCAAGAACTACTAGATAAGGGTTACATCCGGCCCAGCACCTCCCCATGGGGAGCACCGGTACTATTCGTTAAGAAGAAGGATGGGAGCATGCGCCTGTGCATCGACTACCGGGAACTCAACCAAGTTACTATAATGAATAGGTACCCCCCTTCCCCGAATAGATGACTTATTTGACCAACTCAAAGGGGCAGGGGTATTCTCGAAGATCGACCTGAGATCCGGGTATCACCAAATCCAAGTGGCCAAACCGGACATCCAGAAAACGGCCTTCCGGACACGTTACGGCCACTACGAGTTTACCGTAATGCCTTTCGGCCTCACTAACGCGCCTGCCATATTCATGGACCTCATGAATCGAGTATTCCGACCTCACCTGCATGACTTCGTCATCGTGTTCATTGACGACATCCTAGTCTACTCCCGAAATAAAGAAGAACATGAGAAACACCTACGCATATCTCTGCAAACCCTCAGGGAGAACCAACTCTACGCTAAATTCTCCAAGTGCGAATTCTGGCAAGACAGCGTAGCCTTCTTGGGCCACGTGATAACCAAGGAAGGGATTAGGGTGGACCCCGCTAAGGTTCGCGCCGTTAAGGAATGGGCCACGCCGAACTCACTCTCGGAAGTCCGAAGCTTCTTAGGTCTAGCGGGCTACTACAGGAGATTCGTACCCGACTTCACCAAGATAGCCCAACCCCTCATTAAGCTCATGAAAAAGGAAACCCCCTTCCGTTGGGACAACAGCTGCATCTCGGCCTTCCAAGCATTAAAGGATAAACTAACCACTGCACCCGTGCTAGCCATACCCTCCGGATCGGAAGGGTTTGAAGTCTACAGCGACGCATCCAAGAAGGGGTTAGGATGCGTACTAATGCAAAATGGCAAGGTAATAGCTTACGCATCTAGGTAACTCAAAACCCATGAAGAAAATTACCCCACCCATGACCTCGAGCTAGCCGCTATCGTATTCGCACTGAAAATTTGGAGGCAGAACCTATATGGAGTACAATGCAAGATCTACACCGACCATAAGAGTCTGAAGTACATTTTTACTCAAAAGGACCTAAACATGAGACAACGAAGATGGCTGGAACTCATAAAGGACTATGACCTAGACATTCAATACCACGAGGGAAAAGCCAACGTAGTGGCGGATGCCCTAAGCCGAAAGACAAATCATTCCCTTAACACCACGTGGGTCCTACCGGACCATCTGTACAGGGACTTCCAAAGGCTACACTTGGAAATAATAGAGCAGGGACAAACTCGCCCCAATGCCTATCTACTCAACACACAGGCCGTGCCCACCCTTTTCGAGGAAATCAAATCAGGACAACAACAGGACCCGGAACTAGATAAAATCCTCCGCGACCTGACTCGAGGGAAAGAGCGGCCCCTTCAAAGCACACCCAGACGGCAGCCTCCTCTACAAAGGGAGGTGGTGTGTACCCTCAACGCACCCGCACTTGAAACAGTAGATCTTGGAGGAAGGACACAACTCCCCTTACTCCGTCCACCCGGGCGGTGACAAATTATACCAAGACGTAAAGAAATCATTTTGGTGGCCGAATATGAAAAAGGAAGTCGCAGACTTTGTGGCCAAGTGCCTGAATTGCCAAAGGGTAAAAGCCGAACGATGCAAACCCAAGGGACTCGTACAACCCCTTGAAATACCACAAGGAAAATGGGATTCCATATCCATGGACTTCGTCGGAGGGCTACCCCCAACAAAAACCGGTAAGGATAAAATCTGGGTCATCAGCGGATCGACTCACCAAGACAGCGCGGTTCATTGCCATGAAAGAAACATGGACGATGACGCAACTAGCCCAAGCTTACGTAAACCGGGTAGTGAAATACCACGGAGTTCCCCGGAACATTGTGTCCGACCGAGATTCCAGGTTCCTCTCGCAATTCTGGAAATCACTACAAGCGGCGTTGGGGACGCAACTAAAGCTAAGCACAGCCTTTCACCCCACCACAGACGGCCAAACCGAAAGAACCATCCAAACCCTCGAAGACATGTTAAGAGCCTGCGCGCTCGACTTCCGAGGGACGTGGGAAGAATACCTAGACCTCATCGAGTTCTCGTACAACAACAGCTACCACGCGAGCATTCGCATGGCACCATATGAAGCACTGTACAGTCAGAGATGTAGAACCCCATTATGCTGGGAAGATATGGTCAACCCGGTAACACTGGGCCCCCAATACCTACAAGACACCATAGCTAAGGTCAAACACATCCAGGAAAGGATGAAGGCCGCCCAAGACCGCCAGAAGTCGTACGCCGACCTAAAAAGGAAGCAAGCCGAATTCAGCCTCGGGGACAAGATCTGGCTAAGGATGTCACCCACACGAGGGGTAATGAGGTTCGGGAGAAAAGGAAAACTCAGCCCCTGGTTCATCGGCCCGTACGAAATCGTGGAGAGAATCGGAGACTTGGCCTACCGTCTCGCCTTACCCGTCGAGCTAGAACGAGTACACAACGTGTTCCACGTATCTCAGCTAAAGAAATACATACACGATCCAAGCCACGTGCTCCAACACGAGACCGTGGACCTCGACGAGTCACTAGTATACGAGGAGAAACCCGTAAGAATCCTGGACACCAAAACAAGAAATACCCGGAACCGAGTCGTGGAAATGGTGAAGGTTCTCTGGACCAACCACGGGACCGAGGAAGCCACATGGGAACTTAAGGACACAATGAAGGAGCGGTACCCCAAGCTGTTCACTTCAGGTAACTAAGGGAAAACTTTCCTTTCTTTTTGTCACCCAGGGCCAAGCTTCGGGGACGAAGCTTCCTGTTAAGGGGGGGAGAGTGTAACACCCCGTGTTACGGATCCTAAAACCAACTGATTAATTAATAACCCAGGAGAAAGAATAAATTATAATGGTTAATTAGGGAAAAAGGCCACCATAGCCCATGGGCCCAATTATGTAAACCCAACCCTTAAACCCAATAGGAATAAACTCGAAATAAACCCTTGGATCTATAAATAGGGAACTTAGGGAGCACCTAGAACCCCCGCCCACACGCCTAGACACCCCATCACCCCAGGAGAGCTCCAAGAATTCCCTTAGAAGAGATCAAGAAAGCAAGAAAGCTTAAAGAAAGATCCTTCATAGCCAAGGAATTAATTAAGGCTAAGAGGTAACCCATGTCTCAACAAAACCTATTTTCATAGCTATGATTTCCCCTTAGGGTTTCCCCCGTATGAATATAAATGGCGAACTACTATGATTATTATTGATGTTGACTTAATGATTCCATGGGGAATCTTGATAATCTTGATATTGGGAGTTTCTTGATAATTGTGCTGTTCTTGATGATTAATTGGGATTCTTGATGATTGTGTGTTGTTCTTGATGTTTATGATGTTCTCGATGATTAATTGCTATCCTTGATGATTATGTGTTGTTCCTACCGAATCTTGCAATTAGAAGACGAATCGTATTCTTGTTGATATAAAAGTGATTAGAACCCTAGGTTGTACCGTATGCTTGATTTTTGGATTATCGGGTGGGAAATCGCATGTTTGGGTGTTGATTATGACTAGAAAAACATGTTAGGTTATGTGCCGTTCGTCTATCATATTTGATCCGTTAATTGTCTATGTGTTGTCGTTAATTGCGTTGTAAAGTGTCTAAGCATGGTTTCGGGTTCCACAACGGTTCCCGGGGCGAAAAGTGATGAAAAGAGTCAGTGGGGGGTAGGTGGGGGTAGGGGACCCGCCACCTACCCGCGGCAATTTCGGGCAACTCCGGCAGCGGGCAGCCGGCGGGCGGGCAGCTGCCGCCGGGCACCCGCTGCCCGGAACAGTGACAGCCGGCGGGCAGCCGGCGGGTGGACCCCCACCCACCGGCTTCCCGCTGGAATCTCACCCCACCCGGGACCCCGGCTTCCCCGTTTGATGTTTCCCCGATCCCCGTGGTGTCCCAACGGACCCCGTTTATCGTGCGTATGTCTAGTTTGATGTTTCGGGTACCGTTCGTAGGTTTATGAGTCTATTATAATGCATGCTAGTTGAATTGGTACCCGGTTGGCCTAGGTGGGAGAAGTATGAACCCTTAGGACTGTTCTTAGCATGCGATGGATCACGCATAGGTTTGTTATACGTTTATTCCCCTTCCCAACGTGTAATGTGGGTTGTATGTGCTTGCTATGTGATATATGCGCGTGTTGCCCCAATTCGGTTGCGATCGGATTGGTTATCCTGAGCTGCGGCTCAGAAGCCGGCTACAGTTAGATGGGAATTCCTGGCTGCAGTCGGGTGACGGTATCCTGGGCTGCGGTCTGGAAGCTGGTCGTAGTCAGATGGGAATTCCTGGCTGCGATCAGATGACATTTTCCTGAGCTGCGGTTCAGAGGCTGGCTGTAGTCAGATGGGAATTCCTGGCTACAGTCAGATGACACACTCTCTTGGGCTGCGGTCCACAGTTTGGTTGCGATCAAACATCATGATGAGCTGCGGTTCATCGGTCGGTTGCGATCGACCTCCCCGTGTTGCGATACGGGGCATGGTGCTGCGGGGCTGTGTCAGATCTATATGCGCTGACCCTCATGTATGTGCATGCGATCGGTCCTGTGGCGCCAACAATGTGCGTTATGTGTGTGATATGGACGAGTTGTGACTATGAATGCCTTGGGATGTGGCTATGGGGTTTATATTGGCGACTGTTTATGATGGGTTGTGATTATTGTTTATGCCTCGCCTTATCTGCCTTATCTATTGTGAACTGCATATGCTCGTTATAACTATTGCTTGTGTCTAACCTTAACTGTCGAGTCATTCCCGGTTTTAAGAGCTAGAGTTCGTAGGATATATCTTCATGCTCAAAATGGTTTTCATATATCTATATATATATTGCTATATGTATTGTATTTCAACGCGTTGGAGTGGGTTACCAGCATCTCTCGCAGAACAGATATATTTGGCTTTCAGGAACAGAAGAATAAGTCACTGGAGCGCGCTAGAACTCGGAACGTAGAAGTAGATAGCTCCCCTTTCGGCCTGCGTGCCATATTATGCATTTACATTATTTAGAATATTAGTTAGTTAGCCTGTGCACCTGGGTTCTCTAGCTCAGGTGTGGCATAGCACCCCGTACACTTGTATTATGTTTTGGGATTTAATGAGATATTACCTTTGTCTTATAAGTTTAAAATGCCATGAAAATCTGGGGTGTTACAGTTGGTATCAGAGCCTAAGTTTGACCCTAGGAAAGACTCTTAAGACTGGACTTTAGGACATTAAGCTTAAACTCTAGGTAGTTAGGAACATAGGACTCAGGAATCTTAGGACGCGCGGTGAGATTGTGAAACCTACACATAACCTCCCCTCACTTTATCCCTCTCTAATATTAGGAATCCCTTCCCCACTTATTATATCAAGATTGAAACACAAAATAACATCGACCTTTAATCGCCAGGAATGGCACCCAAGAAGAAACAGTCAGGAGCACCGGGACACCCCTCTCAAGAAATCTTGACTCAAGCCCTACAACGCCTGACCCAAATTGCCCAGGCACTAAGTACTATCGTACCCCAACCTCTGCCAACAGACGAGAACATGGAAATCCACCACCAAGTCTCGGCACATCGACCACCCACCCTCTCGGGAGACGAAGACCCCACAACCCTCGAGGAATGGATTGAGACATTCGACAAGGTGTTTAGGATGACCCAATGCCCCGAACGCCACCGGGTCAGAATAGCCTCCTTCTATTTCAAGCACGAGGCCGACAACTGGTGGGCCCGCGAGGGGCCTATGTACGAGCAAGACCCCGGATTCAACTGGGAGGACTTAAAGACGCAGTTACGAGAACAGTTCTACCCCAACCACCTGAAGGCCGCCATGTGCGAGGAATTCCTCAATCTAAGACAGGGGACGGCCCCGGTCTCAGAATACTACCGACGATTCTGCCGACTGGCTCGCCTCGCCCCCGAGCTAGTACCCACCGAAGGGATCAAAGTCAGGAAATTCCTAACGGGCCTTAAGCCCGAACACCAGAGGTCCATGGCCGCCCAAGAACCGGAGACCCTCGGAGAGGCCTATGCCAAGGCATGTCAGCTACAACAGGTAGCGGACCCGCCTCCAGGAATGCAACTGGGGTATAAAAGGAAACCCGAAGGAAGTCGTCCAATTCTCGCCAAGGAAGCTAAGAACCCCAAAACTGCCCCACTTGACCAAACCATCGCGCCGACTACCCGGGGAAGAATCCTCACCCTAAGCAAGGCCAGGATTGGAGATAGCAACATAGTCTCCGGAACCTTCCTAGTGCACGCCACCCCAGCTGTCATATTATTCGACTCAGGGGCTACCAACTCGTTTAAAGCAACCGAGTTCGCCGCCCAGCTCGGTCTTAACGCCACCACCAAGGTCCGACTCCAAGTCAAGGTGGCCTCAGGCGAGGTCATAAAATGTGATCGCATGTACGAGCATGTAATGATCACCATTCAGGGAGTGGAATTCCCCAGTAACCTGATCCAGTTTCAATTGGATGGGATGCAAGTAATCTTGGGCATGGATTGGCTAGGGAAGTTCCAAGCGCAAATCCTGTGCGGAGAGCAGAAAGTGGTCCTACGAGGGCCAAACGGTAAGAGGGTGTCATACCGCAGTGCCCGCCAGGATCCAGGGATCAAGCTGATAAACATGATGAAAGTTAGGAAGTATCTGGGCCAAGGAAACGAGGCCTTCTTATGCTCAGTCGAAGACCGCAACGCCAAAACACCCGAACCACAAGCCATCCCAGTGGTGAACGAGTTCACCGACGCCTTCCCAGACGAGATTCCCGGGGCACCCCCGACCAGAGAGGTCGAGTTCACCATAGACCTCATGCCGGGCGCCGCCCCGATCTCTAAACCACCCTACCGGCTAGCACCAAAGGAAATGAAGGAACTGAAAACACAACTCCAAGAACTGCTAGATAAGGGTTACATCCGGCCCAGCACCTCCCCATGGGGAGCACCGGTACTATTCGTTAAGAAGAAGGATGGGAGCATGCGCCTGTGCATCGACTACCGGGAACTCAACCAAGTTACTATAATGAATAGGTACCCCCTTCCCCGAATAGATGACTTATTTGACCAACTCAAAGGGGCAGGGGTATTCTCGAAGATCGACCTGAGATCCGGGTATCACCAAATCCAAGTGGCCAAACCGGACATCCAGAAAACGGCCTTCCGGACACGTTACGGCCACTACGAGTTTACCGTAATGCCTTTCGGCCTCACTAACGCGCCTGCCATATTCATGGACCTCATGAATCGAGTATTCCGACCTCACCTGCATGACTTCGTCATCGTGTTCATTGACGACATCCTAGTCTACTCCCGAAATAAAGAAGAACATGAGAAACACCTACGCATATCTCTGCAAACCCTCAGGGAGAACCAACTCTACGCTAAATTCTCCAAGTGCGAATTCTGGCAAGACAGCGTAGCCTTCTTGGGCCACGTGATAACCAAGGAAGGGATTAGGGTGGACCCCGCTAAGGTTCGCGCCGTTAAGGAATGGGCCACGCCGAACTCACTCTCGGAAGTCCGAAGCTTCTTAGGTCTAGCGGGCTACTACAGGAGATTCGTACCCGACTTCACCAAGATAGCCCAACCCCTCATTAAGCTCATGAAAAAGGAAACCCCCTTCCGTTGGGACAACAGCTGCATCTCGGCCTTCCAAGCATTAAAGGATAAACTAACCACTGCACCCGTGCTAGCCATACCCTCCGGATCGGAAGGGTTTGAAGTCTACAGCGACGCATCCAAGAAGGGGTTAGGATGCGTACTAATGCAAAATGGCAAGGTAATAGCTTACGCATCCAGGCAACTCAAAACCCATGAAGAAAATTACCCCACCCATGACCTCGAGCTAGCCGCTATCGTATTCGCACTGAAAATTTAGAGGCACTACCTATATGGAGTACAATGCAAGATCTACACCGACCATAAGAGCCTGAAGTACATTTTTACTCAAAAGGACCTAAACATGAGACAACGAAGATGGCTGGAACTCATAAAGGACTACGACCTAGACATTCAATACCACGAGGGAAAAGCCAACGTAGTGGCGGATGCCCTAACCGAAAGACAAATCATTCCCTTAACACCACGTGGGTCCTACCGGACCATCTGTACAGGGACTTCCAAAGGCTACACTTGGAAATAATAGAGCAGGGACAAACTCGCCCCAATGCCTATCTACTCAACACACAGGCCGTGCCCACCCTCTTCGAGGAAATCAAATCAGGACAACAACAGGACCCGGAACTAGATAAAATCCTCCGCGACCTGACTCGAGGGAAAGAGGGCCCCTTCAAAGCACACCCAGACGGCAGCCTCCTCTACAAAGGGAGGTGGTGTGTACCCTCAACGCACCCGCACTTGAAACAGCAGATCTTGGAGGAAGGACACAACTCCCCTTACTCCGTCCACCCGGGCGGTGACAAATTATACCAAGACGTAAAGAAATCATTTTGGTGGCCGAATATGAAAAAGGAAGTCGCAGACTTTGTGGCCAAGTGCCTGAATTGCCAAAGGGTAAAAGCCGAACGATGCAAACCCAAGGGACTCGTACAACCCCTTGAAATACCACAAGGAAAATGGGATTCCATATCCATGGACTTCGTCGGAGGGCTACCCCCAACAAAAACCGGTAAGGATAAAATCTGGGTCACAGCGGATCGACTCACCAAGACAGCGCGGTTCATTGCCATGAAAGAAACATGGACGATGACGCAACTAGCCCAAGCTTACGTAAACCGGGTAGTGAAATACCACGGAGTTCCCCGGAACATTGTGTCCGACCGAGATTCCAGGTTCCTCTCGCAATTCTTGAAATCACTACAAGCGGCGTTGGGGACGCAACTAAAGCTAAGCACAGCCTTTCACCCCACCACAGACGGCCAAACCGAAAGAACCATCCAAACCCTCGAAGACATGTTAAGAGCCTGCGCGCTCGACTTCCGAGGGACGTGGGAAGAATACCTAGACCTCATCGAGTTCTCGTACAACAACAGCTACCACGCGAGCATTCGCATGGCACCATATGAAGCACTGTATGGTCAGAGATGTAGAACCCCATTATGCTGGGAAGATATGGTCAACCCGGTAACACTGGGCCCCCAATACCTACAAGACACCATAGCTAAGGTCAAACACATCCAGGAAAGGATGAAGGCCGCCCAAGACCGCCAGAAGTCGTACGCCGACCTAAAAAGGAAGCAAGCCGAATTCAGCCTCGGGGACAAGATCTGGCTAAGGATGTCACCCACACGAGGGGTAATGAGGTTCGGGAGAAAAGGAAAACTCAGCCCCTGGTTCATCGGCCCGTACGAAATCGTGGAGAGAATCGGAGACTTGGCCTACCGTCTCGCCTTACCCGTCGAGCTAGAACGAGTACACAACGTGTTCCACGTATCTCAGCTAAAGAAATACATACACGATCCAAGCCACGTGCTCCAACACGAGACCGTGGACCTCGACGAGTCACTAGTATACGAGGAGAAACCCGTAAGAATCCTGGACACCAAAACAAGAAATACCCGGAACCGAGTCGTGGAAATGGTGAAGGTTCTCTGGACCAACCACGGGACCGAGGAAGCCACATGGGAACTTAAGGACACAATGAAGGAGCGGTACCCCAAGCTGTTCACTTCAGGTAACTAAGGGAAAACTTTCCTTTCTTTTTGTCACCCAGGGCCAAGCTTCGGGGACGAAGCTTCCTGTTAAGGGGGGAGAGTGTAACACCCCGTGTTACGGATCCTAAAACCAACTGATTAATTAATAACCCAGGAGAAAGAATAAATTATAATGGTTAATTAGGGAAAAAGGCCACCATAGCCCATGGGCCCAATTATGTAAACCCAACCCCTAAACCCAATAGGAATAAAATCTAAATAAACCCTTGGATCTATAAATAGGGAACTTAGGGAGCACCTAGAACCCCCGCCCACACGCCTAGACGCCCCATCACCCCAGGAGAGCTCCAAGAATTCCCTTAGAAGAGATCAAGAAAGCAAGAAAGCTTAAAGAAAGATCCTTCATAGCCAAGGAATTAATTAAGGCTAAGAGGTAACCCATGTCTCAACAAAAGCTATTTTCATAGCTATGATTTCCCCTTAGGGTTTCCCCCGTATGAATATAAATGGCGAACTACTATGATTATTATTGATGTTGATTTAATGATTCCATGGGGAATCTTGATAATCTTGATATTGGGAGTTTCTTGATAATTGTGATGTTCTTGATGATTAATTGGGATTCTTGATGATTATGTGTTGTTCTTGATGTTTATGATGTTCTCGATGATTAATTGCTATCCTTGATGATTATGTGTTGTTCCTACCGAATCTTGCAGTTAGAAGACGAATCGTATTCTTGTTGATATAAAAGTGATTAGAACCCTAGGTTGTACCGTATGCTTGATTTTTGGATTATCGGGTGGGAAATCGCATGTTTGGGTGTTGATTATGACTAGAAAAACATGTTAGGTTATGTGCCGTTCGTCTATCATATTTGATCCGTTAATTGTCTATGTGTTGTCGTTAATTGCGTTGTAAAGTGTCTAAGCATGGTTTCGGGTTCCACAACGGTTCCCGGGGCGAAAAGTGATGAAAAGAGTCAGTGGGGGGTAGGTGGGGGTAGGGGACCCGCCACCTACCCGCGGCAATTTCGGGCAACTCCGGCAGCGGGCGGGCAGCTGCCCGCCGGGCACCCGCTGCCCGGAACAGTGACAGCCGGCTGGTGGACCCCCACCCACCGGCTACCCGCTGGAATCTCACCCCACCCGGGACCCCTACTTCCCCGTTTGATGTTTCCCCGATCCCCGTGGTGTCCCAACGGACCCCGTTTATCGTGCGTATGTCTAGTTTGATGTTTCGGGTACCGTTCGTAGGTTTATGAGTCTATTATAATGCATGCTAGTTGAATTGGTACCCGGTTGGCCTAGGTGGGAGAAGTATGAACCCCTTAGGACTGTTCTTAGCATGTGATGGATCACGCATAGGTTTGTTATACGTTTATTCCCCTTCCCAACGTGTAATGTGGGTTGTATGTGCTTGCTATGTGATATATGCGCGTGTTGCCCCAATTCGGTTGCGATCGGATTGGTTGCCCCAACAGTTATAACGAGCATATGCAGTTCACAACAGATAAGGCAGATAAGGCAAAGTATAAACAATAGTCATAACTCAACATCAACAATCCCCAACATAAATCCCGTAGTCACATCCCCCAAGACACTCGTAATCACACTCGTCCATATCTCAACACATAGCACACTTTGTTGGCGCTACAGGAACAATCGCATGCCCATACATGAGGGTCAGCGCATATAGCTCTGACACGGCCCAGCAGCACCCTGCCCCGTATCGCAACACGGAGGGGTCGATCGCAACCGACCGATGAACCGCAGCTCATCATAGTGTTTTATCGCAACCAAACAGTGGACCACAGCCCAAGAGAATGTCATCTGACCGCAGCCAGGAAAAAGGACGAACCGCAGCTCGTATAGAAACGTTTGATCGCAACCAAACAGTGGACCGCAGCCCAAGAGTATCAATCTGACCGCAGCCAGCTTCTGAACCGCAGCTCAGGGTAACCAATCCGATCGCAACCGAATTGGGGTAGCACACACATAACACATAGCAAGCACATGCAACCCACATTACACATTAGGAAGGGGGAGAAAACGTATAACAAAACCTATGCGTGATCCATCACTTACTAAGAATAGTCCTAAGGGGTTCATACCTCTTCCACCTAGGTCAACGGGATACCAATTAAACTAGCATGCAATATAATAGACTCATAAACCTACGAACGGTACCCGAAACATCAAACTAGACATAGGCACGATAAACGGAGTCCGTTGGGACACCACGTGGAACGGGGAACGTCAAACGGGAAGCCGGGGTCCCGGGTGGGACAATTTTCCAGCGGGTAGCCGGTGGGTGGAGGGCCACCCGCCGGCTGCCCGCCGGATTCTACTGTTCCGGGCAGCGGGTCGCCGGCGGGCAGCTGCCCGCCCGCCGGCCACCCGCTGCCGGGCGGTGTTTTACGGCTATGGGTAGGTGGCGGGTCCCCTACCCCCCACTGACTCCTTTCACACACTTTACGCCCCGGGAACCGTTATGGAACCCGAAACCATGATTAGACACTTTACAACACAATTAACGACAACACGTAAGCAATTAACGAATCAAATACAAGAAACGAACGACACATAACCTATCATGCTTTCCTAAATATAATCAACACCAAAACATGTGATTTCCCCACCCGAAAATCCAAGAATAAGATTATACGATACAACCTAGGGTTCTAATCACTTTTATATCAACAAGAATACGGTTCGTCTTCTAATTGCAAGATTTGGTAAGAATAACACATAAGCATCAAGAACATCACACAATTATCAAGAACAACACATAATCATCAAGAATTCCATATAATCATCAAGAACACCATAATTATCAAGAATCTCCCAATATCAAATTATCAAGATCCCTCATGGGATCATCACGTCAAGCATCAATAATAATCAACAGATCTCGCCATTAACAATAATATGGGGGAAACCCTAAGGGGGAATCATAACTATGAAAATAGGTTTTGTTGAGACATGGGTTACCTCTTAGCCTTAATTGGTTCCTTGGCTATGAAGGGTCTTTCTTTAAGCTCTCTTGCTTTCTTGCTTTCTTCTAAGGGAATTCTTGGAGCTCTCCTAGGGTGGTGGGGCGTTTAGACGTGTGGGGAGTCATAGGTGCCTCTTAAGTCCCCTATTTATATATTTAGGAGTCCTAATTAGGGACTAATATTATAGGCTCGCTAATTCTATTCCTTTTGGGACTAAGGATTGGGTTTAGGGGTTGGGTTTATATATGAGGGCCCATGGACTATGGTGGGCCTTTTTCCCTAATTAGTTATAATTTATTCTTTCTTTTGGGCTATTGATTAATTAATTAAATGGTTTTAAGGGTCGTAACACGGGGTGTTACACTTATTCACTATTGTATCTGGGTGATCGAAGAATAGTGAATTTCCTCCTTGAAGTGAAAGGAGAAGAGTGGACTAGGAGGATTACACCACCTCTGAACCACTATAAATCTCTCTCTCTATTTACTTACTGCTCATATATATTTCGTGCATGCTTACATTATTTGTGAACTAACCTGTTACGATTTATTGCGTATCTTTATCTGTCTGGGTTTGATAGTTCCCTCGTTTGCATGCAAGTGAAATTTTATATACACCATCCTACATCTATATCAAGTGTTTCTAACGTGATGCATGTATAAAATCTCTCTTGAGCACGACACAATTTAAAGCATAACACTTTGCCGTTACAATTCCGCTGTGCACACTCTAAGTTGTTATACTTGTTTATGCTTGTTACTTAGAGTTGAAGTTACAAAGTGTTGTTTGCAGAAGAAGTTTGGAAAAGTTACAGAAGTCTATTCACCCCCCCTCTAGACTTCTCGCCACCCTTTCGGGACCAACAAGGAGGCTAAATGATACTCCTTGTCACGAGTTAAAACGACCTCATATGTTTCAAGACTCCTTGGCACGAGTTAAAACGACCTTATATATTTAATTGTAGTGTCGAGACTTCCTTGCACTACATACTTTTGAGTGTTATATGCTCTCAAGTGGTGTACAAGCAAGTCTCGAGGGGGCATTTGTAAACACTTAAATGTTGATAAATATTGATTATTTATCAATATTAGTATATTTGAATTTATGTATGGATGATATTGATATTATCTAATTTGTTAATTAGATAATATCAAAAGAGTTTGAGTTTATCAAAACTCTTCTATCCTACCGCTATAAATAGGACATCTTATTTCTATGTAATCACACAGACATCCTAGGAAAAAAATCATGTAAACATTTAGAAATATATATTATTCAGAGATCACAATGAAAATGTGATCCTGAAAGTAAAAACCCCTCCTCCAATCCAATCATGCATGTTGATCCAAACCTCTAATGAAGATCAAGCCATTTGAACCTGGAGGCCCTTCAAGAAGAACAAGCTATATATACAAGCCCTTCTTTGAAGATCAAGCCACTTGAAACCCGGAGGCCCTTCAATGGTGGAGTGTTCGAGACATCAATTGGAGAATCAGAGGACCATCCAGAGACTTGTACCCACACCGCATTGATATACTTGATATGTAATTCAGAATTTTGAATTTCTAAATATAATTCAATTTTCTTTGATAACAAGAGGATTCCATTTCTTCACAATATTTACCCTCAATATATCCGACGAGTTCTGTTTTGCAGTCATAAGTTCGGTAGAAGGCACTGAGATCTTTGTCAAGCTTAGGGTCATTCCAAGTTGCTAAGGACAGGAATACCTTTTTAACAATGAGAGGAGGTTCCTCTTTAGGATCAAAGTTTGTGGCTTCTTCATCGGATTCATATGTGATGAATCCATCATAGTGTCCAAGATCTGAATCTGAAGAAATATCCAAAGGAGCTCGCATACTATTTCCAGGATAGAGATCACCTTGTTCTTCTCGAACAAGACGAGCCCTTTCTGTGATTCTCTTTGTTGCATCTCTGGTGATGGGCTTTTTAGGAGCCATTGTTAAAAGATTTTGGTTGATGTTGAATCATCATAAATATCCTCCTTTTATATCGAAAGATATGAGATAGATAATCAATGCATATACATTGATTTCAACAAAGTACTGATAACTTGAATGAGGTCTTAATGTTATTCAAGATCATGGTCGACGTGTCCTTTGTGTATTGGACATCGATTTCCGTGATCTTTATAACTGACATGAACAATCTCATTTAAGACCATGAAATTCCGTACAGCTTTCAAGTTCAAGTTTGAACCATTTGTGAGATGTCACTTCAGTAATTAATTTAATCTTTGACCAATAGAGAAATGTTTCAGCATTTTGAAAGCTTGGTCAAGAGGATCATTATGACTGACTCCCAAAAGCAATGATTTTTATTAAATGAAACCAGAGAGCAGATAACTATGCCTTACATATGAGATTAACATAAATAAATCGTTAAAGAAAACGATAAGACATGTGAAGTTCCAGTCAAGTTGTCTCATCAGTTTTTTCGGATATGATGGCCATATTTGCATATTTGTCCAGCTCCTCAAGAGAGATGGTGGGCTCAAGCGATCCGCTTGGTGACTGAGAGTGAACAAGAGAGAAATCTTCATAAGATTTTTCATTCTTTTGAGGAATATCAGGGATAGGATACCAACGAAAGGTAGGTGGAAATCCTTTAGATGAGTTTCCATGTGCACTTTTCAGAACCATTATCCTTTCGTTTGCCAATTTTCTCGCTTGTTCCTGATGGTATGCTCTCTTGGCTTGACACTCCATGACAATTTTGTCCAGGGTTTCTTTGTTTTCTTTGCTGGTTGTATTCGGCAGAAAGTATGTGACATTTACTCTTTCACCATCCTCTTCCATTTTTATGACTTTGGTGTTCGTCAATTTTCTTGCTTCCGTGAGATGATGATCTCGCCGAATCGCTCGCTTCTCTGCTTCATCCATTTGTCCTTTGCCTTTGTTTTGATTCATACCTACAAACAACACTACTAAAACACTAAAATATGTTAATAGGTTAGTGTGAGTTGGTTTCGTTGAAAGAGGAACCAGTTTATAGGTGCAAAAAGTGAGTGTTCCGTGAAGATGTTTCCAAGAGATTTTGGATTCAAGTACCAAATCTCCCTTTTTGGACTCTTTTAGAGATTTTGTAGCGCGTCTTTTCTGTTGGTCCCAAAGGGGGTGTGGTAAAAGTCAAGAGGGGGGGTGAATAGACTTTTAAACTTTTTCGCGAATACAACAATTGCTAAGGGAACAGAGAGATCAAGACTCTTAAATAGATTGTTAGAGTCTTGTACGTAGCGGAATAAATAAATACGAGTTGTGTGATTGTGTCAAGTATATCAACGTGATAAGCAGTAAGTAAATAAAGCAGTAAATGACACAAGGCAATTTATAGTGGTTCGGAGGTGATGTAATCTTCCTACTCCACTTGCTCTTATCGTCCAAGAGCAATTCACGATATCCACCACTTCTTAATTCCTAGATACAATGAATTTCCGTGATCTAGTGCTTTGATCACTAAGCCCACACTAATCACGCCCAGTGCCTCCAACACTACTGCTTCGGATTTTACAGCTCCGTGCTACTTTCTAGGATTTCACAGCTCCGTGCTACTTTCCCCCCGTCTTCCATGATCCGGTCGACGTATCCCGTGATCTGGTGCTTTGATCACCAAGCCCACACCAATCACGCCCAGTGTTTCCGACACTGTTGTTTCGGATCTCACGGCTCCGTGTGACAATCCAGGATTTCACAACTCCGTGCTACTTTCCCCCATCTTCGACGTATGCCGTGATCTAGTGCTTTGATCACAAAGCCCGCTCTAATCACGTCCAGTGTTCTCCAACACTGTTGATTCACTTGTTTGTAGAAAAACAAGTTTCACTGGCTTCCAACTTTGAGACTTCTTTAATGCACTACAAAAAAACAGTGAAATAGCGACGGACAAATTTCGTCGCTATATAGTGAAAATCCATCGCTAAAGTGTTTAGCGACGGATTAGTGACGGAATTTGTCCGTCACAAAAACCCTCGTCGCTAAATTTAGCGACGGAATATTCCATCACAAAACAAAAAAAGCCGTCGCTAGATTTCTTCAAACGACGGATTCAAAGACAAAATTTGTGAGCGAATGCTGACGAAATTTTCTTTCGCTATATCTAGCAACAGAAATTCCATCGCTAAATAAACAAAATATCCGTCGTTAATTTCATATTACAACGATCTAGCGACGAGATTTGCAACGGCATAGCGACGAAAATTCCGTCGATAAATACAACGACAGAATTTCTGTCGCTAGTGTCCATCGTTACATGTAATACAGCGACGAACATTTCCGTCGCTAGTATCCGTCATTTTTTTGTTAGAACCATTCTGTCACTATTTCTTTGCCTTAGTAAGGGTATTCATGACATTTCACCTTGTGTTAGTAATGCAAGCTAACCTAGTAGAACACCCTCATTTTTCTCCTTACACTTTCCAAATTCTAGCTCTACCTTCTCTCTAAAGAGGTAGATAGCTTTTCTTCCAAGCCAAGTTGAAGCTTTGTCAAATCTTTAAGAGTTGACTCCAAGATTCAACCATTCATACATATGGGCATCTAGGAGGGTAAGATCTATGCACATCTTGTGTTTTTAGTGTTTTCTAAGGTGTCTTTTCTTGAAGACAGAATCTTTATGATCTTTTGGTGTGTTCCTGAAGTGGGTTTGGAAGGTGAGCTTTGTTAGGAGCTTGGTGAGGTGTTAAGTGTGACACCCCGATTATTTTTGATAATATTATTTGATATTAATATCTTTCAAAATTATTTTGAATAATCCAAAGTTATATTATTGTTATTATTGTATTATTGGATGTGACCCAAAATCGTTTTAGACTAGTCACTATTATTATCTTATAGCTCTTATTTCTAAACTTAATATAATAACTAATTTTCCTATTTCTTAATCTAATATATATATATATATATATATATATATATATATATATATATATATATATATATATATATTTATATATATTTTTTTTATATACATAGATCAGATATGTTACTATAATCCTTATTCATACCAATTTCCCTAAACCTAAGCAGTGTTACTCTCTGACTCTCACCGTTTCCATTCTCCCAATATCACCGAACACAAAAGGGAAAAATTCTACGTAGCTTTCCTCTATTCAGTCATCGATTAGTCTTCTTCCTCACCAGTCATCATCAAGTTCTCTCATTTGTAGGATTTAATTCAAGGATTTTGTTGATTCTGATTCCAGGTAAGATTTATGTCTACTCAAAATATATTTACCCCAAAGAAAAATCACTTTTTCTATGTGTTTATGTGATTCATGATTTTAATGAATTTGTGATATTTAGTATTGTAAGTTATTTGATCATATTATGCGAGTAGATATATGAGTTTAGATGTTTTGAAATCCCTGCATATGTGATATGGTGATTAAAAAGGATAAATTTTACAGAATTTGATCATTGCCTGAGAAAATTCTGACTGGCGCAGCTGGAAAGAAAAATTCGTAAAAGTTCTTCCTAAACTTATATTTGCTTGAAATTTTTTATGGATAACCTAGACTTGATATATTTGATGTTTGTAAAAAGTTTTGGTTAAAAATATGTTTAGGTTTTTCCAGAAAAATTTCGTAAAGTTGAGGCAGTGTACTACCAGTTTAATTTCTGTTTGGGCAGTGTTGGGAAATATTTCGGGAAAAATACTTCTAGGCCTTGGATTGGCTTGAAACTTTTTGTGTGTAGTCTAGACTCTCTGTACTACTTATCTGGAAAATTTCATATGAAAATTTGTTACCGAGTTTTCTCAGTAAATTCTGCAATTCAGGTCATAGTTTCTGGAATTTTTTGTCAGTTTCTTATTTGAGATATTGAGAAGTTGCTTGCTTGTGAAATATTTGGTATAAAAACTTACATTTAATTAACTTTGGTCATGGAGGACTTGTACTTGGATTTTTATTGTGAGGTTGGTCTCTCACTTTTGGTTATGGATCTTGTGGGTTTGGTCTCTCACATTTGATTCTGGAATATTATTATATACCTTGGGGGGTTGGTCTCTCACAATCGAGTTCGTTCTAGCCATTGGGGTTGGTCTCTCAATGGGGGTATGCATACATAAGGGATTGATCTCGTGCCAACAGGGTTGGTCTCTGGTTGGTTGGTTGGTTTTGGTCACTGGGGCCGAAGTAATGGTCCTTGCCTTGAATTTCTCCTCCTCAATGACTTGGTGGTAAATAAAGGATTAAATCCTAATGTTTAGAAAAGTGGTAAAATGTGGAAGTTGTGGAATTTTATTTCAAATTATAAATTATATTTATTATGTGGTTGATTTGTTAGATGGTAATTAAATATGAAGAAGTGGTATAAGAGATTATTCTAAGTATAATATGACTAAGGGGTTACACTGTGGAATTATGTGCTCCAAGATGTTATGTGTTATGTGCAAATGTTCTACAGGGTGGAGTAAGTCTTACCAGCTGTTGTATGCTGAATTTGTTCCCCCTTTTAGTTATTTTGCAGGTAATGTGGCACGAGTATCTGGAGCATGAGAGCGATTCACCTTTTAGAACTTTGAAGTTTTATATTTTGTTAGAAAATTTAGAAGTTGTTTATGACAATTGTATTATTTTAGTTAGTGGACTAGAATAAATTATGGGTTGTTTTCAGTAGTGTTGTTTTAGCCTGTGCGTTTGGATATAGTTTGTTAACTAAACGTGGCGGTAGCATCCCTTTTTCCTTGTTTGGTTTAGCTTCCGCAATTAAATAATGAAATTTTAATCAAATAAATGCCTTTTAATAAATTAATTTGGTTTTGGAAAATGGGGGTGTTACATTAAGAGAAGGTTTTTGTCTACAAGAGGTAACCCATGCTCTACAAAATCTATTTTTGCTTACCTATGTGATGATTTTTTGGATTCTACATGTGATTTTGCTATGAAATGTGAGTGTTTATGCATTGTCTTGTGAAAATGCATATCTAGAGATAGTGTTTAGGGTTCTTTTATGCCATTGCTTGGCTATTCCTTTGATTCAAGTAATTTTGTTGTATTTGGTGAGATTTGGCATGTTTTGGACTTGAATTTGAGCTTGGAGAAGAAAATCCCCGAAGGGATTACTTGGTACAGATATACGTACCCGCGGGCGGAACGATGGGTAGGGATTTACCCACCGCCCACCCGCGGGGTACATGTTGGATGAGGGTCTGTACCCGCGGGCGGAACCACGGGTAGGGGCCTACCCGTGGGCCCACCCGCGGGGTACGTATTGATGTTGTTGGGGGATTTGTTCCCCGTGATTCTTTTGACTCGGTATTTGGTCTTTTGACTTCCCAATGTTCTTTTGTGGAACTATTTGAGTGTCTTCTTGATGTTTCGTATGTCTAGAACTATATGGTAGGAATCCATGTAGGTTTTGTTGTCTTGAATCGTGATAAGTGTTCAACATTGTGTTTCGTCGAACCGTGATGAGTCTTGTGTGTTCTTCGGAACTACGTTTGGTTTACCCGTTTGATAAGCATGCTAGTTCGGTGTTTAAATGCTAGCATGTTTGTTGTTTGTACCTTCCTATTGTTGATGATAATTTGTGTTATTCAACGTTGTTGTTGGACTGTGATCCATTCCTTGATTGAGTATAGTTTCATATCTTCGTTGTGATCCGTTGATTGATTCCTGTTGAGGTATGATGTGTGTGTGGGTTTACCTGGATTGCACGATTAGTGGTATGGGAAACTAGTGACCAAGGTATTGCGGTGGTCCTCGTGGTGGCCATGACGTGATTATGGAGTTGTGACCTTTGTGTTAGGTTCACGTATTTCTTGGGAGGCATGTGTTGCCGTGTGTGTGATCGATACCCTCATGTACTATGAAATCGGTGGTTCTGTTGGAGATCTGTTGGAGAGGGGACGATGGTCCTCGGAGGGTAAAGGATGGACTTGGTGTACAGGGGTCCTGGAGGTAAAGGTTGGAACTAGATATAAGGTTGGGGGTAGCCATATGGTTGGAACCGGGCATAAGGAAGGCATATCAACTTGTGATGGGTGATGTCACGAGGGCATGTGTTGCGTTGGCATGTGTTGCCATTGGGTGTGTCCTTATTCCTTTGAGTTATGCATGTCAGGTGTTAATCTATTGTGTGATGATAGATTATACCTTGAGACTTCTTGTGAGTCGTTGTCCTTACACTTTGTGGTCTTGGGATGTGTTCCCGTTTTCTTGTTGAGAGTGTTGGAGTCTTGTGTTTACTAATACTCTTGGTTTTGAACTTATATATATGTATTCCGTTTCGAAAATGGCTTTACAAACTTATATCTTATCTATGTATGATATTTCACATGTATTGTTGGGTTACCAGCATTATTCGCTGACCGAGCGTCGTCCCATGTTTTATGTGTTTCTTTCAGGTGATGTTTAGACGAGTGTGCTATTTAGTGCCAGCTTGTGTAGCTCCTCCCTTATGTTTTGTGGCCTGTGAGCCAATTTAGGCTTAGTACTTTGTGATGACGGTTTTTAGATATTGAACAATGCAGATGTTAGCCAGTGCGTTCACCCCTGGGTGAGCATGGCATAGCACCCTGTTGGTCCCAAAAGAGGTAAGGTGAAAGTCTAGAGGGGGAGGGGGAGGGGGGGGGGGGTGAATAGACTTTCAAACTTTTTCGCACAGCACAACAATTGCTAAGCCAGAGATAAACCAAAACTCTTAACTAGATTGTTAGAGTATGGTGCACAGCGGAAATAAATAAACATAAAGTGTGTGTGAGATTGTGTGAGCAGTATATCTCGTGTAGAGCGAATATGTAAAGAGCAGTAAGTAAAGAAAGCAGTAAAGAACACAAGACAATTATAGTGGTTCGCGAGGTGGTGTAATCCTCCTACTCCACTTGCTCTTATCTCCAAGAGCAATTCACTATATCTACCACTCCTTGGTTCCAAGATACAATGAATTTCCGTGATCTAGTGCTTTGACCACAAAGCCCGCGCTAATCACGCCCAGTGACACCACACTGCTGCTTCGGATTTCCCGTCGCCGCGCTACTATCCCAGGATTTCACGACTCCGCGTTACTTTCCCCCCGTCTTCCACACTCCGGTAGAAACGTATCCCGTGATCTAATGCTTTGATCACAAAGCCCACACTAATCACGCCTAGTGCCTCCGACACTGCTGCTTCGGATCTCACAGCTCCGTGTGACAATCCAGGATTTCACAGCTCCGTGCTACTTTCCTCCCTTCTCTTGTTTTGCTCCAAAACAAGTGTTGTCTTGCTTCCAACTTCTGAGACTCTGTATATGATCTTCAATGATGCGCAGGTTTCTTCGATGAAGATAAACACTCTGGAATGATTTCTCTTGATAGCTCTGAGTGTTTTCTCTCTTTGAATATATCAGGTAAATCACTTGATATTTATGCTCTGTTTTGCTCTGTTTAAGAACTCTCAGAATATTTTTCTTTTGAAGCTCTCTGAGTTCTTTTTCTTTTCTCACTTCTCACTTTAAGATTTTTGGTATGCTCTGTACCAAATGAGATTTAAGCTCTTATGCTCTTTCAAGCTTAATTTCTCTATTCGTTCCCCTTGATGGGTTCGAATTTTCTGCTCTCTTGTTCGTGAGTTCCTCAACTTCTCTATCTCTTTTCAAGTTCGTAATCTTCAAGTCTTCATATATTCATCATTTTATAGCTGGTAATGAGAATCTGTCCGTTGGAAAGAGACGCTCTCATTTTTGAAATCTTGTATCTTTTTGTCAGAGATCTTATCTTATCTTCTGCAAAGATGTCAGAAAGGATAAGCTAGCCGTTGTTAGAGCTTCATCTCCATGTAAATGGGTTCCCAAACTTCATCTGATATTTCCTCTGGTTTTACGTTGAGTGGGAATATCTGGGTGTAGAATGGCTTCTCTGATTAGCTCTGAAGTGGTCCTTGTATCTTTGGGATTTAAAAATATTCTTCAATTTAATCTCATACTAGTTAAACTAGTATTATTCCTTGTGAGAATATTTTCACTGTAAGTTCATCTTCATCTTCTTCATTCTCACGTCTGGTGTTCTCAGACTTCAAACTGGTTGTGAACTTCCACGCAATTTGAATTTTTCGTTTGTAATTGACACCCAATTTCAACTGGCTTGTAATTGGCACCCAATTTAATTTTCTCCTTTGTAATTGGCTCCTAATTGACTTTGACTTGTAATTGGCTCCCAATTTCAATTCTGCATTGGCTCCCAACATGAATTGATTCCCATGTGAAACTTGCTCCCAATTTCATTTCTCTGAAACTAGCTCCCAATTTCAATTGCTTCGAACTATTGCTATGAAATCGACTCCCAAGTGCAATTGCATCTCAATTGCCACCCAAGTGAAATTGCTTCCCAATTTCCACTTGTAATTGGCGCCCAACCCCATCAGATTTAAATAATTTTGGCTTCTCAAATTTTACCTTGTAAAATTGTTAATGGTGAGTTTCAAACTTGAGCTATTTCGCATAACATATCAAGCATCTTCCACTTCATCCATACAACTATTTATTAAATTTCTAATCTTCTTTGATATACTCCTTTCTTTCCATAGATGCTTGATCTCCAACTCAATTTCATGCATTCTTCCAATATTAATTTTCTTCACGAAAATTCTTCTGGGATATCTTCTTTGAGTAGCATTGACGTGATTTCATATCATTCATCTTCTTCTTCAATTTGTCATTTTCTCCAGACAAATTCTTGATTTTAGGCTTTATATCTTCTTCTTCTATTTTCATGCATCTTCCTTTGTTTTTCTCTTTTCCAATTTAAATAATTTCCCGATCATGGTCTAAAACTCTACTAGACGTATAGAAATAAAATTGGGGGATCTAAAAATACATATTTGGCATATCAAAACCATTACACTTTATTCCTAACAATTTCCCCCCTTTTGATAATGCCAAAACCTATGCTCAGTCATTGGCTTTAAGTCTTTGAAAAATAATCTTTTTGCTCAATATTATTTGACAAAGCCAAGATGAGTTTAACAATGGTTTTCTAGACACAATCAAAAGAAACTTGTGAATTTAATTTTCAGACAAGCTCCTAAACGCATCTTGAATTATTTTTATTTTGATCATCATCAATTTTTAATTTTGTCGTGGGTTTGACATATTTCTTGTCTTTTAATTCACGAAAGTCTAATTACATTAAACAAAAAAAATTAAAGACTCAAAATAGACCCTGGGAAATTATTATTGATATATTTCAAAAATATTGAGAAAAACGCAACAGAGGTTCGAAAATAGAAAATATCAGCTTAAGAGAATTTTCAGATTACCTTCTGGGTTTCTTCACACTAGAGTCTTTCTTCAAAATTTCCTTGACATGTTCTCTGAGCTTGAAGAAATAATCTTTGAACTTTGCATTCTGAAATTTCTTTGTAAGCTGTCCAGCCATGTAATGTCCAAAAGCTTCTTTGATATTGTTGCCCGGAAGAACTCCGTTTTCCCACCATAAGACAGATTCTTCGAAGCTTCTTTCTTCGCCAAGATTCATGCCCATATTTCCAGTGAAATCTCTTAGTTCATACCACATCTCGGTTCTTTTCCTTTTGCCTTCTTCTTCTTTATTCTTCTCCGAGATCCATTGGGCTTGATCGGCTGCAGGCCATTTCTTGATCATGCTTGGTAGATTTTCCTTAGTCCATATTGTTGTCTGAGTGGCGGTACCCTTAGAGCATTCAAACCAGCCACGAGTTTCAGCAACCTTCGATATACTCGTACCAAGACTAGGATTCGCGAACTGAGCAAAACCAATCTGAGATGGTCCTTGTGAGGATTGTCCGCGGCTTCAGCCTATACCATGAGTGGATATTACTAGCTGTTGTTGGCTTCCAAGAATAAATTCTTGTTGTTGCAAAGCCAAGTGACTGAGAATTTCTTCCCCCCTTTTGGCGTTATCAACCAAAAATGCAAGGGTCTTAAAATCTCGGTCTTGGTTTGCCTTCACGGTTTCAACAATGTTGTGCGTTTCAATGGAAACGGTTTGTACGTTGTGTAGCTTTTTTGTTGTAACTGCGAGTTCAACTTCAAGTTTGTTGATTCGGCTTTCTTGATCTTGAATTGCCTTGACTTGTCGCAAGTGGCGTTCGTTGTTAATCTTTTCAGCTGCTTCTCGTTCCTTCTTCATGAGTTGAATTACTTCAAGTAAGCCTTTTGTCAATTCTCCTTTCAAGATTCTTTCTACTTTGTCAATCTGGGTCTTCAAAATATTTTGATGCTCCATGAGTTCTTTTAGATTGACTCGTGTATTCGTGTGTTGTTCTTCTAGCTTTTGGTTTTGTTCAACCAATTTTTCTCCAATTGTTTGACAAACAACATCACTGGATTCGGCCACTTTGGCAAATAAGGATGAAAATATGCCATCATCTTGATCATTCATCTGCACAAAGTTTTGAGGAGATCCGAATGGACTTCTATTCGGAACTGTGAGAACAACTGTATCAATAAGTTGCATCCCTTCTTCTTCAGGTGATTCGGCTTCTTGATTGAGATCACCAATTTGTTCTTCTAAGACTTATGTTCTCGTGTAGTTGTCTACAAATAAATCTTCATTGTCTAGAACAGGGTCCACGATAGGCATGGTAGACTCCGTATGGTGTACTGGCAATACACTGGATAAATCCTCTGTGATTTGTAGTCTACTCTCAGTAACAACTTCTACTGCAACTTCCGCTGGTATATCTTCTTCTTTCTTCTGACACTTGTTCTCTTACTTCTTCTGGTACTGACACTTCGGCTTCATTGGATCCCACGAGTTGTTCATTGCACTCCAAATTCATATTAATTGTGGGGGTCAAATCAGATATCAATAAAGAAGCATCATGGACTTTCACAGGTATGTCCATATGATTTTCAGTGCTCATGATTGGTACATCAATGAGTGCTGTCCCTTCAGTTCTTTCATAAAAAATTTCATTATCCACAAGAGATGTATTACCTGGATAATGATGTGTGTCATAAACTGACCTTTGTACAGCTAACTGAAGTGATATTTCATTCTGTCTCTCTTGTTCGGCTATACGGTCTTGAGCCGTACGGCCTCCCTTTATTGGTGCTTTTCCTTTTTGTCTGGCTGCCTTCTCGTGTAGCATCATGTGATAAGCTTGATTTAAGTCCATGTTGAGTGCATCTAGTATCACGTTCGTTCCACACCATTTCAAGGAAAAATCTTCACTCCGTATTAAATCTGGGTTATTTTTGACATGAAAGAATGATATCTTTCAAGTTTCCATTCTTTCCAAGTTTGCACCATTATTAATTCTTTCAATAGTTCCGGATCATCTTGAATGAGAGCTGAGTCAAAAACTATAGGTCCTGCACTTCCTTTGGCTGCAGATTGACTCGAGAGTCTTCTTTGTAGATCATTCGAAATTTGCACATCAACTACTGCAAATTCCATTCTTGTTGTATCGTTAACTCCTACGGCCAACAAGTTCGGTTCGGCATATTTGAGCGGAACAACCGCCATAGCCGTACTGATGGCTTCTTGATCTCTTCCTGATCGATTGCTTGGTCCCATTTGATTACTTGAGGTTGAGATTGCTTTGTTGTTTCTCGGTCTGGAACTCTGAGGTGTTTTTGAACTTGTAGAGCTCCCACCTTCTTGTCCTCTTCTTTGGCTTGACCTTTTTCCAAAATTAGGGCTGAATTTTCTGAAGAGTGCTCTGTAGATTCCAATATTTTTGTGTTTTCTCATTGGAATTGCCTTCTTCCTTAGCAGTTCTCCAATGATGCGACCATATCCAACATTTTGATAGAAACGGTCCACCATAGCAAGTTTCTTCATTGGTTTGGCAGCATGAACAAAAATAACCATCTTCCTGTAGATAAATTTTGCCCATTTGAATTTTATTCCTTTCATGATTCCGTCCATCAGGCACACTGTTGATGCAGTCAAATCTTCAGTACTTCCCAGTTTGTGTTCAAGAATCTTGTAAATCATGTCCACCAAAATCTCATATTCAAACTTCAATACATTCTTATGAGCGGATACATCAGAGAAAATTGGAGCCGTAGGACCACGAATCTCGTTCCAAAAATTTTGAACAACATAGCTGTGAGAGTCTGGCATTATCTGAGATTTAGGAAAACTGAAGCACTTGTGTATGTCATCTTTAGTGATCGAAACTTCTGATCCACCAACTCTAGATTTAATCGAGTCATTTTCAACGACTGCATGTAGATAAAATTCGGCTACATCTTCTTCAAATGTTCCAAAGTAGTCGTAGGTGAAGAAATCAAACAATCCGCAGTCTTTTAGAGCTTGAAGAATTTTCTCAGCCGTGTCCTTGTTGGTAGAACCTAGTTTGAAAAACTCAGGGTTGAGTACCATCCCATTCGTCACTTGTTGCGAGAGAGCGAAAATAGGATCAATTTGCTTTCTTCCAGATTGAGCCATGATGATCAGATCGATTGTTTGAGGAGAGGTAATTTTTTTGAGAGAGAGTTTTCTGATATTCTGAAGGTCTTGAAAGAGTTTTTTTTTTTTTTTTTTTTTTTTTTTTTTGAAATATAAGTGAGGGGTTTATATGAGGAGGATGACTTGAAGGGGTTTTTCGGATTTAAGAGAGAGAGAAGAGATTTCTCAATTGTACCCTTTGGTTGAGGTGTGTCGATTGGGTGAGTTTAGGATAGATGAGTCATCTGATAGAGTGTGTTACGAGGAAAGAGAAAATGTCATCATTAGCAGACAAGAGCATTTAATGCTCACACCTCTTTAGAAATACCCAATGCACGTAAGGTGTAGAGGGTGGAGATTTGAAGAGACACTTAGAGAGGATTTGGGTTCTGATCTCCTTGAGATTTGTTTATGAGGATCGATTAAGGGTGTTTTTTCTGACAGGTGAGATGGGGGTGTCGATTTGAGAGAGAGAGAAGATCATTTTGGAAAGATTTGATCTAGGAGAGGATTATTGGGGGAGGTTTAGGTTGGGTGGAGGTTTAGAAAGGGTAGGAGTTTATCGGTGGAGGTTTGATGCCCAATTAAACTCTAATTTTCCTCCTTTATCTCCTGATTTCCTTCTCAAATTCGTGTACCACAAACATAATAACACTCAAACATCTCGTTAGAAGCAAAAATTACTCCACAAATAATTAATCACACATACCAATTATATTAAACTCATACACGGTAATTTCCAATCAAAAATTAAACACATTTTGGAAACCAACAAAATTAACATTCATATTCCAAATTAACATTTAGAAACATCTTTATAATTAGCACACAAATCAGATTCCAAAATATTTTAGAAACTAACAAAAATATTAACTTCTAGATTTCTAAAACATTTTATTGTAAATTATATCACATATACAATTAACACTTTAAATCACATTTTGCACATAACACATATATATTATTAAACAAACACGGAAAATCACTTTTTAGAGCAAATTGTTCATGCAAACAAGTTAGTTAATTTACAGAAACATGAACACATACTCAAAAACTGATTAACACATTAAAACATGCAATTTTAAACAACTTATCAAATAAATCACGAATTGCACATTTCATCAAATTAATTTGCATGGAATATGATCTCACGTTAAATAACACATGCAAATGCACAAATAAGATCCTAACACATATTGCAATTTTATCACATAAAACTTTTGAATAAAAACATACATGCAAATACGTAAAACAATTTATTCACATAAAACAATTTATTTTGAGCACAAGTATCAATTTAAATTTAGAGATTAAGTTCAGTGATACTTAGCTCATTTCGATCATTCCCAACTCGTGCCTTAAGGTTGAAAATCTTGTTTCGCATAAAGGCTTTCAGATTTTTCTTTTCAACGTGATCCCTTATGAAATGGTGTCGAATGTCGATATGTTTGGTTCTTGAGTGAAGCACCGGATTGTGATTGATAGCGATTGCACTAGTATTATCACAATAAATACTAACGTCATCACAATTAACTCCGTAATCCTTCAATTGTTGCTTCATCCACAAAATTTGCGAACAACAACTTCCTGCAGCAATATATTTGACCTCGGCGGTACTAGTTGCGATGGAATTTTGCTTTTTGCTGAACCAAGAAACAAGCCTTTCCCCCAAGAACTGGCATGTCCCGGAAGTGCTTTTTCTGTCTATTTTGCAACCTGCAAAATCCGCATCTGAAAACCCCGTTAGAGTAAAATCTGTACCTTTTGGATACCATAATCCAACATTGATTGTGCCTTTCAGATATCGTATGATCTTCTTTGTTGCGGCGAGGTGGCTTTCTTTTGGATTTGCATGGAATCTTGCACACACTCCCACAGCATAAGAAATGTTCGGCCTGCTTGCAGTAAGATATAGAAGAGAACCAATCATTCCTCTATATTTTGTTTGATCGACATCCTTTCCATCTTCATCTTTGTCTAGCCTTATTGAAGTGCTCATTGGAATTTTGATCGATGATTTTCCATCAAGGCCAAACTTCTTTATCAAGTCGCGGGTGTACTTTGCTTGATTGATGAATACTCCTTCTTTCAGTTGTTTGACTTGTAAGCCCAAGAAGTAATTCAATTCACCCATCATGCTCATTTCGAATTTATTCTGCATAAGCTCAAAACATGGGGTTGTTCGACATATATTTCATCTTCGAGTAGACCATTCAAGAATGCGCTTTTCATGTCCATTTGATAAACAGTGAAATCTTTTTGTGCGGCGTAGGCTAGGAAAATTCTGATTACTTCAAGTCGGGCCACCGGTGCAAAAGTTTCATCAAAATCTATTCCTTCTTCTTAAGAGTATCCTTTTGCAACGAGCCTTGCTTTATTCCTAACAATTACGCCTTCTTCATTTGCTTTGTTTCGGAAAACCCATTCGGTTCTTACAACACTGTGGTTCGCCGGTCTTGGAACAAGTTCCCAAACATCATTTCTTTTGAATTGATCGAGCTCCTCTTGCATAGAATTTATCCAGTCCGGATCATTTAGAGCTTCGTCAACTTCTTTTGGTTCAATTTGAGATAGATAACACGTGAACAATGCTTCCATGGTAAATGATCTCGTTTTCACGCCTTCATGGATATTCCCAATAATTAATTCTGGAGGGTGATTTTTGAGCCAGCTTAAATCTGGTTCAAATGGGTGCATGGTACTGGGTGGATCCATTTGTTGTGAACTGCCAATGTTGGTTCGAATTTCATTATTTAATTCTTCTTGAAATTGATTACCAACTTCACATGCAACTTAATCACAAACTGGAACCCGTACTGCATCCTCATTATCACGTGAGGCATCACCACCAAAATTATTATTAAAAGAATTTCCAACTTCTTCTAGATGAGGGATGGGATTTTCTAGAGAATTAATTTCCAACTCACCCATTCCCTTCAAAACATCATCTTCACACGTATCATTAGTATCACAAAAATCAATATGACACTTGTTACCATTTTGTGCACTTTCTTCGCCCAGAGCATCATTTTTGATCTGTGATTTTTCATCAAATACCACGTGTATGGATTCTTCAACCACCATTGATCTTTTATTCAAAATTCTGAACGCCTTGCTGGTAGTCGAATATCCTAGAAAAATTCCTTCATCTGCACGCTCATCAAAAGCTTTTAGATGCAATTTATCATTAATATGAATAAAACATTTGCATCCAAAAAATATGAAAATAACCAATATTTGGTTTTCTCACTTTATAAAGCTCATATGGCGTCTTCTTGTACTGCTTATGGATCATGCTTCGATTTTGCGTGTAGCAAGCGTGTTGATAGCTTCCGCCCAATAGCGTTTTGGGAGACCGGCAACACTAATCATCACTCGTGCGGCTTCTTTGAGCGTCCGATTTCTTCTTTCGGCAACACCATTTTGTTGCGGTGTTCTTGCGGCAGATAATTGATGAGAAATTCCATGTGAATTGCAAAAAGCTTGTAGAACTCCATTCACAAACTCGGTTCCGCGATCCGTTCGTATTTTTGATATTTGCAATTCTTTCTCATTTTGTAGTTGCTTCAACAGCTTCGGTTGAACTTGCTCAACTACATTTTTCTTCTTGAGAAATACGGTCCAAGTGTACCTAGAAAAATCATCAACAACAACGAGAGTATATTTCTTACCGCTTAAACTTATTGGATCAACCGGTCCAAATAAGTCCATATGTAGTAAGCTTAGCGGTCTTGACGTTGACTCGTGTGTCTTTGATTTGATTTGCTTTCCGCGTTGGCATGCATCACACACTTGGTCCTTCTTGAAGATAATATCTGGCAAGCCTTCTACTAGATTCTTCTTTGCAAGCTGATTGATAGTCTTTAAGTTTAAATGGTTGAGCTTTTTGTGTCATTCCCAATTAGCTTCATTCGAATTTCTGGCCATTAAGGACACTGAATCATTGCTTGTACTCCAATCAACAATATACATATTCTTTCGTCTTTTTCCAGAAAGAACAATCTCATTTGTGAGCTCATTTTTTATTAGGCAATTATCTTTAGAAAATTCTACAAGATAGCCTTTATCACAAAATTGACTAGTGCTCAACAAATTAAATTTTAAGCCTTCAACGAAAGAAACCTCTTCAATCTTTAATCCATTTTTCTTGATCGTGCCAACTCCTTTTGTAATTCCATAATTTTGATTTCCCCCGAATATAACTTTTGGTCCATCGATTTCTTTGAAATCCACTAGATATGATTTATTTCTAGTCATGTGGCGTGAGCAACCACTATCGATGTACCAAACATCCTGCAAAAAATATTAATTAAATTTAGGTACCCATACTTGCTTGGGTCCTTTACTGTTAGTAATTTTTGGTAACCAAACCCACCTAGATCTTATTGAATTAAGATGAGGCGATTTGTAACCATTAGAGACACGATAATCATAACTCACTTTAGAAAGCATTTTTGGCGCCGGGTTTTGAAAATTATTTTTATATTTTGGCACCTGGGAAGAGAATGGTTGCTTTGGTCTATAAAAAGCATTGCATCTATTGCACAACCAATCTTTTTGAGTAGGATAAAATCTCCCAACTTTATTTCTAGAAAAGCTTCCCTTTTTTCTATGAAATCTTTTTGCACTTGACTCTTTGGCGTATCTTTGCTTTAAGAAATTTTGTTGCTTTGCCGTATAATTAAATTGTTTCGGCCTTTCAACATTCATCTTTGCATTTGTTTGATAGCCAAGTCCTTGTCTCATTGTGCTATTCTGAATTTTAACAAATTTTACCACTTGAACTTTATTATTTAAAGTAGTAGAAGAATTAGTCAGATTTTGAGGGGTTTGAGAACATATGGAGTCATAACCGATTCCGGTTCTATCCCCTGATGGCTTTTGCATGCTCACCATTTTATCTATTATTTTAGACGAATTAGTGAACGTAGCAATAGTAGCTCTAAGATTATGTTCTCTAACCTCTCTTGCTTTACACTTTTCTTGAAGATGAATATTTTCATTCTTCAATTTACTCACTTCAAGTAAAGCATCTTGCAATTTTTTATTCATTTCTTCTTTTTCATGAATTAGAATATTATTGCGCTCCTTGAGTTGAGGATGAGTGAGCATACTCTCTTGACATTCTCGCATTAGATTGTCAATAGATTCACGAGAAAAAGAAGAATTAACAGAATTGAAAGAATTAGATGTTACCTCTTCTTCCTCTGCTTCAAGAGCTATAAGACAATCTTCACTTGTACTCAACTCAATTGACTTGCATATTAGCGCCGTATCATCATCCAAACATGAACTTTCATCGCTTGATGATGAATCCTCCGAATCATCATTTTTGTTTGGTTCGTTGCTAACGAGAGCTTTTCTTTTGTCGCGCTTGAACCTTTTGCTTTCGGATTTGTTCGGCGTAGATTCAACATTTTTGCCTTGATATTTGCTAACGACCGGTTACGGACAATTTATTTTAAAGTGTCCGGGTTTGCGGCAATTGTAGCAAAAATTGTTGTTTTCTTCTTGTGGGGTGCGAGAGATGAATTTTCCACGAGCAGAATTTTTGTTGTCTCCTTTTCGCATAAACCTTTTAAATATTTTCACAAAAAGAGCAAATTGTTCGTCAGTCATAAAATAAACATTATTTTCTACTGACCTGGAGGTTGACGGTTGTTCGGCCATTAGAGCAGAATTTTGAGCTTCATGAACATCATCATCTTTGGCCTTCATTTCGAACTCATATGCTTTTAGATCACTAAATAATTTGTCTGTTGACAACATTCTTAGATCTCGGTGATCGTGCATAGCCGTAACCTTCATATCCCATGCAGATGGTAAGCCTCATAGGATTTTGAGATTAATTTCTTTTTGGCTAATATTTTTGCCAAGATCACTAATCTCTCCAAGAACTTTGATCATTCGAGCTTCCATGTCTGCAACACTTTCATTTGAGAGCATTTTGAAATCTTCAAACTTCTTCATGGCGATTGTGAGCTTATTGTCTTTTTCTTGTTCATCTCCTTCGCCAATCTTGATGAGAGTTTCCCATATTTCTTTAGCAGTGGCACACTTTCGGATCTTCGGAAATATTGTATCATCAACGGCTTTGAATAGAATATCCTTGGCAATATTGTCAAGATTATTCCGCATTCTATCGTCCGATGTCAATTCCGGTTTTGGCTTTTGTACGTACTGTGGAGCATCCGGGGATATAACAAACGCCGTATTGATTTTTAATATTTCTATAGGGCCAGTGGAAATAACTTCCCACATTTCATCGTGTAAAGCCGATAAGTGTACCTGCATACGAACTTTCCAATCATCAAATTTATCAAGTGAGAATAATAGATTTTGAGCTAAATCTTTCTTCATCATCATCACGAGAGATATGAAAGATTAATCCAATTCACACACTTTGTAGAATGGATCAGCCTAGCAGTCAAAAACAGTTAACTCAGTTGGGCAATGTGTTTTAGTACCAAAGGTTGGTATAAACTGACACAAATATGCTACAGGCTCTGATACCAATTGTTGGTCCCAAAAGAGGTAAGGTGAAAGTCTAGAGGGGGGGGGGGGTGAATAGACTTTCAAACTTTTTTGCACAGCACAACAATTGCTAAGCCAGAGATAAACCAAAACTCTTAACTAGATTGTTAGAGTATGGTGCACAGCGGAAATAAATAAACATAAAGTGTGTGTGAGATTGTGTGAGCAGTATATCTCGTGTAGAGCGAATATGTAAAGAGCAGTAAGTAAAGAAAGTAGTAAAGAACACAAGACAATTATAGTGGTTCGCGAGGTGGTGTAATCCTCCTACTCCACTTGCTCTTATCTCCAAGAGCAATTCACTATATCTACCACTCCTTGGTTCCAAGATACAATGAATTTCCGTGATCTAGTGCTTTGATCACAAAGCCCGCACTAATCACGCCCAGTGACACCACACTGCTGCTTCGGGTTTCACGTCGCCGCGCTACTATCCCAGGATTTCACGACTCCGCGTTACTTTCCCCCCGTCTTCCACACTCCGGTAGAAACGTATCCCGTGATCTAGTGCTTTGATCACTGATAGACATATTTTACACTCTTATTTTATATACATCTTTACAATAATTTTGTATTAGTTATTTACTTTTATATAACAAATATTTATTTTTATGTTAATAATCAATTAGTAAATAAATGTTTTATTAAATGCCTAGTTAACAATTTAATTATTATTTTTAGTATTATTATGCGGGTCCAATATATTCTTCAAAAAAAACAAATACATTATGTTGCTTCTTTCTTTCTTTCGTACAGAGTAGTGGCGCAGCATCAAACAAGATTTCATCAAAAAATTCAGCGCAAACTTAGGCGTGCAAAGCAGCTGGCGGATGATTTCATGGCTTGGCGCAAAAATAGGGATTAAATGGTAGAAAATAGATTAATCCTATTTTGAGAATACTATAAATAGATGATAGAGTAGTATTGAAAAAATGTTCATTCTTTTGTTCATTATTCCCCTCTCGAATATTCTTTAACGTTGTTATCAATGTCCATTCGTGGCTAATTTCTTCTAGTTTGGTTTAGTGAATTGAAGCCCCGGAATTCATTACGCTGTAAGGTTATTTATTTATTTTTATGCATTTGAGTATTAAATATTCTTCTATGTTATTTGAATAATTGTGTCATTTAATTGCTATGGAGGCCTACTAGTTATTTATTTGATATAATTATTTGCTATATTAGTTAATGTTGTGCTACAAATTATTCTAATATTCAGTAGCAACTGAGGTTAATTATTGACGGCTTAGTGATAATTGGTCTCGGGTAGAATATTTTCCTAAATTGAATGCAACCGCTTGTGCTTGTGTTATTTAGTTTGTCGGTTTTCCTAGTTCCTATTGCTGCTATTAAATTAAATCTATAGCGCTTGTCTTAGGTTACTTAGTAGTTAGGGGTAATTAAACCGCGTGTGCTTTAGTTACCTACAACTAAGGGAAAACGAAAATGAAATAATTTCACGACAAATATTCAATTGCATATTAATTGCTTTATGAATCAATGATCAGTGTTATATTCCGGTGGTGGATCTTTACTAACCGAGATTTTTTATTATAGGTGCTTTCAATATATTGTTTTCATTGCTTTATTCGTTTATTTTCTTTGATTATCACCTTCATTCCAAACCCCCCTACCTTTAATTTGGGTACAAAAGTTAAACTAGTTGCTCCTCGTGGGATCGATCCTTATTCCCGCTACTACGTTTGTAAGGTTTTAATTTGGGAGCCTACGACAGCTCGCCAAATTTTGGCGCCGTTGCTGGGGAGATTTTCTAGCTTATTTTGTGTTTATTTATTTCTTTATTTCTTTATTTGTTTTTCATCTATCCCAAAAAAAATTAAAATTTAAAAATCTTTTCTTTCGTTACTTTTACATAGTTGATGCAATATATTTTCTTTTTGTTTATGCCTATAACTCGATCTGCTAATCAAGAAATCTTGCCGTACAATCCACAAATTGAAAGAACTGTACGCAGGTGGAAGAAAAAAGCTTTGAGGAAATTGGAGTTTAGTGATCTGGCTACCGATCCCCAACCTTCCGTCAATTCTGATTTAGAAGAGGAACCCATGACTCAAAACCGTACTTTAAAAGAGCTTGGAGCTCCAAATTTAGATCAACAACCATTATGCATCACTTTTCCCGCTCTGGATGCTAATGTCCAATTTGAATTAAAATCTGGATTAATTCATCTTTTGCCTTCTTTTCATGGACTTGCAGGTGAAGACCCTCACAAGCACTTGATGGAATTCCATGTGGTGTGTTCAAGTATGAAACCCACAGGGGTTACTGAAGAACAAATCAAGTTGAGAGCCTTCCCATTTTCTTTGAAAGGTTCAGCGAAGGATTGGCTATACTATCTACCTTCTAGGAGCATCACCACATGGAATACCTTAAAGACATCATTCATTGAAAAATATTTCCCAGCTTCAAGGGCGGCCAACATTAGAAAGGAAATCTGTGGTATAAGGCAAAACAATGGAGAGTCATTGTATGAATATTGGGAGCGTTTCAAGAAACTATGTGCAAGCTGCCCACACCATCAAATTAGTGATCAATTACTCATTCAGTACTTTTATGAAGGGCTTTTTCCAATGGATAGAAGCATGATTGATGCTGCAAGCGGTGGTGCTTTAGTTGACAAGACACCAGACGCTGCAAGAACTCTAATTGCGAACATGGCTGCAAATTCTCAACAGTTTGACAATAGAATAGTCCAACCATCTAAGCATGTGAATGAGGTAAATATTTCTGCTCTTGAACAACAAATTTCAGGTTTGACTACTCTTGTCCGTCAATTAGCAGTTGGCAATATGCAAACTGTAAAAGCATGTGGAATTTGCTTGGTAGTTGGGCATCAAACTGATGCCTGCCCAACTCTTCAAGAAGAACCTATTGAACAAGTTAACATGGCTGGAGGTTTTCCTGGACAACCTCAAGGTAAGTATGATCCGTTCTCCAATACATATAATCCTGGATGGAGGGATCACCCAAACCTTAGCTATGGGAACTCACAAGGGAACCAGTTTGTTCAGAATCGTTCTAATTTTCAACAGTATAGACAACCATTTCCTTCAAGACAACAACCGACCCAAAACTTTAGCTCAGGTACGAATCTAGAAGATATTGTTAAATCTCTTGCTACTAACACTTTGCAGTTTCAACAAGAAACACAACTATTCCAACAAGAGACAAGAGCTAGTATTCAAGAAACAAAGACTAGTATTCAAAACTTGGAAAGACAAATGGGCTAACTAGCAACTACGGTTAGTCGGTTGGAAGCACAGAGTTCTGGCAAACTACCCTCTCAAACAGTTGTTAATCCTAAACAGAATGTAAGTGCAATTAATGTTGAAAGTATGTCGCTGGAAAAGAATGTTGATTTGAATAAGAAAATAAGTGCAGGAATCATTGCCAACAATAAAGAGAAGTCCCAAGGTAAGCTTTCTTCTTTTTCTAATTATGAACCAGTACCCCCATTTCCTCAAGCTCTTTTAGAAACAATAAGAGGAAACTCAAATAATGATCTGTATGAGACCTTTCGTGAATGTGATGCTAATAAACCACTTTTAGATTCTATGGAAAAAGTACCTCGCTATGCAAATTTTCTAAAAGAGGTACGCACTATGAAAAAG
Organism: Ipomoea nil; assembly: GCF_001879475.1. Classification (NCBI taxonomy): domain Eukaryota; kingdom Viridiplantae; phylum Streptophyta; class Magnoliopsida; order Solanales; family Convolvulaceae; genus Ipomoea; species Ipomoea nil. The sequence goes on from NW_017616885.1 coordinate 259,386, forward strand.
AAACGAAATAATGAAAGAATTGAGGAAGTGAAAGTGCAAGAGAATGTCTCTATGGCTAGTCAAAGCAATCTTCCTGAAAAGTGCAAAGACCCAGGTATGTTTACTATTCCATGCATGATAAGTGGGGTGAAATTTGAAAATGCTATGTTAGATTTAGGAGCTTATATTAATGTCATGCCATATTCTGTTTATGGTTCTTTAAATCTTGGACCCTGAATAAATCTAGTATAATAATTCAATTGGCTGATGGATCTACTACATATCCTAGGGGTGTGATTGAGGATTTGATTGTTGAAGTTGATAACTTGGTTTTTCCTACTGATTTTTATGTGCTTGATATGGAAAATAATAATCATATTTTGTTAGGTAGGCCATTCTTAAAAACTGCAAAAACAAAAATTGATATTCATAGTGGTATGCTTACTATGGAGTCTAATGGTAAACTTGTGACTTTTAATATTTATGATACCATGAAATCTCCTAGTGATGATAATTTTGCAATTTTTGTTGATTCTTTGAAGTTTGTTACATTTGATGAAATTGCTTCTAATGAAAATAAAGAAGGAAAAAATAATAAATCATCTTTGAGTACTAATTTGCAAGACGGGACTATTTCTTTGAATAATCATAATCATCGAAGGTACTCAAAAAGACGATGGAAATTTAAAGAAATATCACAAGTCGAGCCAACGACGATAAACAAAGGCGCTGCTTGGGAGGCAACCTAAGGTGTGTTTGTTCCATTTTTTCTTTTATTCCATTTCACATTCAATAACCCTTTTTCTGTGCATTTTTATTCAACATTGGGGACAATGTTGATAATAAGTGTGGGGGAGGGGATTTAGATTTATTATTTGTTTCCTTATGTCAAAATTTTCACAAATATTTTACTAGTATTTTATGCAAAATAAGTATTATTTTCAAAAATAATTTTTTTTTTCCAAAAATTATTTTATTTTTCCTTTCTTGGAATTCATAACATGATTGAATAAATAGTTTGTCAAATTGTGACTAGTTTGTTAGCATTTCTTGTTTGATATGTAGTGGCTATATTAAGTAAGCAATAAACATGTGAGTGTTTTGAGCCATTGATTGACACTTCGGTCTTATTTTCTTTCTATTGTGCGATTTCTTCCATAATTTTGTTTCTCTAGAACTTGCCTTGATTATCTTTTAAAGCTAATTAGACCATGCATGATTCAAGTGTGATTAAGGCCATTATTTGATTCTGAGCCTCACTAGCCAAATAACCGGTTTGTCCCATGATTTATTTTCCTTCGTTAACCCACTTTGAGCTTTATGGCCATTCTTTTCTTTATCCTGAACCACATTATAAGCCTTTTATATCTAAAAATAATGCCTTCACCCAGCTGAATAACTAGTGGAGCAAATTTTGAATTATTCCTGTAATCTACGTGAGGTTGTGAGGAAGAAGTGTGGGGGACGTCACTTTCTTGTGTTAATATGATTGAGAATGAGGTGGGTTGTATCTTCATTTGTCGCTGGTCTTCTATGAAAAAGAAAACAAAGACAATTCATGATTCCAAAAAAATATGGAGACTGAAAAAAATGAAGGAATGGGAGAAATGATGAATGTATGTTGAAAAAAAAATGTTGCTGAAATTTATGAGAAAAATGAGAAAGAATCAGCGATTGATTTTGAGTTGAAATACTTCTAAATAAATGAAAGGGAAATTCTGGTAATATTGAGGAAGCATTCTATACTTGGTGTTGAGCAAGTATCTTGGATTATTTGTATTTATTTGCTCCTCTACTTGGAAAGCTTTTGTTTGAGCTACTTTCCTAAATATTCCCTACCTTAACCCTAGCCCCATTACAACCTGTGGGAAGTCCTTATGATTTGTGTCATGCATGACTCTTGTAGTGGTGATTGAGAAGATATGCAAGCCTATGGTAGAGCAATTTTATAGGAATGAACATGAGTGAAATCTATACCCATCAAACACTTGAGTGATGAGTGATATTCCTGTGATGGCTTACTTATTTAGTTCTCTCCATTTTCGAACAGGGGTGCTAACTTATTAATTGCAGGGTGCTTCAGATTGTTGTTCATGATGTGTTATGAGTTTTGGGAATTTCTTTTCAATTTATTTCGCAAATAATATTTTTGCTTGAGGACAAGCAAATGTTCTAGTGTGGGGGAATTTGATAGACATATTTTACACTCTTATTTTATATACATCTTTACAATAATTTTGTATTAGTTATTTACTATTATAGAATAAATATTTATTTTTATGTTAATAAATATTTTCTTTCTTTCGTACAGAGTAGTGGCGCAAACTTAGGCGTGCAAAGCAGCTGGCGGATGATTTCATGGCTTGGCGCAAAAATAGGGATTAAATGGTAGAAAATAGATTAATCCTATTTTGAGAATACTATAAATAGATGATACAGTAGTATTGAAAAAATGTTCATTCTTTTGTTCATTATTCCCCTCTCGAATATTCTTTAAGGTTGTTATCAATGTCCATTCGTGGCTAATTTCTTCTAGTTTGGTTTAGTGAATTGAAGCCCTGAAATTCATTACGCTGTAAGGTTTTTTATTTATTTTAATATATATTTTTATGCATTTGAGTATTAAATATTCTTCTAAGTTATTTGAATAATTGTGTCATTTAATTGCTAGAGAGACCTACTAGTTATTTATTTGATATAATTATTTGCTATATTAGTTAATGTTGTGCTACAAATTATTCTAATATTCAGTAGCAACTGAGGTTAATTATTGACGGCTTAGTGATAATTGGTCTCGGGTAGAATATTTTCCTAAATTAAATGCAACCGCTTGTGCTTGTGTTATTTAGTTTGTCGATTTTCCTAGTTCCTATTGCTGCTATTAAATTAAATCTATAGCGCTTGTCTTAGGTTATTTAGTAGTTAGGGGTAATTAAACCGCGTGTGCTTTAGTTACCTACAACTAAGGGAAAACAGAAATGAAATAATTTCACGACAAATATTCAATTGCATATTAATTGCTTTATGAATCAATGATCAGTGTTATATTCCAGTGGTGGATCTTTACTAACCGAGGTTTTTTATTATAGGTGCTTTCAATATATTGTTTTCATTGCTTTATTCGTTTATTTTCTTTGATTATCACCTTCATTCCAAACCCCCCTTCCTTTAATTTGAGCACAAAAGTTAAACTAGTTGCTCCTCGTGGGATCGATCCGTACTCCCGCTACTACGTTTGTAAGGTTTTAATTTGGGAGCCTACGATAGCTCGCCAATCACAAAGCCCGCACTAATCACGCCCAGTGCCTCCGACACTACTGCTTCGGATCTCACAGCTCCGTGTGACAATCCAGGATTTCACAGCTCCGTGCTACTTTCCTCCCTTCTCTTGTTTTGCTCCAAAACAAGTGTTATCTTGCTTCCAACTTTTGAGACTCTGTAGATGATCTTCAATGATACGCAGGTCTCTTCGATGAAGATAAACACTCTGGAATGATTTCTCTTGATAGCTCTGAGTGTTTTCTCTCTTTGAATATATCAGGTAAAGCACTTGATATTTATGCTCTGTTTTGCTCTGTTTAAGAACTCTCAGAATATTTTTCTTTTGAAGCTCTCTGAGTTGTTTTTCTTTTCTCACTTCTCACTTGAAGATTTTTGGTATGCTCTGTACCAAATGAGATTTAAGCTTTTATGCTCTTTCAAGCTTAATTGCTCTATTCGTTCCCCTTGATGGGTTCGAATTTTCTGCTCTCTTGTTCGTGAGTTCCTCCGCTGCTCTATCTCTTTTCAAGTTCGTGATCTTCAAGTCTTCATATCTTCATCATTTTATAGTTGGTAATGAGAATCTGTCCGTTGGAAAGAGACGCTCTCATTTTTGAAATCTTGTATCTTTTTGTCAGAGATCTTATCTTATCTTCTGCAAAGATGTCAGAAAGGATAAGCTAGCCGTTGTTAGAGCTTCATCTCCATGTAAATGGGTTCCCAAACTTCATCTGATATTTCCTCTTGTTTTACGTTGAGTGGGAATATCTGGGTGTAGAACGGCTTCTCTGATTAGCTCTGAAGTGGTCCTTGTATCTTTGGGATTTAAAAATATTCTTCAATTTAATCCCATACTAGTTAAACAAGTATTATTCCTTGTGAGAATATTTTCACTATAAGTTCATCTTCATCTTCTTCATTCTCACGTCTGGGTGTTCTCAGACTTCAAACTGGTTGTGAACTTCCACCCAATTTGAATTTCTCCTGTGTAATTGACACCCAATTTCAATTGGCTTGTAATTGGCACCCAATTTAATTTTCTCCTTTGTAATTGGCTCCCAATTGACTTTGACTTGTAATTAGCTCCCAAGCTTCTCCTTTGTAATTGGCTCCCAATTGACTTTGACTTGTAATTGGCTCCCAAGCTTCTCATGGTGCTTTCAATTGCTTCCCAATTTGAATTGTTGACTTTGACTTCGAAATTGGCTCCCAGACTTCTCCTGGTATTGAATTTTATCTCAATTCAATTTGATCTCCATGTCTTCTTTGAATTGGTCCCCAACTTTGAAATTGCATCCCATACTAAACCCCAACTTTGAAATTGTATCCCTGGCTCCCAACTTGAATTGATTTCAATTTCTCTGAAACTAGCTCCCAATTTCAATTGCTATGAAATCGGCTCCCAAGTGAAATTGCTTCCCAAAGCCAAATTAGCGCCCAACTCCATCAGATTTAATTAATTTTGGCTTCTCAAATTTTACTTTGTAAAATTATTAATGGTGAGTTTCGAACTTGAGCCATTTCGCATAACATATCAAACATCTTCCACTTCATCCATACAACTATTAATTAAATTTCCAATCTTCTTTGATGTACTCCTTTCTTTCCATAGATGCTTGATCTCCAAGTTAATTTCATGCATTCTTCCAATATTAATTTTCTTCACGAAAATTCTTCTGGGATATCTTCTTTGAGTAGCATTGATGTGATTTCATATCATTCATCTTCTTCTTCAATTTGTCATTTTCTCCAGACAAATTCTTGATTTTAGGCTTTATATCTTCTTCTTCAATTTTCATGCATCTTCCTCTGTTTTTCTCTTTTCCAATTTAAATAATTTCCCGATCATGGTCTAAAACTCTACTAGACGTATAGAAATAAAATTGGGGGATCTACAAATACATATTTGGCATATCAAAACCATTACACTTTATTCCTAACACACCCCTTTGCTTCCAGTTTATATATTTTCTCTTTCAGTCTTCCGCTGTGTTTGATGTTTTGGTTTAGATATTTGCATGTTTAAGGCTTTAAATAGCATGGAATTTAGGGGGTGTTACACATGTGTTGCCAATGGTTGTGTCCTTATTCTCTTGTGTTATGCATGTCGAGTGTTAATCTACTGGGTGATGGTAGATTATACCTTGAGCCGTCCTTGTGTGTCGTTGTATTTCTTGTTGTCTTGGCATGTGTTCCCTATCTTTGTTGTGGGGGCATAGAGTCTTGTGTTTGACTTCTACTCTTGGCTTTGAACTTATATACTATATTCCGTTTCGCAAATGATTTTGTATATATATCCTATCTATGTATGATATTTCACATGTATTGGTGGGTTACCAGCATCATTCGTTGACCGGGCGTCATCCCATATATTTATGTGTTTCTTTCAGGTGCTGAGTAGATGAGAGCGCGGTCTAGAAACAGATAGTATAGATCCCTTGAACCCTGTGATGGTTTTGGCCTGTGTGCCGTTGTTAGACTTTAGACTTTTTGTGGTTGACCTTGTTCTTGGATAGACAGATTATGTTGCAGATGTTAACGCCTGTGCATTCACCGTTGTATGGACGTGGCATAACACTCTACGTTTTCCATCTATTTTATAATTAGTCTTCCGCTGTGTATGTTTTTATGCTTAGATTATCTGCATGTTTAAGCTTTAATTTAGTATGGAAATCGGGGGTGTTACACATAGCATGCTCAAAAGATAAAGTAAATCAAATAAAGATCTACTTCTCTCGTGTTGTCATTTTGTTTTGCATCATTTTGTGTTAAGGAAAATACGAGACAAATAAAGTTTTGGTAATTTGCAACGAAAGGTGTTTATTTATGATGATCAAAGAGAAATATCAGACAGAAGTACATAGAAGATAACATAATAGAGAAATTTATTTCTTCACTTTTCCCTTCATATTCTTGCTCTCCACAACTCTCATTGACATCATTTTGCCCAGCTCCTTGCGAAACCATTTCGCGGTCTTGGCCTTTTTAGACCCAGAAGGAGATGGTACTGGCTTCACTTCACTACTCGTGTCAGATTCACTAGCGTGAGTGCTGAGATACATGAGATAGTCTTGGTCAGCGAGAGGATTTTTCCAATCCTCAGCTGAGGGAAAGTTTCGTCCATCTCCCACTGGTGGAGGTGCTTCATGACTGTCAGAAATTGGGGCTTCCTCAGAATCAGATCCATTATCACCGTGGTGATCACTGTCCGATGAAAGATCTACTAGAGTGATCACGTTGTTTCCAGGATAAAGATTGCCCTGCTCTTCTCTCAATTTTTGAGAAGCTTCCTTCTGCAATTGAGTTATGGATCGAGTAACTGGCCTTTGAGATGCCATGTTCTTTCTGTTTGTGAGATACAAAGGAAGATTGTGAATGTGTGAATTTGGAGTTCACAAAACCCATCCTTTTATAGTACCAAATGAATGATTCTGCACATTGAATATAGTGAGCATTGAATGCCCATTCAATGGTTTTACGTTATTTATCGTGCCATTTATTTCGGCTTTGACTAATAACGCACGAAACGACACCCAGAATATATTCCATAGAGAACTGTGCAATTGTCGTTAGACACAATAAATCAAATAAAGACTTATTCCATTAATAACACTTGATGAGAACAGAGAAACAACAACCATACATTCTAAGACGAAGGGAGATTATTCGAGATCATTTAGAATTTTATGGCATAGAGATTGCTACTTTTTCTCTTTTCCCTTCCTTGCCTTACTGGATCCACCCTTGTTCATTTGGGTTTCCTTCTTTGTTGCAGAGAGATCAGGATAGGACGAACCAACAAAGGATTCCATTTCTTCACAATATTTGCCCTCAATATATCCGACGAGTTCTATTTTGCAGTCATAAGTTCGGTAGAAGGCACGGAGATCTTTGTCAAGCTTAGGGTCATTCCAAGTTGCTAAGGACAGGAATCCCTTTTTAACAGTGAGAGGATGTTCCTCTTTAGGATCAAACTTTGTGGCTTCTCCATCGGATTCATATGTGATGAATCCATCATAGTGTCCAAGATCTGAATCTGAAGAAATATCCAAAGGAGCTCGCATACTATTTACAGGATAGAGATCACCTTGTTCTTCTCGAACAAGACGAGCCCTTTCTGTGATTTCCGTGATCTTTATAACTGACCTCAACAATCTCATTTAAGACCATGAAATTCCGTACAGCTTTCAAGTTCAAGTTTGAACCATTTGTGAGATGTCACTTCAGTAATTAATTTAATCTTTGACCAATAGAGCAATGTTTCAGCATTTTGAAAGCTTGGTCAAGAGGATCATTATGACTGACACCCAAAAGCAATGATTTGTATTAAATTAAACCAGAGAGTAGATAACTCTGCCTTACATATGAGATTAACATGAATAAATCGTTAATGAAAATGATAAGGCATGTGAAGTTCCAGTCGAGTTGTCTCATCAGTCTTTTCGGATATGCTGGCCATATTTGCATATTTGTCCAGTTCCTCAAGAGAGAGGGTGGGCTCAAGCGATCCGCTTGGTGACTGAGAGTGAACAAGAGAGAAATGTTCATAAGATTTTTCATTCTTTTGAAGAATATCAGGGATAGGATACCAACGAAAGTTAGGTGGAGATCCTTTAGATGAGTTTCCATGTGCACTTTTCAGAACCATTATCCTTTCGTTTGCCAATTTTCTGGCTTGTTCCTGATGGTATGCTGTCTTGGCTTGACACTCCATGACAATTTTGTCCAGGGTTTCTTTGTCTTCTTTGCTGGCTATATTCGGCATAAAGTATGAGTGACACCCCAATAATCCACATTCAATTCATGGATTAATTGAGTAATTAATCCTATCTTAATTGAGGAATTAATTCCTAAAATCCTGATTTTTAAAACATGAGGACTAGTATTTGACTAGTCAACTTCAAAGTCATGTTGTACCTTGAGCTTTGAAGAGAGTTCCCTTGTTCCTTACACTTTCTAAATGTTAGTAAGGGTATTCTTGACCTTTCACCAAGTGTTAGTATTGTAACCTAACCTAGAAGACATCTTTATTTCATCCCTTACACTTTCTAAAATATTAGCTCTACATTCTCTCTAGAAAGGTGAGTAGCTTTTTCTCCAAGATAAGTTGAGACCTTGCCAAGATTCCAAGATTTGCTTCCAAGATTCAACCTTTCACCTATTTGGGCATCTAGGAGGGTTAGATCTAAGTCCATCTTGTGTTTTTGGTTCCATATTAGATGTCTTTTTCTTAAAGGTAGGATCTTTAAGATCTTTTGGATTGTTCTTGAAGTGGGTTTGGAAAGTAAGCCTTGTGGGGAGCTTGTTGAGGTGTAAGTGAAGTCTTTTAGTCTACAAGAGGTAACCCATGCTCTACTAAAACCTATTTTGCTTACCTATATGTGATTTCTTGGATTATACATGTCTTTTGCTATTAAATGTGAGTGTTTATGCATTTGTCTTGTGAAAATGCATATCTAGAGCTTGTGTTTAGGGTTCTTGTGTGCCATTGATTGGCGTTTCCTTTGATTCAAGTCACTTTGTTGTATTTGGTGAGATTTGGCATGTTTTGGACTTGAATTTGAGTTTGGAGTTGAAAATTTGCGAAGTGTGTTGAAGTGGTACAGGTTGTACCCGCGGGCCGAACAGCGGGTAGGAGGCCCACCCGCCGCCCACCCGCGGGGTACATGGTTTGGGTGACCTGTACCCGCGGGCGGAACCGCGGGTAGGGGCCTACCCGCGGGTACGTAATATGGTGATGTTGGGGATTTGTTCCCCGTGATTCTTTTGACTCGGTATTTGGTCTTTTGACTTCCCGATATTCTTTCGTGGAACTATTTGAGTGTCTCCTTGATGTTTCGTATGTCTAGAACTATATGGTAGGTATCCATGTAGGACTTTGGTGTCTTGAATCGTGCGAAGTGTTCAACATTGTGTTTCGTTGGACCGTGAAGTGTCTTGTTTGTTCCTTGGAACTATCTTTGGTTTCCCCGTTGATATGCATGCTAGCGTGTGTGTGTGGTTTGTGCCTTCTGTTTGGTTGATGATAACTTGTGTTATTCATCGTTGTTGTTGTTGGGCTGTGACCCATTCCTTGATTGAGTGTGATGTGTGAGTGGCTTTACCTGGATTGCACGATTAGTGGTAATGGACACTAGTCACCAAGGTATTGCAGCGGTCCTCGTGGTGGCCGTGACGTGAATATGGAGTTGTGACCTATGTGTTAGGTTCACGTATTTCTTGGGAAGGCGTGTGTCGCCGTGTGTGTGTACGGTACCTTGTGTACTATGAAATCGGTGGCTTTATTGGAGGTCTGTTGGAGTGGGAACAACGGTTCCCCGAGGGAATAAGCTTGGACTTGGTGTACAGGGGTCCTGGAGGTAAAGGTTGGAACTAGATATAAGGTTGGGGTAACCATAAGGTTGGAACAGGGCATAATGAAGTCATATCAACTCGTGATGTGTGATGTCACGAGGGCTTGTGTAGCCGTGGTTGTGTGTTTTCTCTTGTGACGTGTGTAGTCACAAAGGCATGTGTTGCCATTTGTTGTGTCTTTATCCTTTAGTTATTGATGTTGTCCTTTGTGGTCTTGGGATGTGTTCCCGTGTTATCCTTAAAGAGTGATGAGTATTGAGTTTGTGTTTACTCTTGGTTTTACACTTATATATACGTATTCCGTTTCGAAAATGGCTTTGTATATATCCTATCTATGTATGTTTCTTAACAGGTATTGGTGGGTTACCAGCATTATCACTGACCGGGCGTCGTCCCATGTTTATCTTTGTGTTCTTTCAGGTGATGTCTAGACGAGCGCGATGTCTAGTGGCCGGTAGTTTAGTGCCTTTTCTTTGTTTTGTGGCCTGTGAGCCGATGTAGTGATAGACTTATGACTTTGGGATAGTTGTGTACACAATGCAGATTTGACTGCCGTAGCGTTTACCATTGTTGGTAAACGTGGCATAACACCCCGTTTTGGATTTGTTTTATCCAGCCACCTTTTTATCTTCCGTTGTGCTAATGTTTTGTCGTGATATCTGCATGTGTTAAGATATTTTATATAGCATGTTTTGGGGGGGTGTTACAGTTGGTATCAGAGCCTAGGTTTGAGCCTAGGAAGAGGTAAGTCTAGACTTTCTAAGTGGTTAAGTGTGGTTTGAGACCTCTAAGCGACCTTAAGAAGCTAAGTGTTAGGCTTAGGACTCTAGGTTGGGCTGTGAGCTGTGTGTTGCTTTCTGATCTTTCTTTGTTTGCTATCTTTTCGTAACCGTGCTGTTGTTGTAGAAGTTGCGATGCCTCCTCGTCCTCCAGCACGCACCCCGGAGACCCCGACCAACGAGCAGCTCGCTCAGTATCTTCACCAGCTGACTCAGACCATGCAGACGCCCAGTGAAGCTTTGTTGAACAACAATCACACTGTGCCGCCTCCTCCCCCTGCTAGGCACCGTGATGTAGGACGTTTAGTGTCGGGACATCGGCCGCCAACCTTTGCTGGCGAGGAAGACCCAGTAGTCTTAGAAGAGTGGCTACGGGTGTTTGACAAGATCTTCACCGTTGTAGGCTGCCCCGAAGAGAGGAGAGTGGAGTTGGCAACGTTTTACTTTTTCCAAGAAGCGGATTTGTGGTGGGTTCGCGAAGGCCTGCTCTTCTTGAAGAACCAGAGTTCGACTGGACCGCGCTTAAGGACAGAATGCGCGAGTGGTTCTACCCAGCACATGTGCGCGCTGCCATGTATGAAGAGTTCCTCCACCTGTAGCAAGGCTCCATATCTGTGGTTGAATACCACAAGAGGTTCTTGGAGTTGGCACGTTTTGCGAGAATACTTGTGCCTACAGAACTCGCTAAAGTCGGGAAATTCGTGGCCGGTCTTGTAACACCCCGTGTTACGACCCCTAAAATCAATTAATCATTTAACTAATTATCCAAATAAAGTATTAAATTACAATAATTAATTAGGAAAAGGCCCACCATAGTCCGTGGGCCCTCACCTCTAAACCCAACCCCTAGTCCTAAAAGGAATAGAGTTAGCAAGCCTATAGTATCTGGGCCCTAATTAGGACTCTTAGATATATAAATAGGGGACATTGGAGGCACCTAGAACCCCCACCACAATAATCGCTCACCACACAAGGAGTTCCAAGAATTCCCCTAGGAGAAATCAAGAAAGAAGAAAGACTTAGAGAAAGATCGTTCATAGCCAAGGAAATTAATTAAGGCTAAGAGGTAACCCATGTCTCAACAAAACCTATTTTCTTAGCTATGATCTCCCTCTAGGCATACCTCTACATTCTTGTGTATTGATGATTCGTTTGTGATATTGATGGTGTGATCTTGGTAATTGATGTTATGATTTCTTGGGTAATCTTGATGATGGAAAGAGATTCTTGATGATTGTGTGATATTCTTGATAAACCTAGATTCCTAACGATTGTGTGATATTCTTGATAAATCACATTGTTACTTAATGTTAAAAGATGAATGACGTTCTTAATAATTTGAATATGATTAGAGCCTTAGAATGTGTCGTGAAACTCGTATGGTGTCAGTCTTGATATATTGGGTGGGAATTCACATGTTTGGGTGTTAATTATGTTTAGCAAGCATGATAGGATATGTGCCGTATGTTTCTTGCTTTTGATCCGTTAATTGTTTACGGGTTGTCATCAGTAGCGTTTAAAGGTGTCTAAGCATGGTTTCGTGTTCCACAAAGGTTCCCGGGGCGTTATTTGTGAGAAAGAGTCAGTGGGGGGTAGGGGACCCGCCACCTACCCGCAGCCAGATTTGACGTCGCCGGCAGCGGGCAGCAGGCGGGCAGGCGACTGCCTGCCGGTCACCCGCTGCCCAGAAACTCATCGTCGGCGGGCAGCCGGCGGGTGACCCTTCACCCACCGGCTAACCGTTGGAAATTGTCCCACCTCGGGATCCCGGCTTCCCCATTTGATGTTCCCCCGACCCCTGTGGTGTCCCAACGGACTCCGTTTATCATGCCTAAGTCTAGTTTGATGTTTCGGGTACCATTCGTAGGATAAATGAGTCTTATATATATCGCATGCTAGTTGAATTGGTATCCCGTTGGCCTAGGTGAAAGAAGTATGAACCCCTTAGGATTATTCCTAGTATGTGGACGACCACGCATAGGTTTCATTATACGTTTTCTCCCCCTTCCCAATGTGTTAATGTGGGTTGCATGTGTTTGCTACGTGTTATGTGTGCATGATACCCCAATTTGGTTGCGATCAAATCGGTTATTCCTGAGCTGCGGTTCAGAAGCTGGCTGCGGTCAGATTTACACTCTCGGGCTGCGGTCCACCGTTTCGTTGCGATCAAATATTTTACATGAGCTGCGGTTCATATTCCTGGCTGCGGTCAGATGACTACTCTTGGGCTGCGGTCCACTGTTTGGTTGTGATCAAACATTATGATGAGCTGCGGTTCATCGGTCGGTTGCGATCGACCCCTCCGTGTTGCGATACGGGGCAGGATGCTGCGGGGTCGTGTTAGAGCTATATGCGATGACCCTCATGTATGGGCATGCGATTGGTCCTGTGGCGTCATCAAAGTGTGCTATGTGATGAGATACGGATGGTTTGATGTTATGAGTGTTATGATGTGAAAGCGTGACCATAGGATACATGCTAGTATACTGTTTATGCTTGGTTATGACTATTGGCTGTGCTTATCTCTATCTGTCGAAGTCTGTTCCCTATGCTAGTGAATTGTATATGCTTGGTTATGACTGTTGACTGTGCTTATCTCCGTCCGTCGAGTCTATTCCCTGTTTTAAACCTAGAGTCTCTTAGAATATATTTTCATGCTTCAAAATGGTTTTTCTTATATCTATATATATGCCTATATGTATTGTATTTCAACGCGTTGGAGTGGGTTACCAGCATCTCTCGCTGAACAGATATATTTGGCTTTCAGGCACAGACGATTAGACACTGGAGCGCGCTAGAGATTCGAAGCATAGAGTAGATAGTTTTCCTTTCGGCCTGCGTGCGATGTTTATGCATTGATACTATTTGAGGATTGTAGAAGTAAGCCTGTGCACCTGAGTTCTCTATGTTTTGGGATTTATGAGCATTTACCCTTATCATATATGTTTCAAAAGTTCAAAAAAGATTTCGGGGTGTCACAGTTGCTATCAGAGCCTAAGTTTGACCCTAGGATAAGACTCTTAAGACTAGACTTTAAGACAATAGGCTTGAACTCTAGGTATTTAGGAGCATAGGACGCAATAACCTTAGGACGCGCGGTAAGACTGTGAAACCTACACATAACTCTCCCTCACTTTACCCTTCACTTATCTAAAGGGAACTTTCCCTTCGCTTATCACGCCAAAGTAAGGATACAAAACTCTCACCTAACATCCCTATAAACATTAACCCAGAAGGACGACAACATGGCACCAAACAGAAGACAATCAAGGACACCGGAACCCCACACCCACGACCCTCTGACCCAAACCCTGCAGCAACTGACACAAGTCGCCCAAGCACTAAGTGATGTAACTCTCCGCAACAACAGACCCCCACCACCTCCATCGAATACAAGCTCGGACGTCGCCCGACAAGTTTCGAATCATCGACCCCCCACGTTCTCAGGAGAAGAAGACCCCGTGATCCTGGAGGAATGGATCCGGACCCTCGACAAAATTCTAGGGCTACTAGAATGCCCAGAGGAACGTCGCGTGGAGATAGCCTCGTTCTACTTCGGACACTAGGCAGACCTTTGGTGGATCCACGAGGGACCCGCTTAATGACAAGAACCAGGATTCGACTGGGAAAACCTCAAAACACGTCTACGAGAGCGATTTTATCCAACACACGTAAAAGCATCTATGCACGAAGAGTTCCTCCATTTGAAACAAGGAACGACCACCGTCATGGAATACCATAAACGACTCCTAGAACTAGCGCGCTTCGCACTGGAACTGGTCCCCACGGAGGTGACCAAAATAGAGAGATTCGTATCGGGCCTCAACTTCGAAGCCCGAAAAGCACTAGTGGTAAGCAGACCCCGGACCCTCAACGAGGCTTACTCCAGTGCCGGAAATCTCTATCGAATCTAACTGCTACAACGAGGGGTTCAAGAACAGATACGGAAAAGAAACAGCGAAGGTGGGACACCACCCGTAAAAAGGACAAGAAACGACACCAACACAAGACCAAGTAACCTGGCCAGCCAAAGGCCACCCCTAGGGAGCAATGAAGCTAACACAAGAAGCTTCCCTTGCCCAAAATGCAACAAAAGCCATAGAGGCAAGGACTGCATGGGCAATCCCTGGCGATGCTTCAACTGCGGGGAAGAGGCACACAAGTCCTTCCAGTGCACTCAACCCCAACGGCCACGCACCACCACCATGGGTCAACACGGGGGCACCACTCACCAAGGAAACTACGGCGCTCCCGGAAAGATATTCGTCATGAGCCGCACCCAGGCCGAACTCGTGAACGAGAACAACCTCAAGGAGGGGAACCTAACCCCGGAAGACGAGGACCACGCAAACCCCGCGGAAGAAAACCAAGAAGACGAGTTCTGTCTAGGATAAACCGGCAAATTCCTTGTAACCACCTTCGTAGTGGAACTACTTACTTAGCTTAATTACTTCGGAATTATTATAAATAAAAGACTAGATCGAAATTCGACTCTACTTACGGGGGTGGAACTAAAATTATACATAAGGAAAACAAGCCAAGGCTCCCACCACTAGAAGACAAAAGAAGGAAAAAGAGAAGGACCACACCATAAAAAAACCTAGTGTTACCAATGAGAATTGAACCTTTAACCTCCCACATACAAGACTAAGAGCTTGACCACTAAGCTAAAGATGCTTCTTAAAACCTTAAGGGAACACTCCCTTCTTAAATCTCCCACAAATCCCTAAAACCCACAAATCCCCAAATTAAAAACCCTTCTTCTTCTCCTTCCTCTCCCTCTTCTCCCACACTCCCTCTCCCTCACCCCTCCTTCCCATCTCACCTCTCCAACTCCTTAAACGCCGGACCAACAGCCCCAGCCGGACGCCGTGGACGACCGAAGCCGCCGCCGACCGCCCAGACGACGCCCCACCGCACACCGACGTCGCCGCCCGGAAGCAAACCGCGACGCCTCCACCACCCGCCACTCGCCTGAAGCACCCCCGCTGCCACGCTCGCCACCACTGCCTAGCCCTGTCCAAAAGCCACCGCCCCCTCGCCAAGCCGTCGCCAGAACCGAGCTCGCCGCCGCCCTCCTCACCGACGAGGAAACCGCGCTGCCGGAAACCCGCCGGAAGTTCACCGGAAAAATACCACCTCCCCAAAAATGCCGAAAAAGCCCCACGGAGTCCGCACCCCGGAATGGAGCAACGCCGACTACACCGTAATCGGAGGTAAAGCCCTCGAACCTGACCAATTTTCTCCGGAATTAGTCGATATGCTTAATCACTAAGGGCTTTTGGATACGTACCTCACCATCAAGGGGGATACGTACCCCGAATTGGTGAAAGAATTCTACCAATATCTAGTAGCCACCAAACGGGGTGATAAACTAGAAATCACCACCAAGGTCCGCGGCAAGGAAATCATACTCTCCGAAGGCCGCTTGGCCAAGCTCTTGAAATTGACCACCACGGGTGTGTCAAATTACGACCAAAAGGGGTGGATTGATACCCAAAATACGGGGTACAAGGACTACCTTGGGTACCTACTCGGGAAAGAGGAAGGGTTCACCTCGGCCATGCGACCAAATAGGAAGTGGCTAACAGCGGAGCAGAAGATATTGGTTATGATTGTAACTGACAGCCTCTTGCCCACAAATAATAAGAGCAAAGACGTGGGGAGCTTAGAGTGCACCTTTTCCTACCACTTGAAACACAAAATCAAGTTCAACCTACCGGCCCTCATGCTAAAACACATGGAATTTTGCAAGACAAGCAACAGACTTAGCCTGCCCTACGGGATGATCCTAAGTTGGATCATGGAGAAAAAGGGGGTGGATCTAAGCCACACTGAGGTCAAGACTGTAAACGGCATGATCTTTAACGCCCAAAACCTCCGCCGCAATGATATCTACTACACCGAAGGGGGACAATACATCACCCTCGAAGAAATTTGCCTAAAACTCGAGGAGGAGCGAAGAGAATTGGTCGACCGATTGGACATCTCCAACAAAAAGCTTAAACAAGCAATGCAAGATTTTGGGGGTCTAGAGGAGGGTGGGGATCAGGAAGAGGATAGCGAGCCTAACCCACCGGCACACACACGATCGGGAGGAAACCCAAGGGGACAAAACGAAGACTCGGTCAATGAGCGCATCCTAGCACAACTCACCCGGCAAAACAAAATCATGGAAGAAGGGTTCTCGTCCTTAATCCACATGACACGCGCATTAGATCAGAGGGTGGCAGCAATAGAGGCCACCTTGGGCACTCGCAGGGCATCCAGCTCCGGAGCAGGAAACCAAGGTAGACCCAAACCTTCCTACCACCACGGCACCAGAAGTCCAGTCTACCCCAGCAAAGACAAAATGTGGGGCCGAATTCCTAACCAGTAAGCCAAAATGCGGGACGTCCAGGGGTGAAAGAATGGATTAACACACCGAGCTTCGGGGACGAAGCCCCTTGTAAGGGGGGGAGAGTGTAACACCCCATGTTATGACCCCTAAAATCAATTAATCATTTAACCAATTATCCAAAGAAATAATTAAATTACAATAATTAATTAGGAAAAGGCCCACCATAGTCCGTGGGCCCTCACCTCTAAACCCAACCCCTAGTCCTAAAAGGAATAGAGTTAGCAAGCCTATAGTATTTGGGCCCTAATTAGGACTCTTAGATATATAAATAGGGGACATAGGAGGCACTTAGAACCCCCACCACAATAATAGCTCACCACACAAGGAGTTCCAAGAATTCTCCTAGGAGAAATCAAGAAAGAAGAGAGACTTAGAGAAATATCCTTCATAGCCAAGGAAATTAATTAAGGCTAAGAGGTAACCCATGTCTCAACAAAACCTATTTTCTTAGCCATGATCTCCCTCTAGGCATCCCTCTACATTCTTGTGTATTGATGATTCGTTTGTGATATTGATGGTGTGATCTTGGTAATTGATGTTATGATTTCTTGGGTAATCTTGATAATCTTGATGATGGAAAGAGATTCTTGATGATTGTGTGATATTCTTGATAAACCAAGATTCCTAATGATTGTGTGATATTCTTGATAAATCACATTGTTGCTTAATGTTAAAAGATGAATTACGTTCTTAATAATTTGAATATGATTTGAGCCTTAAAATGTGTCGTGAAACTCGTATGGTGTCACTCTTGATATATTGGGTGGGAATTCACATGTTTGGGTGTTAATTATGTTTAGCAAGCATGATAGGATATGTGCCGTATGTTTCTTGCTTTTGATCTGTTAATTGTTTACAGGTTGTCATCAGTTGCGTTTAAAGGTGTCTAAGCATGGTTTCGGGTCTGCCCGCCGGGCACCCGCTGCCCGGAAACTCGTCGCCGGTGGGCAGCCGGCGGGTGACCCTTCACCCACCAACTACCCGCTGGAAATTGTCCCACCTCGGGATCCCGGTTTCCCTGTTTGATGTTCCCCCGACCCCCGTGGTGTCCCAACGGACTCCGTTTATCGTGCCTAAGTCTAGTTTGATGTTTCGGGTACCATTCGTTGGATAAATGAGTCTTATATATATCACATGCTAGTTGAATTGGTATCCCGTTGGCCTAGGTGAAAGAAGTATGAACCCATTAGGATTATGCGTTTTCTCCCCCTTTCCAATGTGTTAATGTGGGTTGCATGTGTTTGCTACGTGTTATGTGTGCATGATACCCCAATTTGGTTGCGATCAAATTGGTTATTCCTGAGCTGCGGTTCAGAAGCTGGCTGCGGTCAGATTTACAATCTCGGGCTGCGGTCCACCGTTTGGTTGCGATTAAACGTTTTACATGAGCTGCGGTTCATATTCCTGGCTACGGTCAGATGACTACTCTTGAGCTGCGGTCCACTGTTTGGTTGCGATCAAACATTATGATGAGCTGCGGTTCATCGGTCGGTTGCGATCGACCCCTCCGTGTTGCGATACGGGGCAGGGTGCTGCAGGGCCGTGCCAGAGCTATATGCGCTGACCCTCACGTATGGGCATGCGATTGGTTCTGTGGCGCCATCAAAGTGTGCTATGTGATGAGATACGGATGGTTTGATGTTATGAGTGTTATGATGTGAAAGCGTGACCATAGGATACATGCTAGTATACTGTTTATGCTCGGTTATGACTATTGGCTGTGCTTATCTCTATCTATCAAAGTCTGTTCCCTACGCTAGTGAATTGTATATGCTTGGTTATGACTGTTGACTGTGCTTATCTCCGTCCGTCGAGTCTATTCCCTGTTTTAAACCTAGAGTCTCTTAGAATATATCTTCATGCTTCAAAATGGTTTTTCTTATATCTATATATATGCCTATATGTATTGTATTTCAACCTGTTGGAGTGGGTTACCAGCATCTCTCGCTAAACAGATATATTTGGCTTTCAGGCACAGATGATTAGACATTGGAGCGCGCTAGAGATTCAGAGCATAGAGTATATAGTTTCCCTTTCGGCCTGCGTGCCATGTTTATGCATTGATACTATTTGAGGGTTCTAGAAGTAAGCCTGTGCACCTGAGTTCTCTAGCTCAAGTGTGGCATAGCACCCCGTACTCTTATGTATGTTTTGGGATTTATGAGCATTTACCTTTATCATATAAGTTTCAAAAGTTCAAAAAAGATTTCGGGGTGTTACAGGTCTAAACTATGAGGCGCGAAAAGCTTTGACTGTGAGTAGGCCAAGTTCTCTTAAGGACGCTTACGTGTGTGCCGCCGATCTGTTTCGTGTGCAGCAGCTTCAGAGAGGATTGTACGAGCAAGCTAGGAAGAGGACTTAGGGAGGAGGTTCTTCTACCTTCAAGAAGCCGAGACCGAGTTTCCCGGCCAAGCAGGTGTCATCTTCATTTCAAGGACCTAACAGAATGGAGCACGGGAACCAAGCCAAGGCATCCCTTTGTCAGCGTTGTGGGAGGATGCATGTGGTTGTAACGGCTATGCGCTCAAGTGTTTTCGATGTGGAGATCGAGGTCACAAAGTCGCGGAGTGTCCCCAGCTAGCCGGTCAGAGAGCGTTGCCGCCACCCCCGGGAGCCGGAGGAGCATCGGGTGTTGGTTCGGGCCGTGGAACAGTTGGAGCTAGACCACCTGGAAGGGTCTTCGTGATGGCGCGTTCGCAGGCTGAGTCGGAGGGCTTGATGGAGGAAGAGTTGGCAGGTAACCCTTTCTTCTAGCCTATCCTTGTTTCCCCACGATCATCGTGTTCTTTGTTGTCTTGAGTGTTATCTTGTGTTTCGTAGTTGCCATTTGCTTGGCAATCCTTGGCATGCTTTTACTTGGTAATAATTCTTTTGGAGCTTAGTGTAAACTGTTAGGAATATATTGTAAATTTTGATGAGCCGAATGTATTTTTTTAAAATCAAGTAGTCCCCATTTTTATTCTATTTGAGTCAGGTTGAGTCTACGGAGTATGGTGCACCCATATCATGCAACCCATGTACAAGTCTGAAAAATCACATGTTGATTTTAAATGTTAAACGGGATTATAGCTTAACATAATTATGATGCGAATAAGTCACCAAGAAGCATGCTAGAGGAGTTGGAAGAAACGCGTGTGAGCTATGCTAAATGATCCTAAGTTCGAATCTTAAGTGAAGCATTTTTAAGCTTGGGAGACTAGCTTGGACCGTATGAGAGACTAGCTCTGACCGTATGAGAGACTAGCTTGTATTGAGACTAGCTAACAAGAAGACTAAGCTAATTGGAGACTAGCTAAGAATATGGAAACTAAGTAAAATGCTCAAGTCTCACAAAAGCCATGCACCATATGGAGAAACACACCAAATATGGTGGACCAAGCTAGAAATTCGAAACAGAGCATCTCACCATGAACAACTGTGAAGTTTTTACAGAGGTTCCAGTATATTATTTTACAAGGATCATGAAGGAGAAAATATCTGATATATTTTCATCTGAACTTCATGTTTTTACGGTGGAACCAGAGACGCTCGAAGAAGGCTGATTCGCGGAGAAATTATTTTATACTCAAGCAAGCATCAGCAGATAAATTATTTGATCAACTTGACATGTCAGAGTATTTATGAAGGACCAGAAATGTCAAAGATTGTCGCGCCGAATTTATTCAAATTCTGGAGGCTACAAAATTCAAGAAACGGCAACGGGCAAATTATTCAAATCATCTGACAAAAGGAGAAATGACATCTACATAATATTTCAGATCAAGTTGACAATATTATCTGATCAACTACAATTCAAAATGGATGATCGAGATCGAAAGTTGATCAACGGGCAAATAGCTTTCACTAGCTATAAATTGTCCAAGCAGACTTGAAGACAAGGGGGCTTGAACACGGCTGAAAATTGAGATATACAAGCAAGAGAAAAGCAAGCAATATTTATATCAGCCAAGTCTGAGTGAGAGAAATTTTTTATCTCTTTGTGGATTTCTCTACTGAGTGTAGAAAGAGGGCGGAGTAACTAGAGAGAGTGAAAAACCCTGGTTGAGTGTAGCTTTGTGCGTAGCACTCGTGGTGAAGGGCAGAGTAACAAGAGAAGCTTGTGAAAACCCTTGGAGGACGTAGCTTTGTGCGTAGTTCTCGTGGTGTAGGAGTACAGCTTGGTGCGAAGTACTCGGGAAGGCGGAGTAACAAGAGGAGCTTGCGAAAAACCTTGGAGGAGTGTAGCTTTGTGCGAAGCACTCGGAGAAGTGTCGGTGGACACTTATTCACTATTGTATCTGGGTGATCGAAGAATAGTGAATTTCCTCCTTGAAGTGAAAGGAGAAGAGTGGACTAGGAGGATTACACCACCTCTGAACCACTATAAATCTCTCTCTCTATTTACTTACTGCTCATATATTTTGTGCATGCTTATTCTAACTGCGAACTAACCCGATTACGATTTATCGCATATCTTTATCTGTCTGGGTTTGATAGTTCCCACATTTGCATGCAAGCCAAATTTTACGTACATCATTCTTGAACCATATCAAGTGTTTCTAACGTGTTACATGTTTAGAATCTTTCTTTGAGCACCGCACTAATTAAGCATAACACTTTACCACTACTTATTCCGCTGCACACTCTAAGTTGCTTATCCTATTAATGCTTGTTACTTAGAGTTGAAATTACCAAAGTGTTATTTGCCTTGTGTGTTTTCGAAGAAAGTTTGAAAAGTTAGAGAAGTCTATTCACCCCCCCTCTAGACTTCTCGCCACCCTTTCGGGACCAACAAGTGGTATCAGAGCGGTTGTCTATTTGAGTCAATTTTGACTGCTAGATAGATCTCAAAAACTTCAAAATGAAGAGAGATATGGCTCTTGCTCAAAATTTAATTTTCTCACTTGATAAATTTGATGATTGGAAAATACGTATGCAGGTGCACTTATCTGCTTTAAATGATGAAATGTGGGAAGTCATCACCACTGGTCCTATCCAAATCATGGAAGCTAATACTGCTACTCCACGAGATCCAGATGCTCCACGATATATTCCAAAGCCAAAAATGGAGTGGACAAAGGAAGATAGAGGGTGAAATAACTTGGACAATATTGCCAAGGATATTTTGTTCAAAACGGTCGATGACACAATATTCCCAAAGATTCGAAAGTGCACCACAGCAAAAGAAATATGGGATACTCTCATTAGTATCGGTGAAGGTGATGAACAAGAAAAAGACAACAAACTAACCATTGCCATGAAGAGGTTCGAAGATTTCAAAATGCTACCGAACGAAAGCATCACCGACATGGAAGCTCGATTAATCAAAATTCTTGCAGAAATCACGGATCTGGGAAAGACCATTACCCAGAAGGAAATATCGCTCAAAGTGTTACGCGGACTACCTACAAATTGGGATATGAAGGTGACCGCAATGCGAGATCATAGAGATCTAAGGACATTATCTACGGATAAACTCTTTAGTGATCTTAAGGCGTATGAGTTCGAAATGAAGACACGAGTCGAGGAAGAACGTGATGAATGAACATCCGCATTGATGGCCGAACAACCTTCAACATCAAGGTCTGTCGCAAATAATGATTTTTTATCTCACGAACAATTTTCTTTATTTGTTAGGAAATTCAAGAAGTTCATGCGAAAGAACAGAGGATCACCACAAGGAAATTTCTTTCGAGAAAATAGAAGATCAAGAAGGGAACCGGTCGAAGATAACACAAATGTGTGTTACAATTGTAGAAAGCCTGGACATTTTATGGCCGAATGTCCACACCCCAAGGCGGACAAAAATTCGAATACTTCTCCACAAGTGGAATACAAATCCAGAGAGAAGAAATTCAAAAAGGGCAAACGGAAGGCACTAATAAGCGATCCGTTAGAAGCAAGTGAATCCGAAGAATCATCTAGTGACGAGAGTGATTCATCACAAGAAGATACGGCGCTACTATGCCTAGTAGGCAAGACATCCGAACATGAAGAATGTTATATGGCGCGTGAAATCGACGAAGAGGTATCTTCTAGCTCTTTTAGTTCTTTTAGTTCAGTTGACACTTCTTTCCAGACTCAAAAATCATTTCAGAGTCTTATGGAAGATTGTCAAAAGGCCATGGCCACTCATACTCAAATCAAAGAGCGCAATAATACGTTAATTCTTGAAAAGGAAGAAATGTCACAAAAATTGCTAAATGCTCTAAAAGAAATGAGTAATTTGAAAGCCGAAAATGTTCGACTTCAAGAAGAGTGCAAAGCTAGAGAGGTTCGAGAACATAACCTTCGGGAAGTAATCGCATCATTTACAAATTCATCCAAAATAATGGATAAAATGGTAAACATGCAGAAACCTGCTGGAGATAAAGCCGGTCTAGGATACGATCCATCATGTTCTCAAACCCCTGTGAAACTGACTAATTCTACTACTACTTTAATTAATAATGTCCCAGTGGTAAAATTTGTGAAAAGTCAGTATAGCACAATGAGACAAGGAGTTGGTAAACAAATAAATGCCAAGAAAAATGTTGCAAAGCCGAATCAAAAATTTAATATCTCGGATAGGCAACAAATTTTTAAAAGGCAAAAATTTGTATCTCCAAAGAGAACCAACGAGTCTAGTGCAACAAAACCTCATAGGAATATGGGAAGAATTCCAAGAATTGGGTCTGGGAGATTATAGCCCTCAGAACAAGATTGGTCGCTTGAAGACAAACCATGGACCAAGTCTAGATTTGCTCTTTTCCATAGAATCAAGCAACTATCTGCTTCCCAACCCGCACCAAAGCATTATTCGCAAGTGCGTTATGATTATAGAGTCTTTAATGGTTACAAATCACCTACTCTTAGATCAGTGGGATCTAGGTGGATTTGGATGCCAAAGATTACTAACACAAAAGGACCCAATCAAGCATGGGTACCTAAAAATAATTAATCTTTCTTGCAGGAAGTTTGATATTTCGATAGCGGTTGCTCTCGACATATGACCGGCAATAAAGCTAGTCTAGTTGAGTTCAAAAGTATCGAAGGACCAAAAGTAGTGTTCGGTGGAAACGATCAATATGGAATGACAAAAGGAACCGGCGCAATTGTGAAAAATGGTCTACGAATTGATGACGTATCTTATGTCGAAGGATTAAAATTTAACTTGTTTAGTACAAGTCAATTTTGCGACAAAGGATATCTCGTAGAATTTTACAAAGGCAAATGTCAAGTCAAGAACGAATCTACGAACGAAGTCGTACTCGCCGGATCAAGAAAGAAAAACATGTATGTTGTAGATTGGAGTACAACGAAGGAATCCGTATGCTTGATGGCAAATAATTCGAATGAAGTTTGTTGGGAATGGCACAGAAGGCTAAATCATTTGAATTTCAAAACCATCAACAAGCTTGCAAGAAATAATATAGTCGAAGGACTACCCAACATTGTGTTCAAGAAAAATCAAAATTTGTGATGCATGCCAGAAAGGAAAACAAATCAAAGCATCATTCAAAGTCAAAGCTCAAGAGTCAACATCAAGACCCTTAAGTCTACTGCACATGGATTTATTTGGTCCAGTAGACCCAGTAAGTATAAGTGGTAAGAAATATACTTTGGTTGTTGTTGATGATTTTTCTAGGTACACATGGACAATATTCATCAAGAAAAAGGATGAAGTCTTATCAAAGTTGCCAGAGCTATTGAAGCTACTGCAAGTCGAAAAAGACATGAAGATTGCAATAATACGAACCGATCGAGGAACAGAGTGATCCAATCTTATTGCAATTCGCAAGGAATTTTACATCAATTATCTGCCGCACGAACGCCGCAACAAAATGGTGTAGCCGAAAGAAGAAATCGAACACTTAAGGAAGCCGCACGAGTCATGATAACGGCCGCCGGACTACCAAAAATATTTTGGGCAGAAGCGATTAACACGGCGTGCTATACTCAAAATCGCAGTCTAATCCACAAGTCTTATAACAAAACACCTTATGAATTATGGAAAGGGAGAAAACCCAATCTCACCTATTTTCATACATTTGGTTGTAAATGTTTTGTACTTGTTAATGGAAAGTCTCAATTAAAGACTTTTGACGAGCGAGCGGACGAAGGAATATTCTTAGGATATTCATCCACTAGCAAGGCGTATAGAATATTCAACAAATCAACAATGGTGGTAGAAGAATCGATTCACGTTGTGTTCGATGAAAATCACGGCAATAATGGCAAAAATGGTGAAGGTAATCGTGATTTAATTAAATCTAATGATTTGTTCGAAGAAAATGTGTTGCAGGAAGTAGAAGAATCAAGTGATATGGGTGATCACCAAATTGAGGCAATATCAAATGTGATACCCGAAATATCACGTACAACCAAAATTGCACCAAGAATTCAAGAAGAAGAAATTCCAGAAGATGAACAAGAAGATGCACCCGTCATTAATACACAACAAGTGGAATCACATCAAGAAGGAAACTCTGAGAATCCAACAAATTTCCAACCGAATCGAAAATGGCTAAGAAGTCACACACATGACTTAGTCATTGGAAATCCAAGTGATGGAGTGAAGACGCGATCATCTACTAGGAACCAACAACAAGATGCAATGTTCTCATGCTTTCTATCTCAACTGGAACCAAAAGAAATTGATGAAGCTTTAGCCGATCCAAGTTGGATAGATGCCATGCAAGAGGAATTAGATCAATTCAAGCGCAACGACGTATGGAAACTTGTTCCAAGACCAACACACCAAAATGTAATTGGCCCTAAATGGGTATTTAGAAACAAAGCAAACGAAGACGGCGTCATTGTTAGGAATAAAGCAAGATTAGTTGCGAAGGGGTATTCACAAGAAGAAGGCATTGATTTTGATAAGACATTCGCCCCCGTCGCACGACTCGAAGCAATTCGGATATTCCTAGCATATGCAGCGCACAAGAATTTCGTGGTATATCAAATGGACGTAAAGAGCGCATTTCTAAATGGCTTACTTGAAGAAGAAGTTTACGTCAAACAACCACCCGGTTTTGAGGTAAAAGACGTTGGCAATCAAGTCTACAAATTAAAGAAGGCATTGTATGGGTTAAAACAAGCTCCGCGAGCTTGGTACGACACCTTGTCAATGTTCTTAATTAGTTGTGGATTCACCAAAGGTCTAGTCGATAAAACCCTCTTTAGAATTCAAGAAAATAATCACATTTTATTAGTACAAATTTATGTTGATGATATTATCTTTGGAAGTCCTGATAAATCTTTATGTGAGAAATTTTCTAAGCTCATGCAGAACAGGTTCGAGATGAGTATGATGGGAGAATTAAATTACTTTTTGGGACTGCAAGTCAAGCAACTTGAAGAAGGAATTTTCATAAATCAAGCCAAGTACACAAGAGATCTTATCAAGAAATTTGGCATAGATGGAAAATCCTCAGTCAAAATTCCCATGAGTACATCTCAAAAATTGGATAAAGATGATGAAGGAAAAGACGTCGATCAAACGATGTATCGAGGGATGATTGGATCGTTACTATACTTAACCGCGAGGAGACCGGACATATCCTACTCGGTTGGCGTATGTGCAAGATTCCAATCCAAGCCCAAAGAAAGCCATCTGATTGCAACCAAGAAGATAATTCGATATCTCAAAGGAACAATCAATGTGGGATTATGGTATCCCAAAGAAGGAGATTTTACACTAACTGGTTATTCAGATGCAGATTTTGCAGGTTGTAAAATAGACCGAAAAAGTACCTCAGGGACATGCCAGTTCTTAGGGGGAAGATTGGTCTCTTGGTTCAGCAAAAAGCAAAACTCCATAGCTACGAGCACTGCCGAAGCCGAATATATTGCAGCTGGGAGTTGTTGTGCACAAATCTTGTGGATGAAGCAACAATTATTGGACTATGGGATTAAGTGCGAAAATGTTAGCATTTTATGCGATAATACAAGTGCAATTGCAATAACCCAAAATCCGGTGCTTCATTCGCGAACCAAGCATATTGACGTTCGACACCATTTTATCCGAGACCACGTCGAAAAGAAAGATTTGAAAATCGATCATGTTCCCACGGAAAATCAAATTGCCGACATTGTAACACCCCAGATTTTCAAGACATTTTGAACTTATATAATAAAGGTAATATCTCATTACATCCCAAAGTATATCATAAGTGTACGGGGTGCTATGCCACACCTGGGCTAGAGAACCCAGGTGCACAGGCTGTCTAACTAATATCCATTGAAACATAATGCATAATCTGGCGCGCAGGCCGAAAGGGAAACTAATCTATTTCTACGCTCCGATTCTAGCGCGCTCTAGTGCTCTAGTCCTCTGTGCCTGAAAGCCAAATATATCTGTTCAGCGAGAGATGCTGGTAACCCACTCCAACGTGTTGAAATACAATACATATAGAGATATATATAGATATACGAAAACCATTTTGAGCATGAAGATATATCCTACGAACTCTAGCTTTAAAACCGGGAATGACTTGACAGATAAGGCCAGACACAAGCAACAGTTATAACGAGCATATGCAGTTCACAACAGATAAGGCAGATAAGGCAAAGTATAAACAATAGTCATAACTCAACATCAACAATCCCCAACATAAATCCCGTAGTCACATCCCCCAAGACACTCGTAATCACACTCGTCCATATCTCAACACATAGCACACTTTGTTGGCGCCAAAGGACCAATCGCATGCCCATACATGAGGGTCAGCGCATATAGCTCTGACACGGCCCCGCAGCACCCTGCCCCGTATCGCAACACGGAGGGGTCGATCGCAACCGACCGATGAACCGCAGCTCATCATAGTGTTTGATCGCAACCAAACAGTGGACCGCAGCCCAAGAGAATGTCATCTGACCGCAGCCAGGAAAAAGGACGAACCGCAGCTCGTATAGAAACGTTTGATCGCAACCAAACGGTGGACCGCAGCCCAAGAGTATCAATCTGACCGCAGCCAGCTTCTGAACCGCAGCTCAGGGTAACCAATCCGATCGCAACCGAATTGGGGTAGCACACACATAACACATAGCAAGCACATGCAACCCACATTACACATTAGGAAGGGGGAGAAAACGTATAACAAAACCTATGCGTGATCCATCACTTACTAAGAATAGTCCTAAGGGGTTCATACCTCTTCCACCTAGGTCAACGGGATACCAATTCAACTAGCATGCAATATAATAGACTCATAAACCTACGAACGGTACCCGAAACATCGAACTAGACATAGGCACGATAAACGGAGTCCGTTGGGACACCACGGGAAACGGGGAACGTCAAACGGGGAAGCCGGGGTCCCGGGTGGGACAATTTTCCAGCGGGTAGCCGGTGGGTGGTGGGCCACCCGCCGGATTCTACTGTTCTGTGCAGCGGGTCGCCGGCGGGCAGTTGCCCGCCCGCCGGCCACCCGCTGCCGGGTGGTGTTTTATGGCCATGGGTAGGTGGCGGGTCCCCTACCCCCCACCTACCCCCACTGACTCCTTTCACACACTTTACGCCCCGGGAACCGTTATGGAACCCGAAACCATGCTTAGACACTTTACAACACAATTAACGACAACACGTAGACAATTAACGAATCAAATACAAGAAACGAACGACACATAACCTATCATGCTTTTCTAGACATAATCAACACCCCAAACATGCGATTTCCCCACCCGATAAACCAATAATAATATCATACGATACAACCTAGGGTTCTAATCACTTTTATATCAACAAGAATACGACTCGTCTTCTAATTGTAAGATTCGGTAAGAATAGCACATAAACAAAAAGAGCATCACACAATTATTAAGAACAACACCTAATCATCAAGAATTCCGTATAATCATCAAGAACACCATAATTATCAAGAATCTCCCAATAACAAGATTATCAAGATCCCTCATGGGATCATCACATCAAACATTATCATCATATCTCGCCAATCACAATAATATGGGGGAAACCCTAAGGGGGAATCATAGCTATGAAAATAGGTTTTGTTGAGACATGGGTTACCTCTTAGCCTTAATTGGTTCTTTGGCTATGAAGGGTCTTTCTTTAAGCTCTCTTGCTTTCTTGCTTTCTTCTAAGGGAATTCTTGGAGCTCTCCTGGGGTGGTGGGGCGTTTAGACGTGTGGGGAGTCATAGGTGCCTCTTAAGTCCCCTATTTATATATTTAGGAGTCCTAATTAGGGACTAATATTATAGGCTCGCTAATTCTATTCCTTTTGGGACTAAGGATTGGGTTTAGGGGTTGGGTTTATATATGAGGGCCCATGGAATATGGTGGGCCTTTTTCCCTAATTAGTTATAATTTATTCTTTCTTTTGGGCTATTGATTAATTAATTAAATGGTTTTAGGGGTCGTAACACGGGGTGTTACAGACATTCTCACAAATCCGTTGTGTGAATCTCGTTTTGCAACTCTAAGGCATGAAATGGGAATGATCGAAATGAGCTAAGCATTTTCTAAACTCTTAATTTTTGTTAATTTTTGATACGTACTGTGAATCTATGTGATCTATGTGTTTTAATTTGAATTGGTATGTACGTATGACATATGTTTAATTGTGTACATGTTTTCGTAAAATTTGTATGTACCTAAAGTGTTATAATTTTATCTTACGAAAACTGCGTACCTAAATTTGCGATTTATTTATGTGATACGCATGTCTATTTAATTTGTCACGTTTTAGCATAATTGATTTGTGTAATTTGTTGCCAAATGTTTTTAAATAGATTAATTTGAGATGAGTATGCAACTTAGGGGGAACAATTTTTTTTAATTGGGTTAATTCTGATGAAATTGCATATATTTAGGGGGAATATGCCTATTGGGTTTATATGAGAAGAAAAGTGTTTTTCTGATGAATCCTTGCCCCATTTTGGAGATTCAAAAGTCAAATAAGTTAGGCCCAATTTTAGAAAGTCAAAAATTTTAATTGTTTTGGGAACTTGAAAATTCTTTACAGATATTAGGCATCTGTCTGATCAATTTATTTTTATCAGGTTTCTTTTCAGAAAATCAGCTTTATTGAAATATGAAATTGATATAATAATATTTATCTGGAGTGTATTTATTGGTCTAACAGATTATTTTCGAGATTTTTTTTTATCTGATTTGCTCCAGGTTGGCGGTTATTTGAAGCACAAATTTTGGCGCCATGTACTCACAAATGGAGTATAAAAATCTGAGCTGGCAAATTTAAATCATGTGGAAGGTCGAATTTATCCTCAAGGAGATCAATACTCTCTCTCTACCCACTAGAGGGCGAAGGAGTAATTTCGCACCCCTTCTCCCTCAATACTAACGGGTAGAAAGAGGAATTAAAGAAGAACACAAAATCCTCTTCTTCTTTCTCTCTCGCCGGCCGAAAACTTAGCACAAGAAGAAGCCAAAATCACCCAATGCTCATATACCCACTCTAATTTCTCTACACAAAAATCTTCTACACACTAAAACCCATCACCCAAACCCAAAATCCTACCCAAATAACCTCTCAATCCAAATACCCATTCCTTCTATCCTTTTCGGACCTCACTGCCGAAACATCCACTATTGCACCCAAAAATTCCTAAATTCTATTTCTACTCAAATGGATGCTAATCAAGTGGAGATGGAGTCATTCACAACCGGAGGAACAAGGAAGTCGAGCCGTGTACTTAGCGGGATGATTCTTGATGTCACCGACTTCAATAAGCAAGTGGAGGACAAATCTATTGGGGTAAAAATTATCAACTCTCTAGAATCTTGTGGGTTGTTAAATTTTTGCACTTTTAGATATGTTGGTTTCTATAAAGATGAGGTGACCGAATTATACATGAATGCTAGAATAGAAAATGGCTCAATTATTTCTATGATCAAAGGTGTTGATGTAGAAATTAATCTCGATGATTTTCGGAGGATGTTTAATCTTGTTGAATCAAATTTGAGGGTAGAAAATCATGTGCATGATGTCAATGCCATTTGGGCCGAGGTACGCGATGCAAATGCACCGCTATCTCCGAAGGTTAATGGTAACAAAAGAGACTTGAAGAAGGATTATGGATTGTTGTTGGATATTGTTCATAAATGTGTAGAATCCCGGTATCATTGCCGTGACAAGTTGTCAAAGGAGAAATTGTTGATTATGGATATTATATTGAACAATGTTTGTGTGGATTGGGGTGTGTTTATGTTTGGGAAGTTGTGTGAATCTATAAGGAAGGCCAAGCCTTTGGTGGATGGATGGTTTCAACAGGAGATCGGTTACAGGTTTGCCGTTGGTGAGATTTTGAGAACCAAGAATGTCACCCTTACCAAAGCCAAGCATATTACAAACCATAGCTACCTCTTTCGGCCACCCAACTCCAATGAACCTAAAAATCCCTCCTTACCCTCAACCCTACCAAAACCCACCCGAAAAAGAAAATTGCCCAACCCCTTCCAAAACCTTAAACAATATATCCGAGAACCAAGTCATGAAGGCTCAAACACCCATGCCGTTAGATCAAATGAAGAACAAAATAGCCACCCAATCTCAAGACCCTTAACCACTCAAAATCCAAACCCAATTATCTTTGAGAGCCACGGCTTTGTTGAGGAAAATAGAGTTGAGGTGAATGTTGTTGAGAATGATCAAGTTGAAGTTGGAAGTGATAATGAAATATCAACAATTGGGGCGGATAGTGCACTTTTGGAGGAGTATAAAAGAGCACTTGAATGGAGAGCATGGAGATTAGGGGATCAAAACTTGCTAGCCGAATCAATAGGGCCGAATACCATGGAAAGGGAAGAATTGGTGTTGAATTGGTTAGGTACACGTGATCTTGCTAGAGCTACCTGATTTTCGGTGATTAAGTCTCACTTTTTGACTAAGCTTGCTAGGAAGAAGAGAACCGAAAAGGGAGTGATGGTTGAAGCCACAACCGAGGAGCCTTTAGGAGAGTTTGATTCAAATGATATTCGCCGTGCCACCGCTATGTCTTTAGAGGATACTCGAAGAGGACCCGGAGAGGGATCTTTGGCAAGAAATGATGGTGTAGAGATCGTGGCATTTGATCCATATCCTGCGAATTTTGGAGATGAAAATTTGAATGAAAATTTGAGCTTTGAGTCTTACTTTCCACATCCCGTAACGGAGGTTACGGAGTCTATTCGTGAAGAAGGAAATGCACCAAGTCAAGGGGTTTCCTTGAATTTAGATGAAGCACGGAATTTGCCTACATTGCCAATTACTTGTGAAGTCTATGATCAAGATCATCCAAGGATCCGAAACACATTGATGATTTGCTACAACACCGAAGAAGCCGAAGAAAATCTTGCCGACACAATGATCACCACACCACAAGATGATTTTGTACACCCCTTGCCGAAATTGACACGGCCAAAGATGAATTGAAGAAAGATGTGATGAAGTTGTTCAATGAAATGGGAAAGCATGGGTCCGATACTACGTCGAGGCTCAAACTTTTGGAACAACAAGTGCAAGGTTTACTAACTCAATCGCGTATTCACATGGATCTTCTAGAGGGAGTGCGTGACAAGCAAGATTCTTCCACCAAGAGTTTTCAACGGTTCATAGATGCTGCCGAAAAGGGGGAAGGATTGGCACGTCATTTTGTGCCACAAGCTTATGCGTACACACAACCAAGAGCTCCAAGAGGACCAATAGTTGAACTAATTCGACCAACACCACCAAGAGCTCCAAGCCGTGTAAGTATGGTTGATTACTTTAAAGAAACTTGTCCTAGCTTGAGTTCTACTTCTCATGATGTGTTGCCACCAAGGCCGATTGCTCCAATGCCACAAATGCCAAAGCCAATTGCAACAAGGATACAAAAACTGCAAGAGCTTCAAACGGAGTTCGGACACCGAAGTGACCAAATGAGTGATGGCCGAACACTTGACGAATGTATCTTTTGGCATGAAGCCGGAGTGTTGAAATGAGATAATATAAGAGAGGCTTATGGCAACTACATCACCGGGCAAGTGACCGCACCGTATCAACACAAGGGCCTAGAAAAGGACTTCAAGAAATTGAGGGAGTTCATCAATGCGAAGTTGAAAGGGAGGTAACAAAGTTGTTTGTCAAATTCAATTTTTGGTGTATAACTTATTTTAGCTAGCACATTTGTTTTGACATCCTATATATGCTAAGCTAAAATGGGTTGAAATTGCATGATGAAACTATTTCGTACCATATGAAGTAAGTCCTAGTTAATTTATTTATTTTGTGTTTTTATGTCACAAGATTTTAAAATTGGACTTAGTAATTGCATGTGATGCGTATAACTGAGAAAATAAAATTGAAAGGGGGAAGAAAAATTAAAAGAAAAAAATCAATACGCAACCCCGCGTTATAGTCTCAATTATACGTTTAGGACCGTCCAAAATTAAAATCTCTAGGTCTCAATTTTTGTTAAACCCGTCAATTGGCTAGTCGAAATAAAATCGAATAAAAGAAAATATTATTCAAAATTGACAAAGCCAAAATGACTTGGGTATAAGTTTCGGCATCATCAAAAAGGGGGAAATTGTTAGGAATATATTGTAAATTTTGATGAGCCGAATGTATTTTTGAAAAATCAAGTAGTCCCCATTTTTATTCAATTTGAGTCAGGTTGAGTCTACGGAGTATGGTGCACCCATATCATGCAACCCATGTACAAGTCTGAAAAATCACATGTTGATTTTAAATGTTAAGCGGGATTATAGCTTAACATAATTATAATGCGGATATGTCACCAAGAACCATGCTAGAGGAGTTGGAAGAAACGCGTGTGAGCTATGCCAAATGATCCTAAGTTCGAATCTCAAGTGAAGCATTTTTTAAGCTTGGGAGACTAGCTGGGACCGTATGAGAGACTAGCTCTGACCATATGAGAGACTAGCTCTAACCGTATGGGAGACTAGCTCAAGGTCAAGTATATTGGACCGTATACCGTATGGGAGACTAGCTAAAAGTATACCAAAACCGTATGAGAGACTAGCTTAAAGTATACCAAAACCGTATGAGAGACTAGCTTAAAGTATACCAAAACCGTATGAGAGACTAGCTTGAGTCTACAAGGAGACTAGCTAACAAGAAGACTAAGCTAAATGGAGACTAGCTAACAAGAAGACTAAGCTAAATGGAGACTAGCTAAGAATATGGAAACTAAGTAAAATGCTCAAGTCTCACAAAAGCCATGCACCATATGGAGAAACACACCAAATATGATGGACCAAGCTAGAAATTCGAAACAGAGCATCTCACCATGAACATCTGTGAAGTTTTTACAGAGGTTCCAGTATATTATTTTACAAGGATCAGGAGAAAATATCTGATATATTTTCATCTGAACTTCAAGTTTTTACGGTGGAACCAGAGACGCTCGAAGAAGGCTGATTCGCAGAGAAATTATTTTATACTCAAGCAAGAATCAGCAGATAAATTATTTGATCAACTTGACATGTCATAGTATTTATGAAGGACCAGAAATGTCAAAGATTGCCGCGCCGAATTTATTCAAATTCTGGAGGCTACAAAATTCAAGAAACGGCAACGGGCAAATTATTCAAATCATCTGACAAAAGGAGAAATGACATCTACCTAATATTTCAGATCAAGTTGACAATATTATCTGATCAACTACAATTCAAAATGGACGATCGAGATCGAAAGTTGATCAACGGGCAAATAGCTTTCACTAGCTATAAATTGTCCAAGCAGACTTGAAGACGAGGGGGCTTGAACACGGCTGAAAATTGAGATATACAAGCAAGAGAAAAGCAAGCAATATTTATATCAGCCAAGAAGCAATATATTGAGCTATACACGATTAAATTCAAGTCTGAGTGAGAGAAAAATTTTATCTCTTTGTAGATTTCTCTACTGAGTGTAAAAAGAGGGCGGAGTGACTAGAGAGAGTGAAAAACCCTGGTTGAGTGTAGCTTTGTGCGTAGCACTCGTGGTGAAGGGCAGAGTAACAAGAGAAGCTTGTGAAAACCCTTGGAGGACGTAGCTTTGTGCGTAGTTCTCGTGGTGTAGGAGTACAGCTTGGTGCGAAGTACTAGGTAAGGCGGAGTAACAAGAGGAGCTTGCGAAAAACCTTGGAGGAGTGTAGCTTTGTGCGAAGCACTCGGAGAAGTGTCGGTGGACACTTATTCACTATTGTATCTGGGTGATCGAAGGATAGTGAATTTCCTCCTTGAAGTGAAAGGAGAAGAGTGGACTAGGAGGATTACACCACCTCTAAACCACTATAAATCTCTCTCTCTATTTACTTACTGCTCATATATTTTGTGCATGCTTATTCTAACTGCGAACTAACCCGATTACGATTTATCGCATATCTTTATCTGTCTGGGTTTGATAGTTCCCACGTTTGCATGCAAGCCAAATTTTACGTACATCATCCTTGAACCATATCAAGTGTTTCTAACGTGTTGCATGTTTAGAATCTCTCTTTGAGCACCGCACTAATTAAGCATAACACTTTACCACTACTTATTGCGCTGCACACTCTAAGTTGCTTATCCTGTTAATGCTTGTTACTTAGAGTTGAAATTACCAAAGTGTTATTTGCCTTGTGTGTTTTTGAAGAAAGTTTGAAAAGTTAGAGAAGTCTATTCACCCCCCCCCCCCCCTCTAGACTTCTCGCCACCCTTTCGGGACCAACATAAACTCTTCTTGCTAAGTGACTCCTTTAGTTGATACACAAGTCTAGTTGTGAAGTTTGTCATCTATCTTTGAGATGTTTTGTGCTTGGACCAATTCTACTATCCTTACAATTGGTTGTTCCTACAACAAATTCCTTCTTGTGCATCTTAAAAATCAAACCTAATGCTTAATTATAACTTTTGAGTTTTGAACCCGAGCCTATTCTTTATCAACCCAACCTCTAAACCACTTGAGCTAATTGTCTTCCTTGGAACTTACGAAATTTTAATTCCATCTAAACCATCAATTCCAACTTTACCCAAAATCCCCAAATTAAATCATCTTTTTCCCCAATTTCTCCTAAATCCCTGAAATTCCCTTTCTCTTCTTTTTCTCTTCTCTACCCGTGAGCACCCCTAAACCCCATCCCCAACCCGTCGCCCCACCACCGCCGAACCACCGCCTCGCCGT
Source organism: Ipomoea nil (assembly GCF_001879475.1). Taxonomy (NCBI): domain Eukaryota; kingdom Viridiplantae; phylum Streptophyta; class Magnoliopsida; order Solanales; family Convolvulaceae; genus Ipomoea; species Ipomoea nil. The sequence continues at coordinate 295,230 of NW_017616885.1, forward strand.
TCGCCGGAATCGCCGCCGCTGCTGACCTGTTGTGCGTTGCGTCGCCGAGAGCAACTGCGAGAGAGAGAAAGCTCGAGCGAGAGAGAGGCATCGTGAGTGAGGAGGAAGAAGAAGAAGTTGTGGGCACCTTTTTGTTGAGCTTTGGGTCATCTCCTACCATGCCTAGAAGGTAAAGCTTGGCTAGAAAAGCAGAATGGGTGGATACCCACTACCTTGTTCTTGAAGGTAAAGCTTTTGATCCGGAATCTTTTTCTAGTTCCTTGTTGGATATGCTTAGATTTTAGGGCTTGTTGGATGGGTTTCTCGCCATAAGGGCCGTGTTGGATGCCACCAACCTTCGGAGTTGTAACCTACTTCATATGGATGATGGTGAGTACATCACGCTTGAGGAAGTGTCAAGGAAAGCACCCGAAGAAAGGGCCGAGTTGGCAGCTGAGCTTGGCATCCATGCCGGGAAGTTGAGCCTCGCTGTTCAGAGCTTGGGAGTTGACGAGGAAGCCGAAGATGATGTCGATCATGAGGATGAGGTGGGGGCGCCAGAAGCCGTTGAAGCTGAAGAAAGTGAGTCGGAGAGTGAGGAGAACCGACGAAAAAGAGAAGCCCGCACCAAGAGGGAGCACGACCCCACGTCGCACGAAGAGCGTGTTGTTGCCTTGCTTCGTCAGCAGAACCGCATGATCGAGGAGGGCTTTGCCTACGTGAATACGCAGTTCGTCACTGTGCACCACCGGTTAGACCAGATCGAAGCCAGCTCGAGTCTTAGAGGAGAAGACGAGGAAGAGTCCGAGGAGTCGGAGAGCGAGTCTTTCTAGTAGTTGTGGTTTCTTTGTTCGCCTTCTTCCTTGTGGTTGCTTTTCTTTGACCGTTGTTGCCGTTGTTTGGTTGCTTGTTGTTGCTTTTGTGCTTGCTTTGCTTGTAGCCTTGTGGCTTAGTTAGCTTCGTAGTAGTAGTGGTGTTACAGTTTGGTTGTTTTGTTCTTAGTGCTTGGCTAGAAGTTGATGTTGGTGTTAAGACTAGAGTTTGTGATGCTCAATTTACTCCTTTGTTAAACTCTTGTCAATTCTTGATTTGATATGCCTTCTTTCTTGTTGGAATTCTAGTGAAATCTTTTGAGTTTTGACCAAATGAATTCGTTCTTGAACCTCTTGTCACAATGTTGTTTCCTACCACCGTTTGTTTCTAATTCGTCGTACCCAAGCTTCGGGGACGAAGCTTCTTTGAAGGGGGAGAGGATGTGACACCCCAAAAATCAACATTCAATCCATGCATTAATTGAGTAATTAATCCTATCTTAATTGAGGAATTAATTCCTAAAATCCTGATTTTTAATACTTGAGGACTAGTAGTTGACTAGTCAACTTCAAAGTCATGTTGTACCTTGGGCTTTGAAGAGAGTTCCCTTGTTCCTTACACTTTCTAAATGTTAGTAAGGGTATTCTTGACCTCTAACCAAGTTTTAGTATTGTAACCTAACCTAGAAGACATCTTCATTTCATCCCTTACACTTTCTAAAATATTAGCTATACCTTTTCTCTGGAAAGGTGAGTAGCTTTTTCTCCAAGCTAAGTTGAGACCTTGCCAAGATTCCAAGATTTGCTTCCAAGATTCAACCTTTCACCTATTTGGGCATCTAGGAGGATAAGATCTAAGTCTATCTTGTGTTTTTGGTTCCATCTTAGATGTCTTTTTCTTAAAGGTAAGATCTTTATGATCTTTTGGTTTGTTCTTGAAGTGGGTTTGGAAAGTAAGCCTTGTGGGGAGCTTGTTGAGGCGTAAGTGACGTCTTTTAGTCTGCAAGAGGTAACCCATGCTCTACTAAAACCTATTTTGCTTACCTATATGTGATTTCTTGGATTCTACATGTCTTTTGCTATGAAATGTGAGTATTTATGCATTTGTCTTGTGAAAATGCATAACTTGAGCTTGTGTTAAGGGTTCATGTGTGCCATTGCTTGGCATTTCCTTTGATTCAAGTCACTTTGTTGTATTTGGTGAGATTTGGCATGTTTTGGACTTGAATTTGAGTTTGGAGTTGAAAATTTGCAAAGTGTGTTGAAGTGGTACAGGTTGTACCCGCGGGCGGAACGGCGGTTAGGAGGACCACCCGCCACCCACCCGCGGGGTACATGGTTTGGGAGACCTGTACCCGCGGGCGGAACTGCGGGTAGGGGCCTACCCGTGGGCCTACCCGCGGGTACGTAATATGGTGATGTTGGGGATTTGTTCCCCGTGATTCTTTTGACTCGGTATTTGGTCTTTTGACTTCCCGATATTCTTTCGTGGAACTATTTGAGTGTCTCCTTGATGTTTCGTATGTCTAGAACTATATGGTAGGTATGCATGTAGGACTTTGGTGTCTTGAATCGTGCTAAGTGTTCAACATTGTGTTTCGTTGGACCGTGAAGTGTCTTGTGTGTTCCTCGGAACTATCTTTGGTTTCCCCGTTCATAAGCGTGCTAGTTTGGTATCTAAATGCTAGCGTGTGTGTGTGGTTTGTACCTTCCGTTTGGTTGATGATAACTTGTGTTATTCATCGTTGTTGTTGTTGGGCTGTGACCCATTCCTTGATTGTGTGTGTTTCATACCTTCGTTGTGATCTGTTGATTGATTCCTGTTGAGGTGTGATGTGTGAGTGGCTTTACCTGGATTGCACGATTATCGGTATGGGACACTACTCACGAAGGTATTGCAGCGGTCCTTGGGGTGGCCGTGACGTGAATATGGAGTTGTGACCTGTGTGTCAGGTTCACGTATTTCTTGGGAAGGCGTGTGTCACCGTGTGTGTGTATGGTACCTTGTGTACTATGAAATTGGTGGCTTTGTTGGAGGTCTGTTTGAGGGGGAACGATGGTTCCCAGGGGAATAAGGATGGACTTGGTGTACAGGGGTCCCGGAGGTAAAGGTTGGGGGTAGCCATAAGGTTGGAACAGGGCATAAGGAAGGCACATCAACTCGTGATGTGTGATGTCACGAGGGCTTGTGTAGCCGTGGTTATGTGTTTTCTCTTGTGACGTGTGTAGTCACAAAGGCATGTGTTGCCATTTGTCGTCTCTTTATCCTTCAGTTGTTGATGTTGTCCTTTGTGGTCTTGGGATGTGTTCCCGGGTTATCCTTGAAGAGTGATGAGTCTTGAGTTGGTGTTTACTCTTGGTTTTACACTTATATATACGTATTCCATTTCAAAAATGGCTTATTATATATCCTGTCTATGTATGTTACCTAACAGGTATTGGTGGGTTACCAGCATTATCGCTGACCGGGCGTCGTCCCATGTTTATCTTTGTGTTCTTTCAGGTGATGTTTATCGCTGACCGGGCGTCGGTAGTTTAGTGCCTTTTCCTTGTTTTGTGGCCTGTGAGCCGATGTAGTGATAGACTTATGACTTTGGGATAGTTGTGTACACAATGCCGATTTGACCGCCGTAGCATTTACCATTATTGGTAAACGTGGCATAACACCCCGTTTTGGATTTGTTTTATCCAGTCACCTTTTTATCTTCTGCTGTGCTAATGTTTTGTTGTGATATCTGCATGTGTTATGATCTTTTATATAGCATGTATAGCATTTACTCTTTCACCATCCTCTTCCATTTTTATGACTTCGGCATTCGTGAATTTGCTTGCTTCCGTGAGATGATGATCTCGCCGAATCGCACGCTTCTCTGCTTCATCCATTCGTCCTTTGCCTTTGTTTTGATTCATACCTACAAGCAACACTACTAAAACACTAAAATATGTTAATAGGTTAGTGTGAGTTGGATTCAAGTACCAAATCTCCCTTTTTGGACTCTTTTAGAGATTTTGTAGCGCATCTTTTCTGTTGGTCCAAAAGGGGGTGTGGTAAAGGTCTAGAGAGGGGGGGGGGGAGGGGGGTGAATAGACTTTTAAACTTTTCGCGAATACAACAATTGCTAAGGCAACAGAGAGATCAAGACTCTTAACTAGATTGTTAGAGTATTGTACGTAGCGGAATAAATAAATACGAGTTGTATGATTGTGTCAAGTATATCAACGTGATAAGCAGTAAGTAAATAAAGTAGTAAATGACACAAAGCAATTTATAGTGGTTCGGAGGTGATGTAATCCTCCTACTACACTTGCTCTTATCGTCCAAGAGCAATTCACTATATCCACCACCTCTTGGCTCCTAGATACAATGAATTTCCATGATCTAGTGCTTTGATCACTAAGCCCACACTAATCACGCCCAGTGCTTCCAACACTACTGCTTCGGATTTCACAGCTCCGTGCTACTTTCCATGATTTCACAGCAACGTGCTACTTTCCCCGCGTCTTCTATGATCCGGTCGACGTATCCCGTGATCTGGTGCTTTGATCACTAAGCCCACACCAATCACGCCCAGTGCCTCCGACACTGCTGTTTCGGATCTCACAGCTCCGTGTGACAATCCAGGATTTCACAATTCCGTGATACTTTCCCCCGTCTTCGACGTATCCTGTGATCTAGTGCTTTGATCACAAAGCCCGCACTAATCATGTCCAGTGTTCTCCAACACTGTTGATTCACTTGTTTGTAGAAAAACAAGTTTCACTGGCTTCCAACTTTCAGACATCTTTAATATGGATCTTCAATATGCAGCAAGTCTCTCAATGATGAAGAATTAAACACTCTTGAATATTTTCTCTTTGAGCTCTCTGAGTGTTTTTCTCACTTGAATATATTCTCACTTTTGAGTATAGCACTTGTTCGTATGTACTGCCTTTTTGCTTGTGTTTGAAGTGCTTTGATCTTCTTCATTCTTCATCCTATTATAGCTGGTTTTGAGAAGTTTCCCGTTGGAAAAAGACAATCTCAAATTTGAATTTATTGATCTTAAATTTGAATTCCAAATCTTAGATTTGAATTCTTGCAGCCTTTGCAGAGGATCTGTAGCTTTCTCAGAAGATCATATTAAAAATAATATCTCTGAGATTTCGAGATGTTTTAACCGTTTGCTCCATGTGGGTAGGCTCTTAAAATAATTCTGATGTATATCATGCGTTGCAGCTGGTAATACCTTTGGTGAATCCACAGCTTATTAAAAATATTGACAAGGTATCGTACCAAGCTCTTAGAGCTTGTTTTAACCCATAGAATGCCATTTTAAGTTTGTAGACTTTGTCACCTTCGCCATTTACCTCAAAACCGGGGGTTGTTCGACATAAACTTTTTCTTCAAGTAATCCATTCAAGAATGCGCTCTTGACGTCCATTTGGTAGACGGTGAAGTCCTTGTGGGCGGCATAAGTTAGGAAAATTCTTATTGCTTCAAGTCTTGCTATGGGTGCAAAGGTTTCATCAAAATCTATTCCTTCTTCTTGCGAATATCCCTTTGCAACGAGCCTTGCTTTATTCCTAACAATTACGCCGTCTTCGTTGGCTTTGTTCCGGAAGAACCTTTTTCTTCCTACAACATTATGATCACATGGTCTTGGAACAAGTTCCCAAAAGTCATTCCTTTTGAATTGATCAAGCTCCTATTGCATGGCGTCAATCCAATTTAGATCGCTTAAAGCTTCGTCCATTTCCTTTGGTTCGATTTGAGATAAATAGCACGTGAACAATGCTTCCATGGTTGAGGATCTTGTCTTCACGTCATCGTGTACATTTCCAATGACTAAATCTGGAGGGTGATTTTTAAGCCATCTCAAATCTGGTTCAAAAGGGTGCATGATACTGGATGGGTTCGCTGGTTGAGAATTGGAGTGATCTGTTCGAATTTCATCATTAATTCCTTAGTCTCCAACTAGATCTAACCTCATCTCTAATTGGTTCTCTAACTGTATCTCCAACCTCATCTCTAATTGGATCTCCAATTGGATCTCCAACCTCATCTCTATTAATATTATAATTAATTGTGCCACATGCACTTTCTGGATGAGAGATGGGATTTTCTAGAGAATTGGTTTCCAGCTCATCTAAACCCTGCAAAATATTATCTTTACACGTATCATTAGTATCACCAAAATCAATTTGACACCTGTTACCATTTCGCATGTCTTCCACGTCCAATGCAACATTTTTCACGTGCGATTTTTCATCAAACACCACATGTATGGACTCTTCAATCACCATTGTTCTTTTGTTTAATATTCTGAATGCTTTGCTGGTAGTCGAATATCCTAGAAAAATTCCTTCATCTGCACGCTCATTGAAAGCTTTTAGATGTAATATATCATTAATATGAATAAAACATTTGCATCCAAAAATATGAAAATAATTAATATTTAGTTTTCTCCCTTTGTATAATTCATATGGCGTCTTCTTGTACTGCTTGTGAATCATGCTTCTATTTTGTGTGTAGCAAGCAGCGTTGATAGCTTCCGCCCAATATCTTTTTGGGAGACCGGACGCACTAATCATCACTTGTGCAACTTCTTTGAATGTCTGGTTTCTTCTTTCGGCTACGCCATTTTGTTGCGGCGTTCTTGCGGCAGATAATTGATGAGAAATTCCTTGTACATCACAAAATGATTGAATCATGCTATTCACGAACTCGGTTCCACGATCGGTTCGGATTTTTGATATTTTCATATCCTTCTTATTTTGGAGATGCTTCAATAGCTTTGGTAGCACTTGCTCAACTTTACTCTTCTTCTTGATGAACACGGTCCAAGTGTACCTGGAAAAATCATCAACAACAACGAGTGTATATTTCTTACCACTTACACTTATTGGATCAACCTGTCCATATAAGTCCATATGTAGCAAGCTTAGCGGTCTTGACGTTGACTCATGCGTCTTTGATTTGAACGATGATTTAATTTGTTTTCCACGTTGGCATGCGTCGCCCACTTGGTCATTCTTGTAGACAATATTTGGTAAACCTTCAACAAGATTTTTGTTTGCAAATTGATTGATTGTCTTGAAGTTTAGATGGTTGAGCTTCCTATGCCATTCCCAATTTTCTTCATTTGAATTTCTGGCCATTAAGTATACAGACTCTTTGCTTGTGCTCCAATCAACAACGTACATATTTTTCTTCCTTGCTCCAGTGAGTACTACTTCCTTTGTTGTCTCATTTTTTATTAGGCACTTATCTTTGGAAAATTCCACAAGATAGTCTTTATCACAAAATTGACTAGTACTCAGTAAGTTGAACTTCAATCTTTCCACGTACGATACATCTTCAATTTTTATTCCATTTCTTTCAATCATACCAACTCCTTTGGTAGTTCAATAATTTTGATTTCCTCCAAAAATCACTTTTGGTCCATCGATTTTCTTCAAATTCACTAGATATGATTTATTTCTTGTCATGTGGCGGGAGCAGCCACTATCGATGTACCAAACATCCTACAAAAAAGATTAATTACTTTTAGGTACACATTCTTGTTTGGGTCCTTTGTTGTTAGTGATTTTTGGTAACCAAACTCACTTAGATCTTATTGAATTAAGATAAGGTGGTTTGTAACCATTTGAGACTTGATAATCATAATTGATTCTAGAAAATATATATGGTGCCCGGTTTTGAAAATCATTTTTATACTTTGGCACCTGGGAAGTACATTGTTGCTTTAGCCTATGAAAAGCATTAAACCTGGAATTGGTCCATGGTTTATAATCACACAACCAATCTTGCTCAGTGGGATATAATCTCCCAGCCCCAATCATTGGAAAACTTCCCTCTTTCCTGTGAGGTCTTTTTGCACTTAACTCATTGGCATATCTTTTGTGTTTATTGAAACTTTGTTGCTTAGCCGTGATATTATAATGATTCGGCCTAGCAATATTCAATTTCACATTTTGTTGATATCCAAGTCCTCCTTTCCTTGTGCTATCCTGACTTTTCACAAATTTTACCACTTGCACTTTATTATTTAAAGTAGCAGTAAGATTAGTCAGTTTTGGAGGGGTTTGAGAACATGTGGAGAGAACATGTGGAGTCATAACCAATTCCGGTTCTATCTCCTGATGGCTTTTGCATGTTTACCATTTTATCCATTATTTTGGACGAATTAGTAAACGTAGCAATGGTAGCTCTTAGATTATGTTCTCTAACCTCTCTAGCTTTACACTTTTCTTGAAGGCAAATCTTTTTACTCTTCAAGTTACTCACTTCAAGTAAAGCATCTTGCAACCTTTTATTCATCTCTTCTTTTTCAAGAATTAGAATATTATTGCGCTCCGTGAGTTGAGAATGAGTGGCCAAGATCTCTTGCCAATCTCGCATTAGATTGCCAATAGATTCACGAGAAAAGGAAGAATTAACTGAAGTAAAGGAATTAGATGTTACCTCTTCTTCCTCTGCTCCAAGAACCATTTTGATTTCTTAGTAATGAATATTTGTTGTCTCCTTTTCGCATGAATTTCCTGAACTTTTTATAAAAGAGAGCAAACTATTCATCAGTCATAAAATCAATATTATCTACTAACCTGGAGGTTGACGGTTGTTCAGCCATTAGAGCTGGATTTCGAACTTCATAATCTTCGTCATTTTTGGCCTTCATTTCGAACTCATATGCTTTAAGATCACTAAACAATTTTTCAGTTGACAACGTTCTTAGATCTCGGTGATCTCGCATAGCCGTAACCTTCATGTCCCATGCGGATGGCAAGCCTCGTAGGATTTTGAGATTAATTTCTTTTTAGCTAATTTTTTTGCCAAGATCATTAATCTCTCCAAGAATTTTAATCATTCTTGCTTCCATATCAACAATGCTTTCACTTGATAGCCTTTTCAAATCTTCGAACTTCTTCATGGTTATCGTGAGTTTGTTGTCTTTTTCTTGTTCATCGCCTTCACCGATCTTGATGAGAGTATCCCAAATTTCTTTCGCGGTTGTGCATTTTACAATTTTTGGGAATATTGTATCATTAACGGTTTTCAATAGAATATCTTTGGCAATGTTGTCAAGATTATTTCCTTTTCTATTGTCTGATGATCATTCCGGTTTCGGCTTTGGAACATATTGTTGAGAATCGGATGATAGAAGAAATGTTGTGTTGACTTTCAATATTTCGATCGGTCCACTAGAAATTACTTCCCACATTTCATCGTGTAAGGTCGATAAATGAACCTGCATACGAACTTTCCAATCATCAAATTTATCGAGAATAATAAATTTTGAGCTAAATCCTTATTCATTTTCACGTGGGAAAAGAATAATACAATCCAATCACACACTGGTAAAATGGACCTGTCTAGCAGCTAGAAACAAGGTTGACCCAAATAGACAACTTGCTTTTAAATAAATTGACCCAAATAGACAGCCTGCTCTGATACCAATTGTTGGTATCAGTCAAAAACAATCTAACTCAAATAGACTATAGGCTTTGATACCAATTGTTGGTCCCAAAGGGGCTGTGGTAAAAGTCTAGAGGGGGGGGGGGGTGAATAGACTTTTAAACTTTTTCGCGAATACAACAATTGCTAAGGCAACAGAGAGATCAACACTCTTAACTAGATTGTTAGAGTATTGTACGCAGCGGAATAAATAAATACGAGTTGTGTGATTGTGTCAAGTATATCAACGTGATAAGCAATAAGTAAATAAAGTAGTAAATGACACAAGGCAATTTATAGTGGTTCGAAGGTGATGTAATCCTCCTAGTCCACTTGCTCTTATTGTCCAAGAACAATTCACTATATCCACCACTTCTTGGTTCCTAGATACAATGAATTTCCGTGATCTAGTGCTTTGATCACTAAGCCCACACTAATCATGCCCAGTGCCTCCAACGCTGCTGCTTCGGATTTCACAGCTCCGTGCTACTTTCCCCCGTCTTCCACAGTCCGGTCGACGTATCCCGTGATCTGGTGCTTTGATCACCAAGCTCACACCAATCACACCCAGTGCCTCTGACACTGGTGTTTCGGATCTAACAGCTCCGTGTGACACTCCAGGATTTCACAACTCCATGCTACTTTCCCCCGTCTTCGACGTATCCTGTGATCTAGTGCTTTGATCACAAAGCCCACACTAATCACGTCCAGTGTTCTCCAACACTGTTGATTCACTTGTTTGTAGAAAAACAAGTTTCACTGGCTTCCAACTTTGAGACTTCTTTAATATGGATCTTCAATATGCAGCAAGTCTCTCAATGATGAAGAATTAAACACTCTTGAATATTTTCTCTTTGAGCTCTCTGAGTGTTTTTCTCACTTGAATATATTCTCACTTTTGAGTATAGCACTTGTTCGTATGTACTGCCTTTTTGCTTGTGTTTGAAGTGCTTCGATCTGCTTCATTATTCATCCTTTTATAGCTGGTTTTGAGAAGTTGTCCATTGGAAAAAGACAATCTCAAATTTGAATTTGTAGATCTCAAATTTGAATTCCAAATCTTAGATTTGAATTCTTGTAGCCTTTGCAGAGGATCTGTAGCTTTCTCTGAAAATCATATTAAAAATAATATCTCTGAGATTTTGAGATATTCTAGCCGTTTGCTCCATGTGGGTAGGTTCTTAAAATAATTCTGATGTATATCATGCCTTCCAGCTGGTAATCCGCGTGACGAGCTTCTTTAAAATAATCTTGATGCAGATCATGTCTTCTGGGATTTTTATCTTCTGAATATATGCTTCTGCTACTTGTGTTTGGCTACTTGTGTTGAGACTTCATCTCCAATTGACTTTCAATTGGTTCTCATACTTCAGCTCTAATTTCAGCTCTTACTATATATAGCCTTTGAAACATCATCTCTAACTTCAGCTCTTACTATATATAGTATGATGAAACTTCATCTCTAACTTCAGCTCTTACTCTATATAGCCTTTGAAACTTCAGCTGCTCTTACTATATATAGTTTGATGAAACTTCATACTGCATCTCTAACTTCATTTTTGACTTATGAAGACTTTGACTTGCAAACTGCATCTCTTACTTCAGCTCCAAGTTCTATTCATCTCATACTGCATCTCCAACTTCATTTTAAGACTTCATACTTTGCAAACTGCATCTCTTACTTCAGATCCAAGTTCTATTCATCTCATACTGCTCTTACTTCAGATCCAAGTTCTATTCATCTCATACTGCATCTCCAACTTCATTTTAAGACCCCATACTGCATCTCTAACTTCATTTTTGACTTGCAAACTACATCTTGATTTGATTTCGAAACCACTTTTGAAACGTCAGCTCCTACTACATCTCTTAGAGCTGATCTAAGGCTTCTTTAAAGATGCCTTATAAAATTGTAGGAATTGAGTTTTGAACCTAAAACCTTATGGTTTAAACATCAAACTTTCATCCACTTCGGCTATATAGATTATTAGTCATTATAGCATTCTCCTTTTTGTACTTCTTTCTTTCCATAGATGCTTGATTTCCAAGATAAGTTCATGCAATTTCGTTTGCTTCTCGTTTCTTCATATGAGATTCATCAGTATGACTTCTTTTTTGAGTTGGGCGTGTGGGCTTATTTTAGTATACATATCATATGCATACATCTTCTTCTTCGTATTTTTCCCTTTCTTCAAATTTGTTAATTTTCCTTTCATGGTCTATGACACGCCTAGACTTAACAAATAAAATTGGGGATTCTAAAATACAATTTGGCATATCAAAATCTATTACAATATATTCCTAACGTTTTCGCATAATGCTCATGTTTTTATCCGAAATATGAGAATTTTCATTCATTAGGTTCGCATTTGTGTGCACAACGTATCATTAAGAAATAATCATTATGCTTGCAAAGAAGAGAGGATACAAGGATGCATTCAATTCGATCTTTTTCTTCTTGCTGCTAGCTGTTGAACTAAGAGGTGAAGACAATTTTGGTAGAGTGCTTGACGGTGAGTAGTCATAGCTATCACTCCTTTCGAGTACGCTGTCCACGTCAGCGTATCCCACAGGACTGTCAACAGAACAGAATGATTTATGAGATTCGTGTTCCGTGGGGTCACGAAGGAGATTCTGCAAGTATCGTGAACTTGCTATCATTCTGTCCAGAGCATCCTTGTTTTCTTCTTTTTCAAGAGGATCATGAAAGATTTCGGTTTCATTAGGATGATTTTGAACAGCCTTCGAGTTTGTTGATTTTTGCTTCTCACATTCTTTATTCGTCTTCTTTTCTCCTTTTCCTGTACTCATACCTGCAGACAGAGGATTTCCAAACGAAATACACTTGAATAAAGAGTTAGTGTGAACTTATTGAGCTAAGAAATATGTCTTTTTATAGCGCGAAAGGATGTCATCTTGTGTGCTGAAATAGTCTAACATGTTCCTTTTTTGCTTTCCCAAGATCTTCTTTATTGAATCTTTTCAGGAATCTTTTGGGCGAGAACCTCTTAACACGCAAACATGTTAGGTCAATTCAATCATCCCGATTTCATGGCGAAATGTGGCGAATCTATTCTCGCAAAGTGGTTTAGTAAGAATATCTGCTAATTGATCATCAGTATTGACATATTCAAGGGATATGTTCTTTCTTTCAACATTATCACGAATAAAGTGATACTTGATATCAATATGTTTCGTTCGAGAATGTAAAACAGGATTGTGTGTAATGGCTATTGCACTTCTATTGTGACACTTTATGCGCACTTCTCGAGCTATTATGCCATAATCTTTTAATCGGTGACTCATCCACAAGATTTGTGCACAACAACTGCCAGCCGCTATGTATTCGGCTTCAGCTGTGCTAGTTGCAATTGAGTTTTGCTTTTTGCTAAACCAAGATACAAGTCTTCTCCCCAGGAACTGGCAGGTTCCTGAGGTGTTTTTTCGATCAATTCTACAGCCAGCAAAATCAGCATCTGAATAGCCAACGAGATCAAAAGAGTTTCCTTTCGGGCACATACCCCAACAACAAAAGAAATGTCAGGTCTGCTTGTTGTTAGATAAAGAAGAGATCCAATGACTCCACAAAAGTTCTTTTGATCAACATCTTACCCTTCGTTGTCAATATCCATTCTTAATGATGTACTCATAGGAATTTTAACTGAGGACTTTCCATCAATTCCAAATTTACGAATCAAGTCCTAGGTATATTTGGATTGATTGATGAATATCCCTTCTGGACATTGTTTGACTTGCAAGCTAAGAAAGTAGTTTAATTCTCCCATCATGCTCATTTCAAATTTTCCTTGCATGAGATTTGAAATTTTTTCACCCAGATCCGGATTTGTACTTCCAAAGAAGATATTATCAACATAGATTTGGACCAATAATACATGATCATCATTTTTTATTCGAATTTATCAACAGCTCCTTTCGTGAAGCCACAATTTATGAGAAAGTACGAGAGAGTATCATAACAAGCTCATGGAGCTTGTTTTTGTCCATATAGTGCTTTCTTGAGATGATATACTTTTTCTTGTCCACAATCAATAGCGAAACCAGGTGGTTTTTCTACATATACTTCTTCTTCCAGAAGTCCATTTAAGAACACACTTTTGACATCCATTTGGCAGACTTTGAAATCTTTGTGCGCTGCATAGGCTAGAAGCATTCGTATTGCTTCAAGCCTGACAACTGGGGCGAAGGTTTCATAAAAATCAATACCTTCTTCTTCACAGTGGCCTTTAGCAACAAGTCGGGCTTTGTTCCTAGCAGTAAGACCATCTTCGCTCATTTTATTTCTGAATACCCATTTGGTTCCAATGACATTATGATGTGTAGGTCTTGGAACAAGTTCCCATACATTGTTTCGTTCAAATTGATGAAGTTCTTCTTGCATGGCTATGACCCAATCTGGGTCACTTAAGGCTTCGTCAATAGACTTTGGTTCCATTAGCAAAATAAAGCAGGCCATCATATTTTCGTGTAAAGAGGCTCTAGTTTTCACTCCTTCTTGTATGTTTCCAATGACTTGATCGGGTGGATGGTCTCTTAGCCATCTTAGATCTGGTTCAAACGATGTTGGTTGATTTTGACCATCCATTTCAGGAATGTAGGGTATATTAATATATATCATTGGTTCAGAGGAAGATTGAACATTTGGATCAATGACTTGTGTTCGTTCATCAGTTTGAGCTCTAGATTCGGGATGCGTAGACTTTGGTTGATATCTCGTGTAAGATGGGAGATGATCTTCAAGATCTGAGTCTTCTTCTTCAAATGTTACGCTCTCCTGAGTGTTTGAGCTTTGTGCAATTGATTTATTTATCTGAACATGGATTTTCTCGGCTTGTTCATCAAATTTAACATGTATCGATTCTTCTATGACCATCATTCTTTTATTAAGAACTCTATAGGCTTTGTTGACCGAAGAGTATCCCATAAACAGTCCTTCATCAGCTCTTTCATCAAAAGCTCTTAGATGATTCTTCCCGTTGTTATGAATGAAGCACCTGCATCCAAAGATGTGAAAATAACTAATAACAGGTTTCTTACCTTTCCATAACTCGTATGGAGTCAGGTTGTGAGCTTTGTTGTTCAAGGATCGATTTTGCGTGTAGCAAGCTGTATTTATGGGTTCGGCCCAAAAACATTTAGGCAGACCAGAATGTGCGATCAATGTTCGTGCTGCTTCTTTCGGCAACTCCGTTTTGTTGTGGAGTTCGTGCTGCCGAGAGTTGGTGAAATATGCCATTTTGTCTGCAGAAGTCTTTGATGACTTTGTTTACAAACTCGGTTCCCTGATCTGATATAATCCTTATTATGTTGACTTCCTTTCCAGTTTGAAGTTTTCTTAGGAGATCAGGTAGAACAATTTATGTTTCATAATTCTTCTTTAGGAATAATGTCCAAGTATACTTTTTGTAGTCATCTACTACAACCAGAGTATATTTTCGTCCACTTAGACTTGCGGGGTCTACTGGCCCGAATAAGTCCATATGTAACAAGCTCAATGGACGAGAGTTTATATCTGACTCTTTTAACTTGAATGAAGTCTTGATTTGTTTTCCTTTTTGGCAAGCCTCACAAATTTTGTCTTTAACGTAGGTTGCTTTCGGTAGACCTTCTACTAGATCTTTCTTTGCAAGCTTGTTGATTGTCTCTAGGTTTAAGTGGCTCAGCTTGTTGTGCCATTCCCAGCTTAAATCTGCATTACATTTTGCCACAAGACAAACATTAGCACTAAATGAGTTCCAAGTGATAACGTACATGTTTTTCTTTCGTTTTGCTATGAGAACTGTTTCACCATCTCTCATGCTGACAAAATTGCATTTATCTTTGGACAATTTGACGTTATATCCTTTGTCGCAAAACTGACTTGTGCTCAGCAGATTGAACTTTAGTGCTTCAACGTACGAGACATTTTGGATTGTTATGCCATCTTTGATGACATCCCCTGTCCCACGAGTCTTACCACTCGTTTCTCCTCCAAAGATTACTTTTGGACCATCAATTTCCTTAAAGTTGCTCAAATTTTTTTTGTCACCATTCATATGTCTTGAGCATCCACTATCTACATACCATATGACCTATTTTTTCCTGCAAGAAAGATTATGCATTTTTAGGTACCCCTTCGGTTTCGGGTCCTGTGGGATTAATAGTCAACTTCGGGATCCATACGAACCTAGAGTTAACTCGACTCATTCTCAGTCCTCTGTACCCATTGAATGTTCGATAATCATAAAAGATTTTAGCAAAGGTTTTGTTCTTATAACGTTCTAGGAAATAATCAGCAGGTGGCTTATTATACTACCTGGAATAATTGATTTGTTTGTGCTGATGTATTTTGTCAAATTGCGATTTTGACAAAGGTTCGGGATAATCAAACCAATCTTCTTCGGATGGTCAACTCCATACGTTGACTTTCTTCGGTCTTCTGACTGACCTCTCGGCATGTCTATAACGTTCATTTCTTGGTTTCGGATTTCCTCGTTGAGGATCCTTTCGTGTATACTCAGAACGATTTTACCTCTGATTAACATTCGGTTTTGTCCTCGATTGATTATTACATGTAGGTTGAACCTTCTTTTGGTATAGATTAGATCTATTGCCTTTTGGTCCATTCCATTTGGCATTTTTGTGCCTAGGATTTCCTTTCAAGGAGTTTTCATTTCTCGGTTCCACAATTCGTTGTACAGCCGTTACCTTAGGTAAGCTTGTTGATTGTGGTACTTCACCATTGTAAACCCTGGTCACTGGCTCAAATACTTGAGTGGGGCCTTGAATAAAAGCAGATTTAAAACTTTCACGAGTATAGACATTTGTGGGTTTGTTTAAGGCGACATGTGAAGAGGAGCCGAGGTCATAACCAATTCCGGTTCTTTCCCCAAGCGGTTTTGATCCATTTACCATTCGGTCCATTAGATTGGACGAATTATTGAACGAATCAAGAATCTCACGCAATTTTTGCTCCCATATCTCCATTTCTGTACACTGCTCTTTAAGAGATAGAACTTGCTTTTCGAGCTGATCTTTTACAATGGCTAGCTTTATGTTCTCTATTTGAAATCGCCTTAGCTCATTGTGGCTGATCAATAGTCGAGAGTTCTCCTCTTTTAGTTTTGAGTATGTGCTATTTATGATCGTAAATTTCCACATCATTTCACTAACTGATTCATTGGAATTTTTGTCACTGGTTGAGCTAGTTTCTAATGAAAGAAAGGAAGAGGATTGAGAATCTACCTCTTCATCTTGAGCCATGAGGCACAATTCATTTAATTCTTCTTCCTCGCTGAACAGACACAGCAGTCCATTTTCTTCTTCAGCGCCATCATCATCTGAGCTTAAGCTTGAGGAACTGCTCTCGGTTTCTATGTTGTCAGCCGTTTCATTCACGACCATTGCTTTTCTTCTTATCTCGTTTCTTGAGTTTGATGTCTCTAGTTTGTCACTTTGTTTGATGGACTCGCTGCTTTCTTTTGATGTGCTTTTTATAACACCGGTGTCCTGATGTTTGCTGGCCAATGGATGTGGACAATTTGCTTTGAAATGTCCAGGCTTTCGACAGTTGCAGCACAGCATTTGGGAATCCATTGTTTCTTGTCTTGGTGGAAGTGAAGATCTTTCATGTTGCCTTCGGCTTGATGGTCTTTGAAAGTCTTGGAAGTTGTTCTTCTGCATAAACCTTTTCATTTTCCTTACAAACAAAGCATATTGTTCGTCAAATAAAAAATTGCAAGAGTTAGAAGTTGACCTATTTGACGTTGATGCTTGTTGGTTGGCCACCAAGGCTACATTTCTGATCTCGAGTTCTTCCGATTCCTTCGATTCGTGCTCGAACTCACATGCTTTCAGATCACTGAAGATTTTGTTTGTGCTAGTAGTTTTCATGTCGCGATGATCTCTCATTGCTATGACCTTCATATCCCATGATTTTGGGAGTCCTCGAATAATCTTCAAGTTCTTTTCCTTTTCAGTAAGCTCCTTTCCGAGGTCTGAGAGATCACCCATGAGCTTTGTGAATCTGAGCTCCATGTCGGTGATAGCTTCGTGAATCTGAGCTCCATGTCGGTAATAGCTTCGTTGGGCATCATCTTGAAGTCTTCGAACTTCTTCATGGCCACGGTAAATTTGTTGTATTTTTCTTGCTCCTCTCCTTCTCCCAAATTCATGAGTACGTTCCAAATTTCCATGGATGTCTTGCATTAACGAACTCTCGGGAAGAGGGAGTCGTCTAGGGACTTGTAGAGGATGTCTCGTGCAACGTTATCTAGGTTTGCTCTAGTTTTCTCATCAGAGGTGAGTTGAGACTTTGGTTTAGGAATCATTGTTTCTGCATCAGCTTCCTGTGCAGCGACCTGGGTGTTTACCATCATTACCGTGATGGGACCTATGCATATGACATCCCACATCTCATCGTGGATGGCCGAAAGATGTGCCTGCATTCTGACTTTCCAGTCAGCAAACTTAGACAAATTGAAAGCAAGAGGCCTAGATCGGTTAGAGTGATCTTTTTCCATTTTCTTTTAGAAAAATAGTGCAAAGGCGAGAAAAAGCAGTTTTTGAAATTTTTATAAAAAGGGATCTACCAGGCAGTAAAGGCAAAGCTTTTACCGTTCAAGGTAACTGCTCTGATACCACGTGTTGGTTCCGGTAGGGTCGAAAGGATTGTCTAGAGAGGGGGGGGGGGTGAATAGACTCAACTCGTTTTCTTTGAAAATAACTCCTTTCGGGGTTATTACGCAGCGGATAAGTTATATGAATTTTAGACTGCTTTGCACTGTTTGCTCTTTTAAGAATGTTTTTGGTTAAAGCCGTATGATATGCAATGCACGAAAGTAAAGAACTGAAAAGTAAAGAGAGAGAGACAAGAGATTTTTATAGTGGTTCGGCCAACTGTGCCTACTCCACTCTTCTTTCAAAACTCGTGAAAGGTTTGCACTATCACTCCTAGTACAAATTACACCAAGATAGCTTCCTGGATCACTAAGCCGGACAACTACTTGAAGGTTTTTCAACTCCTAGAGTTTACTCCGCCTCTATCAACGTCTTATTCAGAGTTGAGGGTTGGATGAGAATAATATTCGAGGTTCTCCAACACGATGAAGTCTTGACTGGCTGGTGAATTGATGGATGATCAATGCATACAAAATTGCAAGACTTCTTCAAGGTTGTGCGAATGAGATCTAATGCGTCTTCTTGTAACCTTCACACCTTGAATCACTGGTTTTCAAAAGCTTGAGAGAGTGAACTTGTATAAGGAGCTTTTCAGTATGAGTATTCGATTGTTCTAAAAACCAGCACCTTCTATCATGGAGAAGATGGGTATTTATAGGAGAGAAAATATCCATCCGTTGGAGGGAGATGGCATTTCAAACCTATTATCAAGTGGTTAATAACCGGAGAGCCTAGTGCATTTATTGCTTCATTAAATGCAGTTGTACCATATAGACGTTGGAGACAAGCACTCCTGCGTGTTTTGTCTTCTAGCTCTGAAAAGTGGTACTATGCCATTTAATACACCTTGATAAGTGTGCTCTCATTCTTAGGAAAGCTTATTCCTAGGATAATCATCAGATGAGACATTTGACAACATTCTTCTTGAGTTGAGAGAAGATGAATTGTCTTGGCAGACAGAACTGATGTCTCTAGACTACAAGAATTCTTTCGGTTTTTGCTTTCGGTTGTAGACTATCATCTGTTCTTTCGTGGTCCATCTGAGAGGAGGTTCTGCTTCATTAAACAGCTCTTCTTTCGTTCAAAGAAACATAACTAAAAGATCATAACTCAGTTTCGTGTGTTTGACTAACTTAACACGAATTACATGGTGAGTTATGGTACTTTTCGTCTAAGACGAAGGTAGCAAAGTAAATGAAAAAAAGTTAGGGGTCTACTATCTATGTTACATTGGTATCATCAAAATCCTAATACATGTGTTCCTAACAATCATTATGTGCAAATTCTAAAATCTTATAATCTTGTAAAAATCTGAAAGTGGTTGAAATATTACATGATTGTAAAGTATTTAGTATGTGGGCAAAGCTCCTTGATTTTATTTCTTGATTAGTATGTTCTTGTGAAATGCAAACAGTGCATTATACAAAAAAAATATAAATGTATTTATTGTGAAACAAATATTGTGAGTTCAATTTTCAACTTTTTCTTTTCCTTCTAGCTAGCCAAAACTATACTTTTTTCTAGGTTCGTGTATAATACTGATGGTATCTCACCATTGTGAGTTCAGTCATACGTGTGGAGTATATTTGTTATCCAATAACACTCTTTAATATTCTGCACTCAATTAACTGCATAATTTATGGCATTGAGATTAAGTATAGCAATTTGATAAGAGATTATGTAAACGGCTAAGAAAAGAAGGGAACACATAGAGTTTGATTTATTAAGGCAAAGGAAAAGTGAGATTGTGTGGCTAAATTAGTATGCAATAAAAATATATAACATTGGCTTGTGGGGACGGGCACTGCTCCAAAATGTCTTTTATAAATATTAAATCTTTTATAAATTTTTTTAGTAACTAAAAATCAAATAAACTTTATAATACATTTTATAATATTTATAAGTTATCAATTTTTATAATGTGTTAATAAATTAATTAATCTCACATAATTTAGTAATATAAAAAGTCAAGTTCAAATGATTAGAAGTATTTTCTACATTTGTAATATTACAAGTCTTGTTTTAAACAAAAGTATTAACTTTGAAAATGTGTATGTGAATATATATTAATTAAGATTATTGACCAGGACTATGTGGTCTAGTGGTACCCGGGTTGAACTTTTATTTGGAAGGTTGTGAGTTCGAGCTTCAGTGGAGGCGTTATTGGCTCTTTGTGTTTCAGTAGGTTGAGAAAGTATACGAACAGATACTACATTGTAATAGAGCTAGTAGCATTCAAAAAAAAATTAACATTATTGTACTAAAAAGTTGAAATGCCTCAATTGGCGGCAAACGCGCAAAATTAGAGATATTCTCTCGGTTTTGTGATATTTTGCAAGCAGTGGAATTTTCACTTTTTGGCATCAAACACAACCTCACTTGTATTTTGTACCAAACTAGTATTGCACCCATGCAATGCACGAAATGAAAATTACATACAAAAGAGGTGATTTGATGACTTTGTTTGAACCCAACATTAAAATAGATGCCTACCTAAGATTATGACTAGAAAATTATGGTCCAATTCAAAGCTAATCTACTCACCTCGGTACTCACAATTGAAGCACGTGCTCCATCCCAACTAAAAGCATAAGCTGATACTTGTATTGCACATTAATGGCCCAACATGCCCCCTCACGTGTGCGGTGGGTTCCAAGCAACACGTGGACCATAGTCGCTTATGGATAGCGCACACGTCACGACCCACGACCTTTGGCATGGCTCTGATATCAAATTGAAGCATGTGCTCCATCTCAACTAAAAGCCTAAGCTGATAGTTGGATTGCACATTAATGGCTCAACACTGACAAAGCATGAACTTGATTGAACACGCTCAGAATTTAGTAAATATCTAATATATTGTGGAAGCTAAGCCCAATTAGTGCTTCTCTTATGGCTAAATCATAGAAGTGTGTATAAGATGTAGACATATATAGAAATTCCCGGTGCTATATTTTCTATGCTTGTTTGTTTGTATTGCTGCTAAAACTACAATATGCTGGGTCTGTTGGTACATCTGTTTTGTACAGATATTTAGATGATAGTTTTTTGAATAAAAAGTAGAACCTTGTTGTCATTTACTTGCCAGTGCTTGTGTTACCTACATGTTTAAAGATGAGTTCAAAGATGAGAAGACTTGGTTGCTTAGGTCGTTATTCTGTTCTGATGAATTTCATTTCACTACTAGGAGTGTTAATGTTTTGCTTCATGTTGATATGCTCTTTAATCTCTACGAATATTTTCAATAATCATTGGCATGACATGATCTGGGTTATTGATAAATGGCAGTAGGGAGTGATATGTGAGGGAATTTTGTGCACCTTTGAAATCGTCTGATCACTTTCCATTCGAGGCTAAGTTTTTTGAGGGGGACGATCAAAGGCAGTCTAAACAATAATGTCTTGGTCAGTCAGTCCATGAAATGTTTGAGACTTGAAGGAAGTAAAAGGAAAATCAAGCCTCAGGTGGCTTTCTCTATTCTCACGAGAGAAATGGAACAGAGACTCTGGTAAGTTTTGTTGGAGAAATTCTTGAGTGAACGGGAAGGGAAGTGAAGATATGAAATCTTCAGGCGTGTTATCACTTTCATATAAGCTTTAAAGCTCCTTCATATAAAGAAACAAGGTTCAAGATTTAATCTTATGGGGTACAGAAAGATGAATGAAATGCTTAAGTTGCTTTGTTTAAGAATTTCCTGTAGAAATGTAGCATTGTGATATATCTATGTTTAATGCAAATTTATTGCATGTCATATTTTCATATGTTTCTCCAAATATATATAGATGCAAATATAGCAGTTAGGAGAAGTTACATGGAAGTTACTGCAGTTTAAAAACTCAACTCCCATAAGACATATCTTAAAAGATACATCAGGCATGGCAAATATAATTATATAAACCATCACTAATACAGATATGAACATCCGCTACCCTTGTATAGGGCTTTCCGCTACCCTTGTACAAGAGTAGCGGATTTGGGTACGTGGAAAGCCTTGATGTTTCCGTGTCCCTTATTTAAAACTCTGCCCTCTTTTTTAAATATAATACACTACCCTTGTTTAAAGAAGGGTAGCCTAAAGTCATATTTTTTTTCTCTATTTTGTACTAGTGCATATAATTGTAGTATAAGTACTGCCTTCAATTTCATGGAGTAATATACAAATATATATATATATATATATATATATATATATATATATATATATATATATATATATTCAGTTCTAATTATTAATAACTACCATATTTTGGTATTTATTGTTGGTAATAATATTAAGTTTTGGGTCTATTACAGTACTAGACCATTTATCATTCATGTTATAATTCACTTAGTCTATTAAGGTTTATGAGCTAATTTGAGTGATTAAGTGCTATAATTATTGTCTTGGCCTGTTTTGAGACATTAACATTTTAAGGATTTAATTGTTATTTTGGCAATTAAGAATTACAAACTATTATTTAAGTTGATTAATTTTTAATCTATCAATAGTTTGTAGGGCCTTAATAATAATATTAAGTCTTTAATTTATGGCAAAAGCAATATAGTTGGTATATTGTCCCTTAACTTCAGTCTCCCTAAGTATCATAATAGTCATGGTTAATTATTACGTGGTAAAATTGAGATCAGTATTTGGCATCCATTAATTGCAGTTTTGCCATTTATTAAGTTAAATTCGGCATTATTAATTACTTTTATTAAGTTTAGGGGCTAATCCCGTTTATTACCTTCCATATTAATTATTATTTCATGGTAATCTACTATATTTAGTACATTGGCATGATTACCACTTCATTTTACATGACTATTAATGTTGGTAATTAAGTCCTACCAATAAATTTTCTAAATGTACCATTGGACGCTGCATCGAGGCTACTGACACCGACAGTGAAGATGGGAGAACTCTGGAGTTTTTTTCTTCTCTTGTGGATCATCATCGTTGTTAGCGCAATGGGGAGATGCGGTTTGCATCATTAAGGTTAGTCATTGATTATCTTTTACGGTTATTATTGATTATTAGTGCTACAGTTACAGTTAAACCGTTAATCTGGACTAGTCACATATTTTATTCTTTAGAAAAATGAAAACATTTTAAGGTGCATTACCATACTTTAGTTTGTCGTTATTATTAATGTTAATAGTGATTATAATGTTACTTATTGCTATTAATAATTAATTAATGATATTAATATTGTTATGGTATTCAGATATGTACCTTGAACTGTTTCCAAATCAATTTATGTGACAATACTCCAGTACAGAAAATAATTTTCTGGACTATAATATTTTTCGGATTTCAAATTTTATTAAGTTTTCAAAATTTCCGAAAATGTTCATAAAGGTTAGCGGTTTTAACCACTGTTTTTCCATATTTAGTCTCCTACTTAATGTGATAATATTATTATGGTTATTTATTGCTATTTTGATTGTTTGCAATTTTTCCATTAATAATAATATTATTATTAACTGGGTTATGGAGAGTGATTTTGAATCAATTTAGTAATCTTGGAAAAACATATTTGCTAGGCAATTGACTATTGCCATTAATTCCATAATTCATTTAGTTCTTTGAATTATGACTGCCCATATTTGGTTAAGTATGAATAAATGAATATTTTGTTTAAATTCATATTCTTTAGTTGGTTCATACTCCTTAGATTGTTTTACGCATTATTTGATAACATTAAGTGCATAATATTAAGTTTAATTATGCAATTAGGGTTTGTGAGATTTTGATTTACAAATTATAGGATATCCTTTTGGTTTGATATTGTTTGAATTTGTAAATTCAGTTATTTCTCATGAATTTGATCTTCATGGATTAAAACATTTTACCATAGGCTTACAGTTTAAAAAATTTTAAAGTATATATTCTGCACATTATTATTCAAAATGTTGGGTCTCTTTTGGTTTGGACTCATCGGTGTTTGAATATTAAGTTTATACTTTAAAATCTCATATTGTAAATTGGTTTAAGTTATGCAATTTATTTGGAATATATGAGTTTAATGTTTAATTTTGTGCATATTTGTCCATTGCATAATATTATGTTTTTAAAATTATGCAATTTTATTATACCTTTAGTAATGCATAAATTTAGGATGGAATTATATTAGTTCCTATGTAAGTTGGACTTACGCATAAACTTTAGTTGCGGTAGTGTCTGAATTTAAGCACGTTTAGTCCGCTAATTTAGTTCACCATTTAAGCTTTAATTATAGGTGAATCCTACAGTTTTCTAGCGTATACCCTCCAGTTTTAGGTTCATACCCCAAACAGTTATACATTAAGTATATATGAATCGGGGAGACATACTAGTTTTAATGGCCATGAGTTAAAGACTTCTTGAGCCACTAGTCTCCTTAAATTGATACTCTATTTAAGGAATTGGTTTTCAGTGAGACTTAGTCTCTAACCGCCTTTC
This sequence comes from Ipomoea nil, assembly GCF_001879475.1. Lineage (NCBI taxonomy): Eukaryota > Viridiplantae > Streptophyta > Magnoliopsida > Solanales > Convolvulaceae > Ipomoea > Ipomoea nil. Next base: position 319,552 of record NW_017616885.1, read on the forward strand.
CTTGGAGTATATTTAGATTTTCCAATCACAATGTGGTATAATCTGTTTGTCAAAATTTTAAGTATTTCTTGCCAATGTGATCTTATTTCGGTTCATTAAAGAATAACCAAATCATCTTTAATTTACTGAAATATCTTGAGTGTTCAATCTAGGTTAATTAAGAAAATGATACAGCATATTCAGCTACCTAAGATTGTTAAGTTTCAATCACATAAACTTTAGGCAAGGAATTGATAATTGTCTAGTGATCTTATAATTTTAATTTGGTTTGGGAGTAGCCACATCATCCTTAATCTGTTAAAATTATATATTAAGCGGTTTATTTTGATCACATAAAGTTTTAGACATATCATTTGTGATTAATTGTATGTAATATGATGAAATTTAGCCCACAAGTAATTTCGTTATATTTGTATAATTAATCAGGATGAAATACTGGACTACGGTCATAATTTAGCCCACAGGCAATTATGTATCAGAATGTAGTTTAGTAGTTTTATCAGTGACGATAAAAATAAATCAATTTATTTACTTTATGGTTATTTTTAAATAATTTCCAATTTTATCATGAAGTTTAATTTTTTGATGTAAACTTTAGATCATATTTCTTAATTTGCCCACAGGGATTAATAAAATGAACATGATCTCTTAAGTTTTTTTATCATAATGATTGTAATGTATCTTATTGAGTAAAACCTTAGCCTACACGCAAGTTTTATGTCATTTGATTCTTCAACTCATTTGATAATGGTTTCATCATAAATAAATTTTTTAGTTGGATCTAATTGAGTAAAACTTTAGCCCACAGGCAAGTTTTATGTCACTAGATTCTTCTGCCTCTTTAGTAATTGTGAAAAATATTTTCAAAAGGCTTTCTTAATTGGATTTAATAGAATTAAAACTTTAGCCCACTGGCAAGTTTTATGTCAATAAATCCCTCAACCCTATTAGATAATAATTTTATCACAATTTCTTAGAATTTATAAATTTAGTTCAATTATAATTCTAAGATTCATGGTTTGCATTGGCAAAACATGTGACGGTAAATATGTTACCGGTAATAATAATATTAGAATAACGGATTGTAACAATAGATGTATTGCTTTAGTCTCAGTATAGAAAATGCAGTGTGTCCCTTGCTAGCCGATGAGAGCCCCATTTATACTAGAGTCCTAACGGTAACAACATGAGGAACCTAAGCCTTTAATTCTCTCTCATCAATGGTGGCTTCAATGCTGGCTTCAATGACAGTAAAGGTGGCACCTATTGGAATTCCTAACCGTTAGCGTTTTGCCCGTTGGGTTCCCATGTGATGCTGGGTCAGATGCCCACTTGTGATCCGGGTCGGGTGCCAATCCTATTATCCTGTCAACATGTTTTCAGTCACTTCCCAAAATTTAGCTACTTTTTTGTAATTGATTGATCCACGAATCTTACTCGGTTCTTTGGACTAACTGTAGTAAGTTACGTGATTTGACATACCTCTTTTCGATTCCAATAATACTAAAATGTATCTTTTGAGTTGTACCTGCATGGGCAGCTCAACTGGTGACAGAGGTAAAACTTTGGAAGAATGACCAGATATCGAGTCTCACCAGCGGTAGTGTGTAATTTACATCCTCCCAAATGCTCTGTCGGGTTGGAGTGTGGGGGGGGGGGTGCTCTTAGGGTTGGGGTTCAACCTTTTGGAAGAATGTATCGTTTGAGCCGAATTCTAACTTGGTTTTGGCAGATGTATTTTGTTTTTTTTAGTATGTCCAACTATGGTGGGGAATTATATCTTCATTATTTAGTTGGACTTTAATTGGAACCAAAATTGATTATTTAGTATGTCCAACTAATGGTGGGGAATTATGTCTTCATTTTTTAGTTGGTCAATAAATCAATTATGAGTATGTATGTTATTAAGTTCATTTTATTAATTTCGCTGATGAATGTTTTAATCAGTGGGAGTGATCATTTAGAAAAAGATCATTAAATTACTCCACTAAAGATTTTGGATTTAATTATTGTATTCTTACATTTCAAATTGGATTGTATGTTAAACAATAAGTCCATAATATTACACAAGTATTAATCTTGTATTTGTTCTTATAAATTCATAAGTTCAAATTATTGAACATTTGGTTGTGCAACATATTTATGAAAATGTTGTAACAATATTAAGGAATTTATTAGAACAAAAGCATTTAACTTGTGGTGCACTGTAATTTAATAAATTCTTCAATGATTAATAGAGTCTTTAGTTTTTTCAAAATTGATCCTTTGTCATTTCGGTTGTAAGGCTCAAAACAATTTTGTGGGACATATAAGTACGACTCATTATGTTCAGTTCATTTAAAATGAACATTGAAGTTATTTGGGAAGTTATGGTTTATGATTAAGATTCCAAATTCATGGACTTAGACCTTTGGTTTATTGTCTAAGTTATTGGAATGCATCTGTGACTTGACTATCTTTTGGCTAGACGTGTCAACTCCAAGCTCTTAGCTCTTAGATATAGTACTTAAAGTTAACTTATAAAGAAGTCATGGAATATAGTTAGCATTATGCTAACATTAAGAGATCTCTACTTAAGGCATGCTTATAAAGTTTTAGAGATCATACAGTATACTCTTTTGTACAATTTGGATGTGTTTTCTCGTTCAGTTGTGCACATAACGTATTTTGAGACACATCCCTTAAGGTACCGAGAATAAACATAGGGTTTGTTCATGTGACCATAATGGATATTACTCTGATTAAATAGAGGACATGTCACTATTATTCGTGTGTTTTGTTCTTTGATGATGGTTGTGCTAGTACTTGCACCAAGTGGGAGAATGTAAGATTTTCCCTAATAATATATATTATATATTAGGGCCTTAATTAAGTGGTGCAAGTTGACTAGGTTTATTAAGTGGTCTGGTTGGACTGAATAACTAGAAGTTGTTAGTCAACCACACTCTGTGCCTAATATAATCCTGGATTGATGGGATACAGGATGACTAATGTTAGCACGTTCAGTTACGGTACTCATACTGCTCAGTAGACACCAATACACCATCTAGAGTTCTGAGTCAGGTATGAGGCAAATAATGGCTAACGGCCTACCGTTGAGGCAACACAACAGAAATGTCAACCATGGCTCGAAATCAACACGGCTACGCTTCTGCTCTCATACGAGGTCAGGTTTCTCGTATACTATGGTGTATTATAGTTAGACTATTTAGATCTAACAATATATATATATATATATATATATATATATATATATATATATATATATATATATATATATATATATATTATTCACAGAAGAGAGAAAAATGTATACACATCACATATATTATGCGCAAAGCTGTGAATAATATAATGTTGATGTACGGTTGCCATGAATACAAATGTGTATGCTTTCGATACAATATGTCCTACTAAGCTTCTTTGATTTGAAAAGAATACATAAATTAAAAGTGTTTACAGTTCTGCAAAAACGCCATCGTTTTACTTAAATAAAAAAAAATCATTTTCGATTGCCGTTAGTTACGTAAACATATGTTCATAATTTTATAATTTCACATTCTATATTTATAGTTATGAAATTATGGATGTGTAGTTATTCAATTCTGGATTTATAGTTTGTTGGTCCCGAGAGGGTGGTGAAAGTCTAGGGGGGGGGGGGGGGGGGGTGAATAGACTTTCAAGCTTTTTCAAACTAAATAACTCGTTGGTAACTTCAACTCTAAGTAACAAGTAAATAGAGTAAGTTAGATCTGCACAGCGGAATAATAGAATGTAAAGAGTTATGCCCAACCAATAATTTAAATGCGCATGTGTTGGTCCCGAAAGGGTGGCGAGAAGTCTAGAAGGGGGGGGGGGGTGAATAGACTTCTCTAACTTTTCAAACTTTCTTCAAAAACACACAAGGCAAATAACACTTTGGTAATTTCAACTCTAAGTAACAAGCATAAACAGGATAAGCAACTTAGAGTGTGCAGCGGAATAAGTAGTGGTAAAGTGTTATGCTTAATTAGTGCGGTGCTCAAAGAGAGATTCTAAACATGCAACACATTAGAAACACTTGATATGGTTCAAGGATGATGTACGTAAAGTTTGGCTTGCATATAAACGTGGGAACTATAAAACCCAGACAGATAAAGATATGCGATAAATCGTAATCGGGTTAGTTCGCAGTTAGAATAAGCATGCACAAAATATATGAGCAGTAAGTAAATAGAGAGAGAGATTTATAGTGGTTCAGAGGTGGTGTAATCCTCCTAGTCCACTCTTCTCCTTTCACTTCAAGGAGGAAATTCACTATTCTTCGATCACCCAGATACAATAGTGAATAAGTGTCCACCGACACTTCTCCGAGTGCTTCGCACAAAGCTACACTCCTCCAAGGTTTTTCGCAAGCTCCTCTTGTTACTCCGCCTTCCCGAGTACTTCGCACCAAGCTGTACTCCTACACCACGAGAACTACGCACAAAGCTACGTCCTCCAAGGGTTTTCACAAGCTCCTCTTGTTACTCTGCCCTTCACCACGAGTGCTACGCACAAAGCTACACTCAACCAGGGTTTTTCACTCTCTCTAGTTACTCCGCCCTCTTTCTACACTCAGTAGAGAAATCTACAAAGAGATAAAATTTTTCTCTCACTCAGACTTGAATTTAATCGTGTATAGCTCAATATATTGCTTCTTGGCTGATATAAATATTGCTTGCTTTTCTCTTGCTTGTATATCTCAATTTTCAGCCGTGTTCAAGCCCCCTTGTCTTCAAGTCTGCTTGGACAATTTATAGCTAGTGAAAGCTGTTTGCCCGTTGATCAACTTTCGATCTCGATCGTCCATTTTGAATTGTAGTTGATCAGATAATATTGTCAACTTGATCTGAAATATTAGGTAGATGTCATTTCTCCTTTTGTCAGATGATTTGAATAATTTGCCCGTTGCCGTTTCTTGAATTTTGTAGCCTCCAGAATTTGAATAAATTCGGCGCGGCAATCTTTGACATTTTTGGTCCTTCATAAATACTCTGACATGTCAAGTTGATCAAATAATTTATCTGCTGATGCTTGCTTGAGTATAAAATAATTTCTCCGCGAATCAGCCTTCTTCGAGCGTCTCTGGTTCCACCGTAAAAACTTGAAGTTCAGATGAAAATATATCAGATATTTTCTCCTTCATGATCCTTGTAAAATAATATACTGGAACCTCTGTAAAAACTTCACAGTTGTTCATGGTGAGATGCTCTGTTTCGAATTTCTAGCTTGGTCCACCATACTTGGTGTGTTTCTCCATATGGTGCATGACTTTTGTGAGACTTGAGCATTTTACTTAGTTTCCATATTCTTAGCTAGTCTCCAATTAGCTTAGTCTTCTTGTTAGCTAAGCTTAGTCTTCTTGTTAGCTAGTCTCCAATACAAGCTAGTCTCTCATACGGTCAGAGCTAGTCTCTCATACGGTATACGGTCCAATATACTTGACCTTGAGCTAGTCTCCCATACTGTCCAAGCTAGTCTCCCATACGGTTATACGGTCCAAGCTAGTCTCCCATACGGTTAGAGCTAGTCTCTCATACGGTCCAAGCTAGTTTCCCAAGCTTAAAAATGCTTCACTTGAGATTTGAACTTAGGATCATTTGGCATAGCTCACACGCGTTTCTTCCAACTCCTTTAGCATGGTTCTTGGTGACTTATTCGCATCACAATTATGTTAAGCTATAATCCAGCTTAATATTTAAAATCAACATGTGATTTTTCAGACTTGTACATGGGTTGCATGATATGGGTGCACCATACTCCGTAGACTCAACCTGACTCGAATAGAATAAAAATGGGGACTACTTGATTTTTCAAAAATACATTCGGCTCATCAAAATTTACAATATATTCCTAACAATTTCCCCCTTTTTGATGATGCCGAAACTTATACCCAAGTCATTTTAGCTTTGTCAATTTTGAAAAATATTTTCTTTTATTCGATTTTATTTCGACTAGCCAATTGACGGGTTTAAAAAAAAAATTGAGACCTAGAGATTTTAATTTTGGACGGTCCTAAACGTATAATTGAGACTATAACACGGGGTTGCGTATTGATTTTTATCTTTTAATTTTTCTTCCCCCTTTCAATTTTATTTTCTCAGTTATACGCATCACATGCAATTACTAAGTCCAATTTTAAAATCTTGTGACATAAAAACACAAAATAAATAAATTAACTAGGACTTACTTCATATGGTACGAAATAGTTTCATCATGCAATTTCAACCCATTTTAGCTTAGCATATATAGGATGTCAAAACAAATGTGCTAGCTAAAATAAGTTATACACCAAAAATTGAATTTGACAAACATCTTTGTTACCTCCCTTTCAACTTCGCATTGATGAACTCCCTCAATTTCTTGCAGTCCTTTTCTAGGCCCTTGTGTTGATACGGTGCGGTCACTTGCCCGGTGATGTAGTTGCCATAAGCCTCTCTTATATTATCTCCTTTCAACACTCCGGCTTCATGCCAAAAGATGCATTCGTCAAGTGTTCGGCCATCACTCATTTGGTCACTTCGGTGTCCGAACTCCGTTTGAAGCTCTTGCAATTTTTGTATCCTTGTTGCAATTGGCTTCGGAATTTGTGGCATTGGAGCAATCGGCCTTGGTGGCAACACATCATGAGAAGTAGAACTCGAGCTAAGACGAGTTTCATTAAAGTAATCAACCATACTTACACGGCTTGGAGCTCTTGGTGGTGTTGGTCGAATTAGTTCAACTATTGGTCCTCTTGGAGCTCTTGGTTGTGTGTACGCATAAGCTTGTGGCACAAAATGACGTGCCAATCCTTCCCCCTTTTTGGCAGCATCTATGAACCGTTGAAAACTCTTGGTGGAAGAATCTTTCTTGTCACGCACTCCCTCTAGAAGATCTATGTGAATACGCGATTGAGTTAGTAAACCTTGCACTTGTTGTTCCAAAAGTTCGAGCCTCGATGTAGTATCGGACCCATGCTTTCCCATTTCATTGAACAACTTCATCACATCTTTCTTCAATTCATCTTTGGCCGTGTCAATTTCGGTTTTTAATAGGCCTTGCCTATTAAACAATCGTTGAGCACGATCCACCATCTCCTTGTGATAATCATCAAGTTTTGTGTCCATTGCCTCCATCTTTGTGTTCAATTCACTCGTAGATCCTTGTACAATACCCCTAACATCCCCAACAATTTCTTCTCTCAAGGCTTGTGCATTGAACAATTGCTCACTTCGTACGGGTTGATGTGGAATCGGCAAGGGGTGTACAAAATCATCTTGTGGTGTGGTGATCATTGTGTCGGCAAGATTTGCTTCGGCTTCTTCGGTGTTGTAGCAAATCATCAATGTGTTTCGGATCCTTGGATGATCTTGATCATAGAGTTCACAAGTAATTGGCAATGTAGGCAAATTCTGTGCTTCATCTAAATTCAAGGAAACCCCTTGACTTGGTGCATTTCCTTCTTCACGAATAGACTCCGTAACCTCCGTTACGGGATGTGGAAAGTAAGACTCAAAGCTCAAATTTTCATTCAAATTTTCATCTCCAAAATTCGCAGGATATGGATCAAATGCCACGATCTCTACACCATCATTTCTTGCCAAAGATCCCTCTCCGGGTCCTCTTCGAGTATCCTCTAAAGGCATAGCGGTGGCACGACGAATATCATTTGAATCAAACTCTCCTAAAGGCTCCTCGGTTGTGGCTTCAACCATCACTCCCTTTTCGGTTCTCTTCTTCCTAGCAAGATTAGTCAAAAAGTGAGACTTAATCACCGAAAGTCGGGTAGCTCTAGCAAGATCACGTGTACCTAACCAATTCAACACCAATTCTTCCCTTTCCATGGTATTCGGCCCTATTGATTCGGCTAGCAAGTTGTGATCCCCTAATCTCCATGCTCTCCATTCAAGTGCTCTTTTATACTCCTCCAAAAGTGCACTATCCGCCCCAATTGTTGATATTTCATTATCACTTCCAACTTCAGCTTGATCATTCTCAACAACATTCACCTCAACTCTATTTTCCTCAACAAAGCCGTGGCTCTCAAAGATAATTGGGTTTGGATTTTGAGTGGTTAAGGGTCTTGAGATTGGGTGGCTATTTTGTTCTTCATTTGATCTAACGGCATGGGTGTTTGAGCCATCATGACTTGGTTCTCGGATATATTGTTTAAGGTTTTGGAAGGGGTTGGGCAATTTTCTTTTTCGGGTGGGTTTTGGTAGGCTTGAGGGTAAGGAGGGATTTTTAGGTTCATTGGAGTTGGGTGGCCGAAAGAGGTAGCTATGGTTTGTAATATGCTTGGCTTTGGTAAGGGTGACATTCTTGGTTCTCAAAATCTCAGCAACGGCAAACCCGTAACCGATCTCCTGTTGAAACCATCCATCCACCAAAGGCTTGGCCTTCCTTATAGATTCACACAACTTCCCAAACATAAACACACCCCAATCCACACAAACATTGTTCAATATAATATCCATAATCAACAATTTCTCCTTTGACAACTTGTCACGGCAATGATACCGGGATTCTACACATTTATGAACAATATCCAACAACAATCCATAATCCTTCTTCAAGTCTCTTTTGTTACCATTAACCTTCGGAGATAGCGGTGCGTTTGCATCGCGTACCTCGGCCCAAATGGCATTGACATAATGCACATGATTTTCTACCCTCAAATTTGATTCAACAAGATTAAACATCCTCCGAAAATCATCGAGATTAATTTCTACATCAACACATTTGATCATAGAAATAATTGAGCCATTTTCTATTCTAGCATTCATGTATAATTCGGTCACCTCATCTTTATAGAAACCAACATATCTAAAACTGCAAAAATTTAACAACCTACAAGATTCTAGAGAGTTGATAATTTTTACCCCAATAGATTTATCCTCCACTTGCTTGTTGAAGTCGGTGACATCTAGAATCATCCCGTTTAGTACACGGATAGATTTTCTTGTTCCTCCGGTTGTGAATGACTCCATCTCCACTTGATTAATCTCCATTTGAGTAGAAAAATATTTTAGAAATTTTTGGGTGCAAGATTGGGTGTTTCGGCAGTGAGGTCCGAAAGAAGGATAGGAGGAATGGGTTTTTGGATTGTGAGGTTGTTTGGGTAGGATTTTGGGTTTGGGTGATGGGTTTTAGTGTGTAGAAGATTTTTGTGTAGAGAAATTAGAGTGGGTATATGAGCATTGGGTGATTTTGGCTTCTTCTTGTGCTATGTTTCCGGCCGGCGAGAGAGAAAGAAGAAGAGGATTTTGTGTTCTTCTTTAATTCCTCTTTCTACCCGTTAGGATTGAGGGAGAAGGGGTGCGAAATTACTCCTTTGCCCTCTAGTGGGTAGAGAGAGAGTATTGATCTCCTTGAGGATAAATTCGACCTTCCACATGATTTAAATTTTCCAGCTCAGATTTTTATACTCCATTTGTGAGTACATGGCGCCAAAATTTGTGCTTCAAATAACCGCCAACCTGGAGCAAATCAGATAAAAAAAATCTCGAAAATAATCTGTTCGACCAATAAATACACTCCAGATAAATATTATTATATCAATTTCATATTTCAATAAAGCTGATTTTCTGAAAAGAAACCTGATAAAAATAAATTCATCAGACAGATGCCTAATATCTGTAAAGAATTTTCAAGTTCCCAAAACAATTAAAACTTTTGAATTTCTAAAATTGGGCCTAACTTATTTGACTTTTGAATCTCCAAAATGGGGCAAGCATTCATCAGAAAAACACTTTTCTTCTCATATAAACCCAATAGGCATATTCCCCCTAAATATATGCAATTTCATCAGAATTAACCCAATTAAAAAAAATTGTTCCCCCTAAGTTGCATACTCATCTCAAATTAATCTATTTAAACACATTTAGCAAACAAATTACACAAATCAATTATGCTAAAACGTGACAAATTAAATAGACATGCGTATCAAATAAATAAATCGCAAATTTAGGTACGCAGTTTTCGTAAGATAAAATTATAACACTTTAGGTACATACAAATTTTACGAAAACATGTACACAATTAAACATATGTCATACGTACATACCAATTCAAATTAAAACACATAGATCACATAGATTACATGCAATACACACAGTACGTATCAAAAATTAACAAAAATTAAGAGTTTAGAAAATGCTTAGCTCATTTCGATCATTCACATTTCATGCCTTAGAGTTGCAAAACAAGATTCACACAACGGCTTTGTGAGAATGTCGGCAATTTGATTTTCCGTGGGAACATGATCGATTTTCAAATCTTTCTTTTCGACGTGGTCTCGGATAAAATGGTGTCGAACGTCAATATGCTTGGTTCGCGAATGAAGCACCGGATTTTGGATTATTGCAATTGCACTTGTATTATCGCATAAAATGCTAACATTTTCGCACTTAATCTCTGTAACACCCCAGATTTTCAAGACATTTTAAACTTATATAATAAAGGTAATATCTCATTACATCCCAGAGTATATCATAAGTGTACGGGGTGCTATGCCACACCTGGGCTAGAGAACCCAGGTGCACAGGCTGTCTAACTAATATCCATTGAAACATAATGCATAATATGGCGCGTAGGCCGAAAGGGAAACTAATCTATTTCTATGCTCCGATTCTAGCGCGCTCCAGTGCTCTAGTCCTCTGTGCCTGAAAGCCAAATATATCTGTTCAGCGAGAGATGCTGGTAACCCACTCCATCGTGTTGGAATACAATACATATAGAGATATATATAGATATACGAAAACCATTTTGAACATGAAGATATATCCTACGAACTCTAGCTTTAAAACCGGGAATGACTCGACAGATAAGGCTAGACACAAGCAACAGTTATAACGAGCATATGCAGTTCACAACAGATAAGGCAGATAAGGCAAAGCATAAACAATAACCATAACTCAACATCAACAATCCCCAACATAATTCCCGTAGTCACATCCCCAAGACACTCATGACCACCACTCATCCATATCTCAACACATAGCACACTTTGTTGGCGCCACAGGACCAATCGCATGCCCATACATGAGGGTCAGCGCATATAGCTCTGACACGGCCCCGCAGCACCCTGCCCCGTATCGCAACACGGAGGGGTCGATCGCAACCGACCGATGAACCGCAGCTCATCATAGTGTTTGATCGCAACCAAACAGTGGACCGCAGCCCAAGAGAATGTCATCTGACCGCAGCCAGGAAAAAGGACGAACCGCAGCTCGTATAGAAACATTTGATCGCAACCAAACGGTGGACCGCAGCCCAAGGGTATCAATCTGACCGCAGCCAGCTTCTGAACCGCAGCTCAGGATAACCAATCCGATCGCAACCGAATTGGGGTAGCACACACATAACACATAGCAAGCACATGCAACCCACATTACACATTGGGAAGGGGGAGAAAACGTATAACAAAACCTATGCGTGATCCATCACTTACTAAGAATAGTCCTAAGGGGTTCATACCTCTTCTACCTAGGTCAACGGGATACCAATTCAACTAGCATGCAATATAATAGACTCATAAACCTACGAACGGTACCCGAAACATCAAACTAGACATAGGCACGATAAACGGAGTCCGTTGGGACACCACGGGGAACGGGGAACGTCAAACGGGGAAGCCGGGATCCCGGGTGGGACAATTTTCCAGCGGGTAGCCGGTGGGTGGTGGGCCACCCGCCGGCTGCCCGCCGGATTCAACTGTTCCGGGCAGCGGGTCGCCGGCGGGCAGCTGCCCGCCCGCCGGCCACCCGCTGCCGGGCGGTGTTTTACGGCCATGGGTAGGTGGCGGGTCCCCTACCCTCCACTGACTCCTTTCACACACTTTACGCCCCGGGAACCGTTATGGAACCCGAAACCATGCTTAGACACTTTACAACACAATGAACGACAACACGTAGACAATTAACGAATCAAATACAAGAAACGAACGGCACATAACCTATCATGCTTTCCTAAATATAATCAACACCCAAAATGCGATTTCCCCACCCGATAATCCAAGAATAAGATTATACGATACAACCTAGGGTTCTAATCACTTTTATATCAACAAGAATACGGTTCGTCTTCTAATTGCAAGATTCGGTAAGAATAACAGATAAGCATCAAGAACATCACACAATTATCAAGAACAACACATAATCATCAAGAATTCCATATAATCATCAAGAACACCATAATTATCAAGAATCTCCCAATATCAAGATTATCAAGATCCGTCATGAGATCATCACGTCAAGCATCAATAATAATCAACAGAACTCGCCATTCACAATAATATGGGGGAAACCCTAAGGGGGAATCATATCTATGAAAATAGGTTTTGTTGAGACATGGGTTACCTCTTAGCCTTAATTACTTCCTTGGCTATGAAGGGTCTTTCTTTAAGCTTTCTTGCTTTCTTGCTTTCTTCTAAGGGAATTCTTGGAGCTCTCCTGGGGTGGTGGGGCGTTTAGGCGTGTGGGGGTTCTACGTGCTCCCTAAGTTCTCTATTTATAGATCTAAGGGTTTATTTAGAGTTTAAGCCTATTGGGGTTAGGGGTTGGGTTTATATATTTGGGCCCATGGGCTACGGTGGCCTTTTTCCCTAATTAATCATTATAATTTATTCTTTCTCCTGGGCTATTAATTAATTAATTAATCAATTGGTTTTAGGACTCGTAACACGGGGTGTTACACTCTCCCCCCCTTATCAGGAAGCTTCGTCCCCGAAGCTTGGCCCCGGGTGAAAAAGAAAGTTTTCTCTTTGTTACCTGGAGTGAACAGCTCTGGATACCGCTCCTTCATCGTGTCCTTAAGTTCCCATGTGGCTTCCTCGGTCCCGTGGTTGGTCCAGAGGACCTTCACCATTTCTATGACTCGGTTTTGGGTATTTCTTGTTTTGGTGTCTAGGATTCTTACGGGTTTCTCTTCGTATACTAGTGACTCGTCGAGGTCTACGGTCTCGTGTTGGAGTATGTGGCTTGGATCGTGTATGTATTTCTTTAGCTGAGATACGTGGAACACGTTGTGTACTCGTTCTAGCTCGACGGGTAAGGCGAGGCGGTAGGCCAAGTCTCCGATTCTCTCCACGATTTCGTAAGGGCCGATGAACCGGGGGCTGAGTTTTCCTTTTCTTCCGAACCTCATTACTCCTCGTGTGGGCGAGATCCTTAGCCAGACCTTGTCCCCGAGGTTGAATTCGGCTTGCTTCCTCTTTAGGTCGGCGTAAGACTTCTGGCGGTCTTGGGCGGCCTTCATCCTTTCCTGGATGTGTTTGACCTTAGCTATGGTGTCTTGTAGGTATTGGGGGCCCAGTGTTACCGGGTTGACCATATCTTCCCAACATAATGGGGTTCTACATTTCTGACCATACAGTGCTTCGTAGGGTGCCATGCGAATGCTCGCGTGGTAGCTGTTGTTGTATGAGAACTCGATGAGGTCTAGGTGTTCTTCCCACGTCCCTCGGATGTCTAATGTGCAGGCTCTTAGCATGTCCTCGAGGGTTTGGATGGTTCTCTCGGTTTGGCCGTCTGTGGTGGGGTGAAAGGCTGTGCTTAGTTTTAGGTGCGTTCCCAATGCTGATTGTAGTGATTTCCAGAATTGTGAGAGGAATTTGGAATCTCTATCGGACATAATGTTTCGGGGGACTCCGTGGTATTTCACCACTCGGTTTATGTAGGCTTGGGCTAGTTGCGTCATTGTCCAGGTTTCCTTCATGGCAATGAATCGTGCCGTTTTGGTCAGCCGATCCACTATGACCCAGATTTTGTCCTTGCCGGTTCTTGTTGGGGGTAACCCTCCGACGAAGTCCATGGATATGGAATCCCATTTTCCTTGTGGTATTTCAAGGGGTTGTACGAGTCCCTTGGGCTTGCATCGTTCGGCCTTTACTCTTTGGCAATTCAGGCACCTGGCCACGAAATCTGCGATTTCCTTATTCATGTTTGGCCACCAAAACGTCCTCCTTATGTCTTGGTATAGCTTGTCACCTCCCGGGTGGACTGAGTACGGGGAGTTGTGTCCTTCCTCCAAGATCCGTTGTTTCAAGTGAGGGTGTGTTGAGGGTACACACCACCTTCCTTTGTAACGGAGGCTACCGTCCGGGTGTGCTTCGAAGGGGCCTTCCTTCCCTTGGGTTAGGTTGTGGCGAATCTTATCTAGTTCCGGGTCCTGATGTTGCCCTGCTTTGATCTCCTCGAAGAGGGCGGGTATGGCTTGCGTGTTGAGTAGGTAGGCATTAGGGCGGGTTTGCCCCCGCTCTATTATTTCTAAGTGTAGTTTTTGGAAGTCCCTGTACAGTTGGTCCGGTAGGACCCACGTGGTGTTGAGGGAATGGGTCGTCTTTCGGCTTAGAGCGTCTGCAACGACGTTGGCTTTTCCCTCGTGGTATTGGATGTCTAGGTCGTAGTCTTTTATGAGTTCTAGCCACCTTCGTTGTCTCATGTTTAGGTCCTTTTGGGTGAAGATATACTTTAAGCTCTTATGGTCGGTGTAGATTTTGCATTGCACCCCATACAGGTAGTGTCTCCAGATTTTTAGTGCGAAAACGATAGCGGCTAGTTCGAGGTCATGGGTGGGGTAATTTTCTTCGTGGGTTTTGAGTTGCCTGGATGCGTATGCTTTTACCTTCCCTTTTTGCATCAGCACGCATCCCAACCCTTTCTTGGATGCATCGCTGTAGACCTCGAATTCTTCCGTTCCGGAGGGGATAGCTAGCACGGGCGCCGTGGTTAGCTTGTCCTTTAATTCTTGGAAGGCCGAGATGCAGTTGTTGTCCCATCGGAAGGGGGTTTACTTTTTCATGAGCTTAATGAGGGGTTGGGCTATCTTGGTGAAGTCGGGTACAAACCTCCTGTAGTAACCAGCCAGGCCTAGGAAGCTTCGGACCTCCGAGAGTGAGCTTGGCGTGGTCCATTCTTTAACGGTGCGAATCTTAGCGGGGTCCACCCTGATCCCCTCTTTGGTTATTACGTGACCCAAGAAGGCTACACTGTCTTGCCAGAATTCGCTCTTAGAGAATTTAGCGTAGAGTTGGTTTTCTCTGAGGGTTTGTAGTGATGTGCGAAGGTGCCTCTCATGCTCTTCTTTATTTCGGGAGTAGACTAGGATGTCGTCAATGAACACAATGACGAAGTCATCCAGGTAAGGTCGGAATACTCGATTCATGAGGTCCATGAATATGGCGGGTGCGTTGGTGAGGCCGAAGGGCATCACGGTAAACTCGTAGTGGCCGTAACGTGTTCGGAAGGCCGTTTTCGGGATGTCCGGTTTGGCCACTTGGATTTGATGATATCCGGATCTTAGGTCGATCTTCGAGAATACCCCTGCCCCCTTAAGTTGGTCGAACAAGTCATCTATCCGGGGAAGGGGGTACCTATTCTTTATTGTAACCTGGTTGAGTTCCCTGTAGTCGATGCATAGGCGCATGCTCCCATCCTTTTTCTTAACGAATAATACCGGTGCTCCCCATGGGGAGGTGCTGGGTCGGATATAACCCTTATCTAGTAGTTCCTGGAGTTGCGCTTTCAGTTCTTTCATTTCCTTTTGTGCCAGTCTGTAGGGTGGTTTAGAGATTGGGGCGGCGCCCGGTGTGAGGTCTATGGTGAACTCGACCTCTCTGGCCGGGGGTGCCCCGGGAATTTCGTCCGGGAAAACGTCGGTGAACTCGTTTACCACTGGGATGTCTCGTGGTTCGAGTATTTTGGCGTTGAGGTCTTCGACTGAGCATAGGAAGGCCTCGTTTCCTTGGCCCAGATACTTCTTAATTTTCATCATGTTTACAAGCTTGATCCCCGGATCCTGGCGGATACTGCGGTATGACACCCTCTTACCATCTGGTCCTTGTAGGACCACTTTTTGCTCTCCGCACAAGATTTGCGCTTGGAATTTCCCTAGCCAGTCCATGCCCAAGATCACTTGCATCCCATCCAGTTGGAACTGGATTAGACTGCTGGGAAATTCCACCCCTTGAATGGTGATTATCACATGTTCGTACATGCGATCACATTTTATGATCTCGCCTGAGGCTACCTTGACTTGGAGCCGGACCTTGGTGCTGGCGTTAAGGTCGAGCTGGGCGGCGAATTCGGTTGCTATAAATGAGTTGGTAGCCCCCGAGTCAAATAGTATGGTGGCTGGGGTGGCGTTCACTAGGAAAGTTCCGGAGACTATGTTGCTATCTCCGACCCTGGCCTTGCTTAGGGTGAGGATCCTTCCCCGGGCAGTCGGCGTGATGGCCCGGCTCAGTGGGGTGGTTTTGGGGTTTTTAGGCTCTTTGGTGGGAATTGGGTGACTTCTTTCGGGCTTTCTTTTATACCCCAGTTGTGTCCCTTGGGGCGGGTTCGTTACCTGTTGTAGTTGACACGCCTTGGCGTAGGCTTCTCCGAGGGTCTTTGGTTCTTGGGCGGCCAAGGCCCTCTGGTGTTCGGGGTTAAGGCCTGCTAAGAATTTCCTGACTTTGATCCCCTCGGTGGATACTAGCTCGGGGGTGAGGCGAGCCAGTTGGCAGAATCGTTGGTAGTATTCTGAGACTGGGCTGCCCCTTGCCTTAGATGGAGGAATTCCTCGCGCGTGGCGGCTTTCAGATGGTTGGGGTAGAACCGTTCTCGTAACCGTGTTTTTAGGCCTTCCTAGTCAAATCCGGGGTCGTATTCGTACGTAGGTCCCTCACGGGCCCACCAGGCGTCGGCCTCGTGTCTGAAGTAGAAGGAGGCTATCCCGACTTGGCGGTGTTCGGGGCATTGGGTTGCCCTGAATACCCTGTCGAAGGTCTCAATCCATTCCTCGAGGGTCGTGGGGTCTTCGTCTCCCGAGAAGGTGGGCGGTTGGTGTGCCGAGACTTGGTGGTGGATGTCCAAGTTCTCGTTCGTTGGTAGGGGTTGAGGAATGACAGTGCTTAGTGCCTGGGCGATTTGGGCCAGGCGTTGTAGATTCTGAGTCAGGAGTTCCTGGGTAGGGCGTCTCGGTGTTCCTGTCGGTTTTTTCTTGGGTGCCATCCTGGTGGTTAAAGGTTGATATTATTTTGTGTTTTCACCTTGATGTAATAAGCGGAGAAGAGTTCTTAATATTAGAGGGGGGCGAAGTGAGGGGAGGTGATGTGTAGGTTTCTCAATCTTACCGCGCGTCCTAAGATTCCTGAGTCCTATGTTCCTAAATACCTAGAGTTCAAGCTTAATGTCCTAAAGTCCGGTCTTAAGAGTTTTATCCTAGGGTCAAACTTAGGCTCTGATACCAACTGTAATACCCCAGATTTTCAAGACATTTTAAACTTATATAATAAAGGTAATATCTCATAACATCCCAAAGTATATCATAAGTGTACGGGGTGCTATGCCACACCTGGGCTAGAGAACCCAGGTGCACAGGCTGTCTAACTAATATCCATTGAAACATAATGCATAATATGGCGCACAGGCCGAAAGGGAAACTAATCTATTTCTACGCTTCGATTCTAGCGCGCTCCAATGCTCTAGTCCTCTGTGCCTGAAAGCCAAATATATCTGTTCAGCGAGAGATGCTGGTAACCCACTCCAACGTGTTGGAATACAATACATATAGAGATATATATAGATATACGAAAACCATTTTGAACATGAAGATATATCCTACGAACTCTAGCTTTAAAACCGGGAATGACTCGACAGATAAGGCCAGACACAAGCAACAGTTATAACGAGCATATGCAGTTCACAACAGATAAGGCAGATAAGGCAAAGCATAAACAATAACCATAACTCAACATCAACAATCCCCAACATAATTCCCGTAGTCACATCCCCCAAGACACTCATGACCACCACTCATCCATATCTCAACACATAGCACACTTTATTGGCGCCACAGGACCAATTGCATGCCCTTACATGAGGGTCAGCGCATATAGCTCTGACACGGCCCCGCAACACCCTGCCCCGTATCGCAACACGGAGGGGTCGATCGCAACCGACCGATGAACCGCAGCTCATCATAGTGTTTGATCGCAACCAAACAGTGGACCGCAGCCCAAGAAAATGTCATCTGACCGCAGCCAGGCAAAAGGACGAACCGCAGCTCGTATAGAAACGTTTGATCGCAACCAAACGGTGGACCGCAGCCCAAGAGTATCAATCTGACTGCAGCCAGCTTCTGAACCGCAGCTCAGGATAACCAATCCGATCGCAACCGAATTGGGGTAGCACACACATAACACATAGCAAGCACATGCAACCCACATTACACATTGGGAAGGGGGAGAAAACGTATAACAAAACCTATGCGTGATCCATCACTTACTAAGAATAGTCCTAAGGGGTTCATACCTCTTCCACCTAGGTCAACGGGATACCAATTCAACTTGCATGCAATATAATAGACTCATAAACCTACGAACGGTACCCGAAACATCAAACTAGACATAGGCACGATAAACGGAGTCCGTTGGGACACCATGGGGAACGGGGAACGTCAAACGGGGAAGCCGGGGTCCCGGGTGGGACAATTTTCCAGCGGGTAGCCGGTGGGTGGTGGGCCACCCGCCGGCTGCCCGCCGGATTCTACTGTACCGGGCAGCGGGTCACCGGCGGGCAACTGCCCGCCCGCCGGCCACCCGCTGCCGGGCGGTGTTTTACGGTCATGGGTAGGTGGCGGGTCCCCTACCCCCCACTGACTCCTTTCACACACTTTACGCCCCGGAAACCGTTATGGAACCCGAAACCATGCTTGGACACTTTACAACACAATTAACGACAACACGTAGACAATTAACGAATCAAATACAAGAAACGAACGGCACATAACCTATCATGCTTTCCTAAATATAATCAACACCCAAACATCCGATTTCCCCACCCGATAATCCAAGCATAAGATTATACGATACAACCTAGGGTTCTAATCACTTTTATATCAACAAGAATACGGTTCGTCTTCTAATTGCAAGATTCGGTAAGAATAACACATAAGCATCAAGAACATCACACAATTATCAAGAACAACACATAATCATCAAGAATTCCATATAATCATCAAGAACACCATAATTATCAAGAATCTCCCAATATCAAGATTATCAAGATCCCTCATAGGATCATGACGTCAAGCATCAATAATAATCAACAGATCTCGCCATTCACAATAATATGGGGGAAACCCTAAGGGGGAATCATAACTATGAAAATAGGTTTTGTTGAGACATGGGTTACCTCTTAGCCTTAATTAGTTCCTTGGCTATGAAGGGTCTTTCTTTAAGCTTTCTTGCTTTCTTGCTTTCTTGCTTTCTTCTAAGGGAATTCTTGGAGCTCTCCTGGGGTGGTGGGGCGTTTAGGCGTGTGGGGGTTCTAGGTGCTCCCTAAGTTCTCTATTTATAGATCTAAGGGTTTATTTAGAGTTTAAGCCTATTGGGGTTAGGGGTTGGGTTTATATATTTGGGCCCATGGGCTACGGTGGCCTTTTTCCCTAATTTATCATTATAATTTATTCTTTCTCCTGGGCCATTAATTAATTAATTAATCAATTGGTTTTAGGACTCGTAACACGGGGTGTTACAATCCCATAGTCCAATAATTGTTGCTTCATCCACAAGATTTTTGCACAACAACTCCCAGCTGCAATATATTCGGCTTCGGCAGTGCTCGTAGCTATGGAGTTTTGCTTTTTGCTGAACCAAGAGACCAATCTTCCCCCTAAGAACTGGCATGTCCCTGAGTTACTTTTTCGGTCTATTTTACAACCTGCAAAATCTGCATCTGAATAACCAGTTAGTGTAAAATCTCCTTCTTTGGGATACCATAATCCCACATTGATTGTTCCTTTGAGATATCGAATTATCGTCTTGGTTGCAATCAGATGGCTTTCTTTGGGCTTGGATTGGAATCTTGCACATACGCCAACCGAGTAGGATATGTCTGGTCTGCTCGCGGTTAAGTATAGTAACGATCCAATCATCCCTCGATACATCGTTTGATCGACGTCTTTTCCTTCATCATCTTTATCCAATTTTTGAGATGTCACTAGTACAGAAACAGCCATTCGCGTCCAAAGTTCAGTCTAATTCGCGTCCAAAGTAGCTGGGACGCAGATGTCGGGGACGCTGATTGTATATACAATTAGCGTCCAAAGTAACTTTGGACGCGAAAAATGATAATTCGCGTCCAAAGTTGAAGAACTTTGGACGTGTATAGTATTTTTTATTAAAAAAATAAACACTATACGCGTCCAAAGTTCATGAACTTTGGACGCGTATAGTGTTTGTATTTTAAAAAAAAAAAACTATACGCGTACAAAGTTCATGAACTTTGTATGCGTATTATATATATATATTTTTTTTATATTTAAGATAAAAAATTGAAATCAGCACTAATACATAATATGAAAAACAATAAATTGTCATCTTTTGCGGCATTGAAATTTTAGGCGCAAAGTATATTTAAATCTAAAAAGATAATCTAAACATACTTGGAAAAATCTTAAGATCCACTTCTGAACCAGAAATTGACAGTGTCAAACAAAAATAAAAGTAAAAGCCTGAGCTTTTAAGTTTGTACTTAATACAATATTATCAGCAGCATTGCATTTATTATGCTTTCAAAAAAGAAATCTAATAACTAAACTTATAGACTCACTTTGATGAAGGATGAAAGATTGAGGTAGCAAACCATCCTTGTGTGCATCTGAGCTTTGCATATGTTTTCTGACCAAGCCAAAAGAATATTAAGCTTAAAAGCTCCATCTTCTTACCACATTGGAAAGCATATAAAAACTCATAACATGAAAGCACAATAGAAAATATTTCATCATCCATCACATAAACAAAGAACACAAGGTCAGAATTTTGGCCTTATCAGCAAATAGCTCGCTATCATGGATTGAACATAATTATACAAGTTCTCTAGATAATATATAACTCAAAATAAGAGAGAAATTTCATACTCTAAGTTGTTAAGAATCAAGATGTTTGAGAATCCTCTTCAGCTTGGCTTGGATAAACTCATATCAAGTCTCTACTGCCAAGTTTAATAGGAGAAAGTCAAATTCAAAGACTCATTTGTTGTCAATTCCAGAAGTTCCCTCAAAAACCTGGTTGTTAGAAAAATAAAACATGAAGCAAATGATCAATTACTTAGGTTTGAAGCATTCAATCAGCCTCATCAAGCACAAGAAGAGAAACTTGTCGAAAATTGATCCTCTTCATATCAAGGATGTCATTGAGCCGACCTGGAGTTGCCACAACAATGTCTGCTCCTCGCTCCAGCTCTTTTAACTGTGGACCCTTAGGAGCACCGCCATACAAGCACTGAAACAAAGAGATGAATCTATAGTTCATTCCACAATAATGAGAGTACATACTGACTAATCAATTGTCAACTTACTGTGCAAGAAACCCTTGATGATCGTCCAAATTTTAGTGCTTCATCATGTATTTGTGTTGCAAGCTCACGCGTTGGAGCTAAGACTAATACAGTTGGCCCATTCTGGGGATTATTGCGTCGTTGGGAAAGCTGGATAAATGCAGGCATAAGATAACCCATCATTTTGCTAGATCCTGTCTTGGCAATCGCTACAATATCCCAATTTTGTAGTGCAATGGGCCATGTTTGTGCTTGAATTGATGTAGGAGATGTGAATCCAGCAAAATGATTATGCAGGAAAATTAGAACCATAATTAATATCAACAAAACCAACTGGGGAGAGCATTCAAGCACATACAAGGATATCGTTAGAATTACTATAAGCCTGAGATTGGGAAATGGATCTGAACTTTGAGAATGAATAAATAGCTGACTAAACTGAAAATTGGAAAAGGATCCTAAAAGAAACTTGAAGGAATGCAGTTGCTTACAGAAGCAACTCAAGGCAACAAAAGAGAGCAATTAAAACAGAAGAGGCAGAGCTAATAAGCTAGAAATCCCAGATGTTCTGGGCCATTGTCTTCTTCTGCTTGTATTGTATTTGACTATCTCTTTTCGTGATCTACATTGATGGCTTTTATTAGCACAGAAATTCCAGAATCAACATGTGATTTTCCTGATAGCTTACCATTGATCTCATCTGCTATGACACTAACATGATTTTCTATAGCAATTGCAATAACTTCAGGCCTTTTGCTACTATATTTTCTCACTAATTTCCTTAAAACTTCAGATACAGTTCTTTCCATGCGGTGGAGAGGACAATTTATAGGACAGCTAGAGAGTGCAACATGTGCAGCTTTGTGGAGTGCATCCAAAAGTTTTCCTTTGTCAAGCCATAGACAACGAGTACTGATTCTTATTTTTCCTTTTATAGCTTTCTCAGATAGAGTATCAGTGGGTTGAGGACGTAAAATCTGCATACTGTAGCATAAATCAAGCTATCAGTATCACAAAGTAAAATATACACAAGCTGGATGCTCCAGAATGCTACCTGATCACTATTATACCATCTGATGCAATTCTCATTCTCTCATCAACACACAATTCAGCAGTTGTTCCAAATGCTTTGTCACCATCACTATACATTAACTGCAGTTTTGGAACTAAAACATTTATTTTTTTCCTTATTTGGAGAATAAAACCACATAGTTCTAAAGTGAATGAAGCAGGAAATTTATAAACAATTTTAGTTTGCACTTGCAGTCTTGCACTGACAAATTTATAAATTGAGGCATTATTTTAGGAAAATAAAGCTCCAGAAAGGGAGGATTGTTACTACTTAATCCAACTCTTTTAGGAAACTAAGCAGATCCTGGTAAGGCTGGCATTTAGTGTTTAAAATGTGGTATCTTAAGATTGTTACAGTGTTACAAATAGATGCCTTATGTGCATATCAGTTGATTCGCTCTTTTCAGTCTTTTTTTTGTTAACATTTAACCAAAAAGTTGCACAGAAAGACATGGCCACAGGCCACTACAAACCACACTAGTTTCCTTTATATCAATGTGGAATGTTGGTTCTTGGGGGATAAGCATTACAAATGAGGAATCAAGTTAAAACCAAATAAAATTTCTTCCATAAACAAAAGATGTGAAAATCAAAGAGAAATCTTGTTTCAGGTCTCTCTTATATGTTATGCTTCCCAATTTTATGAGGAAGCCCACAACATTTGTTGAGGTTTCTGTTGGAAACTTCAACTTTTCAAAGTCTAACAGACAGTAACATAAGCTATCTAAATAATTAGCCATCCAGTTTCAAATTAATAAGGGAAGAAAGTTGGAGAGTATAGACTGAGGCTCATAACTGCTACAAGAGAACCAGAACAGAGAAGAAAATCCATAAAGCTTATCTATCCAATCACATAATTATGCACTCAAAAGTTATTTGCCGAAATCACTGAGACATTCACTGTCATGAGAGCAGAAATTCCTCTATAGAACTAAATGCTATTAGAACTTCCTCATCTATATTTTAACTTTATAAATTATAATTATTCAACTTTCTCCATCACAATAATGCCTAACATATACAACAACACAACAAATCTAAACTAAAATAAACAATAAAAATATTAAAATATATTACAAATTAATAAAATAAAATAAAAACAAAAGAAAAAATACTAACCTGTAACGGCGGGGACGACAGCAGCAAGACTTGTGGCGGAGGGCATCGGAGACGATGGGGACGACGGCTGGACTGGACACCGATGCGGCGGCGCTGGGCTGGAGACTGGTGGCGAGGGGAGAACGCTTGAGACCGGCGGCGATGGAGGAGTCAATGAGCGACGGCGGCAGCGAGTGCTCTGTATCAACGACGATGGGGGCGATGACGATGGCTATGGAGACCACGAGCGGCGGCGGAAGATGGGGATTTGGAGTGGTGAAGACGAACGGGGCTGGTGGAGGCGAGGGTTTTGGAGAAGTCGTGACGAAGAAACTGATGAAGACGAACGGGTATAATCTTGGAACTCTAATAATAGGCATCCAAAGTTTCGTACTTTGGACTCTTATTATTTGGACGGGTTAATAATAGGCGTCCAAAATTCTATAACTTTGGACGCCAATTCTTTTTAATTTAAAAAAAAAATAAAAAAAAAATTATATAGTGGCATTTTAATTACAAAAATGCCACCGCATTACACTTTTGGCGTCTAAAGTTCAAACTTTGGACGCGAATTATTCAATTTTATTGATGTTTTTTGTACTAGTGTGTACTCATGGGAATTTTGACTGAGGATTTTCCATCTATGCCAAATTTCTTGATAAGATCTCTTGTGTACTTGGCTTGATTTATGAAAATTCCTTCTTCAAGTTGCTTGACTTGCAGTCCCAAAAAGTAATTTAATTCTCCCATCATACTCATCTCGAACCTGTTCTGCATGAGCTTAGAAAATTTCTCACATAAAGATTTATCAGTACTTCCAAAGATAATATCATCAACATAAATTTGTACTAATAAAATCTGATTATTTTCTTGAATTCTAAAGAGGGTTTTATCGACTAGACCTTTGGTGAATCCAAAACTAATTAAGAACATTGACAAGGTGTCGTACCAAGCTCGCGGAGCTTGTTTTAACCCATACAATGCCTTCTTTAATTTGTAGACTTGATTACCAACGTCTTTTACCTCAAAACCGGGTGGTTGTTCGACGTAAACTTCTTCTTCAAGTAAGCCATTTAGATATGCACTCTTTACGTCCATTTCATATACCACGAAATTCTTGTGCGCTACATATGCTAGGAATATCCGGATTGCTTCGAGTCGTGCGACGGGGGCGAATGTCTCATCAAAATCAATGCCTTCTTCTTGTGAATACCTGCAACACCCCGTGTTACGGCCCCTAAAACCATTTAATTAATTAATCAATAGCCCAAAAGAAAGAATAAATTATAACTGATTAGGAAAAAAGGCCCACCATAGTCCATGGGCCCTCATATATAAACCCAACCCCTAAACGCAATCCTTAGTCCCAAAAGGAATAGAATTAGCGAGCCTATAATATTAGTCCCTAATTAGGATTCCTAAATATATAAATAGGGGACTTAAGAGGCACCTATGACTCCCCACACGTCTAAACGCCCCACCACACCAGGAGAGCTCCAAGAATTCCCTTAGAAGAAAGCAAGAAAGCAAGAAAGCTTAAAGGAAGACCCTTCATAGCCAAGGAACCAATTAAGGCTAAGAGGTAACCCATGTCTCAACAAAACCTATTTTCATAGTTATGATTCCCCCTTAGGGTTTCCCCCATATTATTGTGAATGGCGAGATCTGTTGATTATTGTTGATGCTTGACGTGATGATCCCATGAGGGATCTTGATAATCTTGATATTGGGAGATTCTTGATAATTATGGTGTTCTTGATGATTATATGGAATTCTTGATGATTATGTGTTGTTCTTGATAATTGTGTGATGTTCTTGATGCTTATGTGTTATTCTTACCGAATCTTGCAATTAGAAGACGAACCGTATTCTTGTTGATATAAAAGTGATTAGAACCCTAGGTTGAATCGTATAATCTTATTCTTGGATTATCGGGTGGGGAAATCGCATGTTTGGGTGTTGATTATATTTAGGAAAGCATGATAGGTTATGTGCCGTTCGTTTCTTGTATTTGATTCGTTAATTGTCTACGTGTTGTCATTAATTGTGTTGTAAAGTGTCTAAGCATGGTTTCGGGTTCCATAACGGTTCCCGGGGCGTAAAGTGTGTGAAAGGAGTCAGTGGGGGGTAGGTGGGGGGTAGGGGACCCGCCACCTACCCATGGCCGTAAAACAGCGCCCGGCAGCGGGTGGCCGGCGGGCGGGCAGCTGCCCGCCGGCGACCCGCTGCCCGGAATAGTAGAATCCGGCGGGCAGCCGGCGGGTGGCCCACCACCCACCGGCTACCCGCTGGAAAATTGTCCCACCCGGGACCCCGGCTTCCCCGTTTAACGTTCCCCGTTCCCCGTGGTGTCCCAACGGACTCCGTTTATCGTGCCTATATCTAGTTTGATGTTTCGGGTACCGTTCGTAGGTTTATGAGTCTATTATATTGCATGCTAGTTGAATTGGTATCCAGTTGACCTAGGTGGAAGAGGTATGAACCCCTTAGGACTATTCTTAGTAAGTGATGGATCACGCATAGGTTTTGTTATACGTTTTCTCCCCCTTCCTAATGTGTAATGTGGGTTGCATGTGCTTGCCATGTGTTATGTGTGTGCTACCCCAATTCGGTTGCGATCGGATTGGTTATCCTGAGCTGCGGTTCAGAAGCTGGTTGCGGTCAGATTGATACTCTTGGGCTGCGGTCCACCGTTTGGTTGCGATCAAACGTTTCTATACGAGCTGCGGTTCGTCCTTTTTTCCTGGCTGCGGTCAGATGACATTCTCTTGGGCTGCGGTCCACTGTTTGGTTGCGATCAAACACTATGATGAGCTGCGGTTCATCGGTCGGTTGCGATCGACCCCTCCGTGTTGCGATACGGGGCAGGGTGCTGCGGGGCCGTGTCAGAGCTATATGCGCTGACCCTCATGTATGGGCATGCGATTGGTCCTGTGGCGCCAACAAAGTGTGCTATGTGTTGAGATATGGACGAGTGTGATTACGAGTGTCTTGGGGGATGTGACTACGGGATTTATGTTGGGGATTGTTGATGTTGAGTTATGACTATTGTTTATACTTTGCCTTATCTGCCTTATCGGTTGTGAACTGCATATGCTCGTTATAACTGTTGCTTGTGTCTGGCCTTATCTGTCGAGTCATTCCCAGTTTTAAAGCTAGAGTTCGTAGGATATATCTTCATGCTCAAAATGGTTTTCGTATATCTATATATATATATATCTATATGTATTGTATTTCAACACGTTGGAGTGGGTTACCAGCATCTCTCGCTGAACAGATATATTTGGCTTTCAGGCACAGAGGACTAGAGCACTGGAGCGCGCTAGAACCGGAGCGTAGAAATAGATTAGTTTCCCTTTCGGCATGCGCGCCAGATTATGCATTATGTTTCAACGGATATTAGTTAGACAGCCTGTGCACCTGGGTTCTCTAGCCCAGGTGTGGCATAGCACCCCGTACACTTACGATATACTTTGGGATGTAATGAGATATTACCTTTATTATATAAGTTTAAAATGTCTTGAAAATCTGGGGTGTTACAATACCCCTTTGCAACTAATCTTGCTTTATTCCTAACAATGACGCCGTCTTCGTTTGCTTTGTTTCTAAAGACCCATTTAGTGCCAATTACATTTTGGTGTGTTGGTCTTGGAACAAGTTTCCATACGTCGTTGCGCTTGAATTGATCTAATTCCTCTTGCATGGCATCTATCCAACTTGGATCGGCTAAAGCTTCATCAATTTCTTTTGGTTCCAGTTGAGATAGAAAGCATGAGAACATTGCATCTTGTTGTTGGTTCCTAGTAGATGATCGCGTCTTCACTCCGTCACTTGGATTTCCAATGACTAAGTCATGTGTGTGACTTCTTAGCCATTTTCGATTCGGTTGGAAATATGTTGGATTCTCAGAGTTTCCTTCTTGATGTGATTCCACTTGTTGTGTATTAATGACGGGTGCATCTTCTTGTTCATCTACTGGAATTTCTTCTTCTTGAATTCATGGTGCAATTTCGGTTGTACGTGATATTTCGGGTATCACATTTGATATTGCCTCAATTTGGGGTTCACCCATATCACTTGATTCTTCTACTTCCTGCAACACATTTTCTTCGAACAAATCATTAGATTTAATTAAATCACGATTACCTTCACCATTTTTGCCATTATTGCCGTGATTTTCATCGAACACAACGTGAATCGATTCTTCTACCACCATTGTTGATTTGTTGAATATTCTATACGCCTTGCTGGTGGATGAATATCCTAAGAATATTCCTTCGTCCGCTCGCTCGTCAAAAGTCTTTAATTGAGACTTTCCATTAACAAGTACAAAACATTTACAACCAAATGTATGAAAATAGGTGAGATTGGGTTTTCTCCCTTTCCATAATTCATAAGGTGTTTTGTTATAAGACTTGTGGATTAGACTGCGATTTTGAGTATAGCACGCCGTGTTAATCGCTTCTGCCCAAAATCTTTTTGGTAGTCCGGCGGCCGTTATCATGACTCGTGCGGCTTCCTTAAGTGTTCGATTTCTTCTTTCGGCTACACCATTTTGTTGCGGCGTTCGTGCGGCAGATAATTGATGTAAAATTCCTTGCGAATTGCAATAAGATTGAATCACTCTGTTCCTCGATCGGTTCGTATTGTTGCAATTTTCATGTCTTTTTCGACTTGCAGTAGCTTCAATAGCTCTGGCAACTTTGATAAGATTTCATCCTTTTTCTTGATGAATATTGTCCATGTGTACCTAGAAAAATCATCAACAACAACCAAAGTATATTTCTTACCACTTATACTTACTGGGTCTACTGGACCAAATAAATCCATGTGCAGTAGACTTAAGGGTCTTGATGTTGACTCTTGAGCTTTGACTTTGAATGATGCTTTGATTTGTTTTCCTTTCTGGCATGCATCACAAATTTGATTTTTCTTGAACACAATGTTGGGTAGTCCTTCGACTATATTATTTCTTGCAAGCTTGTTGATGGTTTTGAAATTCAAATGATTTAGCCTTCTGTGCCATTCCCAACAAACTTCATTCGAATTATTTGCCATCAAGCATACGGATTCCTTCGTTGTACTCCAATCTACAACATACATGTTTTTCTTTCTTGATCCGGCGATGGTGAGCTGTCGTAGGCTCCCAAATTAAAACCTTACAAACGTAGTAGCGGGAGTAAGGATCGATCCCACGAGGAGTAACTAGTTTAATGTATGTGCTCAAATTAAAGTAAAGGGGGGTTTGGTATGAAGATGATAATTAAAGAAAATAAACGAATAAAGCAATGAAAACAATATATTGAAAGCACCTATAATAGAAAACCTTGGTTAGTAAAGATCCACCACCGGAATTTAACACTGATCATTGATTAGTAAAGTAATTAATATGCAATTGAATATTTGTCGTGAAATTATTTCATTTCCGTTTTCCCTTAGTTATAGGTAACTAAAGCACACACGGTTTAATTACCCCTAACTACTAAATAACCTAAGAAAAGCGCTATAGATTTAATTTAATAGCACCAATAGGAACTAGGAAAACCGACAAACTAAATAACACAAGCACAAGCGGTTGCATTTAATTTAGGAAAATATTCTTCCTGAAATCAATTATCACTAAGCCGTCAATAATTAACCTCAGTTGCTACTGAATATTAGAATAATTTGTAGCACAACATTATCTAATATAGCAAAGAATTATATCAAATAGGTTAGAAGAATATTTAATACCCAAATGCATAAAAATTATATAATAAAATAAATAAATAATATTACAGCATAATCAATTCCGGGGCTTCAATTCACTAAACCAAGCTAAAGAAATTAGCAATGAATGGACATTGATAACAGCTTTACAGAATAATCGAGAGGGGAAGAATGAACATTTTACAATAGGAAACTTCTACTATTTATAGCATTCTAAAAATAGGCCAAATGAATTTCAACCATCCATTTTAGCCTTACGTCCGAGTCTTCCGAGAATGCCGCCGGAATTGTTCCAAATTTGACGAAGTAGTGTGCTGCATGGTCTGTACATAAGAGAAGAAAGAATTGTAAAATATAATAATGCTTCATTTTTTGGACTTTATTTAATTAAAAGGCTTAACCTTAGTCATTAGAATATTGTTTATTTAATCAATCCAAATTTAATATCCAAATTGGACCCATTTACTACTTATAAATATAATAAATATAAACTAATCTTAATTAGCTTTTTAAGTAAATTAATACAAAATAGATTATAAATCATTATATTAAATAAAAATTAAATTAAGTTAAATAATATAAATTAATAACTATAGCACACTTATATAATAATAATATTAATCAAATTATTAACTAAATATTATTGTAAAACACTTATTTAACTAATTAATAATTAAATTCTAAAAATGAAATAATTATTATATAATTATAAATAATTAATGCAAAATTATTATAAAGATGTACCTAAAATATGAGTGTAAAATATGCCCGTCAAATTCCCCCACACTAAAACGTTTGCTTGTCCCCAAGCAAAAATATTATTTGCGAAGTAAATTAAAATGAAATTCCCAAAACTCATAACATATCATGAACAACAATCTGAAGCACCCTGCAATTAATAAGTTAGCACCCTGTTTGAAAATGGAGAAAACTAAATAAGTAAGCCCTCACAGGAATATCACTCATCACTCAAGTGTTTGATGGGTATAAATTTCACTCAAGTTCATTCCTATAAAATTGATCTACCATAGGCTTGCATATCTTCTCAATCACCACTACAAGAGTCATGCATGACACAAATCATAAGGACTTTTCACAGGTTGTAATGGGGCTAGGGTTAAGGTAGGGAATTTTTAGGAAATTAGCTTAAACAAAAGCTTCAAACTAGAGGAACAAATAAATACAAGTAATCCAACACCCTCAATTTCCAATCAAAAAACACATCACATTGAGGTACAGAATGCTTCCTCAGTATTACCAGAGTTTCCCCTTACTTCATTTATTTAAAAGTAACTTCAACTCAAAATCAATTGCTGATTCTTTTTTATTTTCTCATAAATATTCTTCTTTTTCCATTTCATTTTTTTCAATTTTTCATGCTTTTTTTTTTTTTTTTGAATCGTGAACTGCTTCCTCTTTTCTTTTTTTCATAGAAGACCAACGACATATTGGCAACGAAAATACAACTCACCTCACTCTCAATCATATTAATACGAGTAAGTGATCTCCCCCACACTTATCCTTCCCAACCTCACGTAGATTACAAAAATAATCCAAAATTTGCTCCACTAGTTATTCAGCTGGGTGAATGCATTATTTTAGATATAAAAGGCTTGTAATGTGGTCCAAAATAAAGAAAGGAATGGCCATAAAGTTTAAAGTGGTTATTAAAGGGAAATAAATCATAGGACAAACCGGTTATTTGGCTAGTGAGGCTCAAAGTCAAATAATGGCCTTAATCACATTTGAATCATGCATGGTCTAATTAGCTTTAAAAGAGAATCAAGGCAAGTTCTAGAGAAACAAAATTATGGAAGAAATCGCATAATAGAAAGAAAATAAGACCGAAGTGTCAGTCAATAGCTCAAAACACTCACAGGTTTATTGCTTACTTAATATAGCCACTGAAATGCTAACAAACTAATCACAACTTTGCCAAACTATTTATTCAATCACATTATGAATTTCAGGAAAGGATTTTTTATTTTTTTTTTTCAAAATAATACTTATTTTGCATAAAATACTAGTAAAATATTTGTGAAAATTTTTGAAAATTTTGACATATGCAAACAAATAATAAAACTAAATTCCCTCCCCCACACTTATTATCAACATTGTCCCCAATGTTGAACAAAAAAAGCACAGAAAAAGGGTTATTCAATGAGAAAAGGGAATAAAAGAAAAAGAATGGAACAAACACACCTTAGGTTGCCTCCCAAGCAGCACCTTTGTTTATCGTCGTTGGCTCGACTTATGATATTTCTTTAAATTTCCATCGTCTTTTTGAGTACCTTCGATGATTATGAGTATTCAAAGAAAAAGTCCCTTCATGCAGATTAGTACTCAAAGATGATTTATTATTTCTTTCTTTTTCATTCGAAGCAATTTCATGAAATGTAACAAAGTTCAAAGAATCAACAAAAATTGCAAAATTATCATCACTAGGAGATTTCATGGTATCATAAATATTAAAAGTCGCAAGTTTACCATTAGACTCCATAGTAAGCATACCACTATGAATATCAATTTTTGTTCTTGCAGTTTTTAAGAATGGCCTTCCTAACAAAATATGATTATTATTTTTCATATCAAGCACATAAAAATCAGCAGGAAAAGCCAAGTTATCAACTTCAACAATCAAATCCTCAATCACACCCCTAGGATATGTAGTAGATCCATCAGCCAATTGAATTATTATACTAGATTTATTCAGGGGTCCAAGATTTAAAGAAGCATAAACAGAATATGGCATGACATTAATAGAAGCTCCTAAATCTAACATAGCATTTTCAAATTTCACCCCACTTATCATGCATGGAATAGTAAACATACCTGGGTCTTTGCACTTTCCAGGAAGATTGCTTTGACTAGCCATAGAGACATTCTCTTGCACTTTCACTTCCTCAATTCTTTCATTATTTCGTTTCTTTTTCATAGTGCGTATCTCTTTTAGAAAATTTGCATAGCGAGGTACTTTTTCCATAGAATCTAAAAGTGGTTTATTAGCATCACATTCACGAAAGGTCTCATACAGATCATTATTTGAGTTTCCTCTTATTGGTTCTAAAAGAGCTTGAGGAAATGGGGGTACTGGTTCATAATCAGAAAAAGAAGAAAGCTTACCTTGGGACTTCTCTTTATTGTTGGCAATGATTCCTGCACTTATTTCCTTGTTTAAATCAACATTCTTTTCCAGCGACATACTTTCAACACTAATTGCACTTACATTCTCTTTAGGATTAACAACCGTTTGAGAGGGTAATTTGCCAGAACTCTGTGCTTCCAACCGACTAACCGTAGTTGCTAGTTGACCCATTTGTCTTTCCAAGTTTTGAATACTAGCATTTGTTTCTTGAATACTAGCTCTTGTCTCTTGTTGGAATAGTTGTGTTTCTTGTTGAAACTGCAAAGTGTTAGTAGCAAGAGATTTAACAATATCTTCTAGATTCGTACCTGAGCTAAAGTTTTGGGTCGGTTGTTGTCTTGAAGGAAATGGTTGTCTATACTGTTGAAAATTGGAACGATTCTGAACAAACTGGTTCCCTTGTGAGTTCCCATAGCTAAGGTTTGGGTGATCCCTCCATCCCCGATTATATGTATTGGAAAATGGATCATACTTACCTTGAGGTTGTCCAGGAAAACCTCTAGCCATGTTGACTTGTTCAATAGGTTCTTCTTGAAGAGTTGGGCAGGCATCAGTTTGGTGCCCAACTACCGAGCAAATTCCACATGCTCTTACGGTTTGCATATTGCCTACTGCTAATTGACGAACAAGAGTAGCTAAACCAGAAATTTGTTGTTCAAGAGCAGAAATATTTACCTCATTCACTTGCTTAGACGGTTGGGCAAGTCTATTGCCGAACTGTTGAGAATTTGCAGCCATGTTTGCAATTAAATTTCTTGCAGCGTCTGGTGTTTTGTCAACTAAAGCACCACCGCTTGCAGCATCAATCATGCTTCTATCCATCGGAAAAAGTCCTTCATAAAAGTATTGAATGAGTAATTGATCACTGATTTGATGGTGTGGGCAGCTTGCACAAAGCTTCTTGAAACGCTCCCAATACTCATACAAAGACTCTCCATTGTTTTGCCTTATACCACAGATTTCCTTTCTAATATTGGCCGCCCTTGAAGCTGGGAAATATTTTTCAAGGAATAGTGTCTTTAAGTTATTCCATGTGGTGATGCTTCCGGAAGGTAGGTAGTATAGCCAATCCTTCGCTGAATCTTTCAACGAAAATGGAAAGGATCTCAACTTGATTTGTTCTTCAGTAACCCCTGTGGGTTTCATACTCGAACACACCACATGAAATTCTTTTAAGTGTTTGTGGGGGTCTTCACCTGCAAGTCCATGAAAAGAAGGCAATAGATGAATTAACCCAGATTTTAATTCAAATTGTACATTAGGATCCAGAGCAGGAAAAGTAATGCATAAAGGTTGCTGATCCAAATTTGAAGCTCCAAGCTCTTTTAAAGTTCGATTTTGAGTCATGGGTTCCTCTTCAAAATCAGAATTGGCGAAATCGGTAGCCAGATCACTAAACTCAAATTTTCTCAAAGCTTGTTTCTTCCACCTGCGTATAGTTCTTTCAATTTTCGGATAGTACGGCAAGATTTTTTGATTAGCAGATCGGGTTATAGGCATAAAAAAAGAGAAAATATATTGCAGCATTTATGTAAAAGCACTGAAAGAAAAGAAAATTATTCTTTTTGATTAAAAAGAAAAAAAGCAAATAAATAAATAAATAAATAAATAAATAAAATAAACAAATAAATAAGTGAACACAAAATAAACAAGAAAGTCTCCCCGGCAACGGCGCCAAAATTTGGTGAGCTGTCGTAGGCTCCCAAATTAAAACCTTACAAACGTAGTAGCGGGAGTAAGGATCGATCCCACGAGGAGTAACTAGTTTAATGTATGTGCTCAAATTAAAGTAAAGGGGGGTTTGGTATGAAGATGATAATTAAAGAAAATAAACGAATAAAGCAATGAAAACAATATATTGAAAGCACCTATAATAGAAAACCTTGGTTAGTAAAGATCCACCACCGGAATTTAACACTGATCATTGATTAGTAAAGTAATTAATATGCAATTGAATATTTGTCGTCAAATTATTTCACTTCCGTTTTCCCTTAGTTATAGGTAACTAAAGCACACGCGGTTTAATTACCCCTAACTACTAAATAACCTAAGACAAGCGCTATAGATTTAATTTAATAGCAGCAATAGGAACTAGGAAAACCGACAAACGAAATAACACAAGCACAAACGGTTGCATTTAATTTAGGAAAATATTCTTCCTGAAATCAATTATCACTAAGCCGTCAATAATTAACCTCAGTTGCTACTGAATATTAGAATAATTTGTAGCACAACATTATCTAATATAGCAAAGAATTATATCAAATAGGTTAGAAGAATATTTAATACCCAAATGCATAAAAATTATATAATAAAATAAATAAATAATCTTACAGCATAATCAATTCCGGGGCTTCAATTCACTAAACCAAGCTAAAGAAATTAGCAATGAATGGACATTGATAACAACTTTACAGAATAATCGAGAGGGGAAGAATGAACATTTTACAATAGGAAACTTCTACTATTTATAGCATTCTAAAAATAGGCCAAATGAATTTCAACCATCCATTTTAGCCTTACGTCCGAGTCTTCCGAGAATGCCGCCGGAATTGTTCCAAATTTGACGAAGTAGTGTGCTGCATGGTCTGTACATAAGAGAAGAAAGAATTGTAAAATATAATAATGCTTCATTTTTTGGACTTTATTTAATTAAAAGGCTTAACCTTAGTCATTAGAATATTGTTTATTTAATCAATCCAAATTTAATATCCAAATTGGACCCATTTACTACTTATAAATATAATAAATATAAACTAATCTTAATTAGCTTTTTAAGTAAATGAATACAAAATAGATTATAAATCATTATATTAAATAAAAATTAAATTAAGTTAAATAATATAAATTAACAACTATAGCGCACTTATATAATAATAATATTAATCAAATTATTAACTAAATATTATTGTAAAACACTTATTTAACTAATTAATAATTAAATTCTAAAAATGAAATAATTATTATATAATTATAAATAATTAATGCAAAATTATTATAAAGATGTACCTAAAATATGAGTGTAAAATATGCCCGTCAGGCGAGTACGACTTCATTCGTAGATTCGTCCTTGACTTGACATTTGCCTTTGTAAAATTCTACGAGATATCCTTTGTCGCAAAATTGACTTGTACTAAACAAGTTAAATTTTAATCCTTCGACATAAGATACGTCATCAATTCGTAGACCATTTTTCACAATTGCGCCGGTTTCTTTTGTCATTCCATATCGATCGTTTCCACCGAACACTACTTTTGGTCCTTCGATACTTTTGAACTCAACTAGACTAGCTTTATTGCCGGTCATATGTCGAGAGCAACCGCTATCGAAACACCAAACTTCCTGCAAGAAAGATTAATTATTTTTAGGTACCCATGCTTGATTGGGTCCTTTTGTGTTAGTAATCTTTGGCATCCAAATCCACCTAGATCCCACTGATCCAAGAGTAGGTGATTTGTAACCATTAAAGACTCTATAATCATAACGCACTTGCGAATAATGCTTTGGTGCGGGTTGGGAAGCAGATAGTTGCTTGATTCTATGGAAAAGAGCAAATCTGGACTTGGTCCATGGTTTGTCATCAAGCGACCAATCTTGTTCTGAGGGATATAATCTCCCAGCCCCAATTCTCAGAATTCTTCCCATATTCCTATGAGGTTTTGTTGCACTAGACTCGTTGGTTCTCTTTGGAGATACAAATTTTTGCCTTTTAAAAATTTGTTGCCTATCCGAGATATTAAATTTTTGATTCGGCTTTGCAACATTTTTCTTGGCATTTATTTGTTTACCAACTCCTTGTCTCATTGTGCTATACTGACTTTTCATAAATTTTACCACTGGGACTTTATTAATTAAAGTAGTAGTAGAATTAGTCAGTTTCACAGGGGTTTGAGAACATGATGGATCGTAGCCTAGTCCGGCTTTATCTCCAGCGGGTTTCTGCATGTTTACCATTTTATCCATTATTTTTGTTGAATTTGTAAATGATGCGATTACTTCCCGAAGGTTATGTTCTCGAACCTCTCTAGCTTTGCACTCTTCTTGAAGTCGAACATTTTCGGCTTTCAAATTACTCATTTCTTTTAGAGCATTTAGCAATTTTTGTGACATTTCTTCCTTTTCAAGAATTAACGTATTATTGCGCTCTTTGATTTGAGTATGAGTGGCCATGGCCTTTTGACAATCTTCCATAAGACTTTGAAATGATTTTTGAGTCTGGAAAGAAGTGTCAACTGAACTAAAAGAACTAAAAGAGCTAGAAGATACCTCTTCGTCGATTTCACGCGCCATATAACATTCTTCATGTTCGGATGTCTTGCCTACTAGGCATAGTAGCGCCGTATCTTCTTGTGATGAATCACTCTCGTCACTAGATGATTCTTCGGATTCACTTGCTTCTAACGGATCGCTTATTAGTGCCTTCCGTTTGCCCTTTTTGAATTTCTTCTCTCTGGATTTGTATTCCACTTGTGGAGAGTATTCGAATTTTTGTCCGCCTTGGGGTGTGGACATTCGGCCATAAAATGTCCAGGCTTTCTACAATTGTAACACACATTTGTGTTATCTTCGACCGGTTCCCTTCTTGATCTTCTATTTTCTCGAAAGAAATTTCCTTGTGGTGATCCTTTGTTCTTTCGCATGAACTTCTTGAATTTCCTAACAAATAAAGAAAATTGTTCGTCAGATAAAAAATCATTATTTGCGACTGACCTTGATGTTGAAGGTTGTTCGGCCATCAATGCGGATGTTCGTTCATCACGTTCTTCCTCGACTCGTGTCATCATTTCGAACTCATACGCCTTAAGATCACTAAAGAGTTAATCCGTAGATAATGTCCTTAGATCTCTATGATCGCGCATTGCGGTCACCTTCATATCCCAATTTGTAGGTGGTCCGCGTAACACTTTGAGCGATATTTCCTTCTGGGTAATGGTCTTTCCCAGATCCGTGATTTCTCCAAGAATTTTGATTAATCGAGCTTCAATGTCGGTGATGCTTTCGTTCGGTAGCATTTTGAAATCTTCGAACCTCTTCATGGCAATGGTTAGTTTGTTGTCTTTTTCTTGTTCATCGCCTTCACCGATACTAATGAGAGTATCCCATATTTCTTTTGCTGTGGTGCACTTTCGAATCTTTGGGAATATTGTGTCATCGACCGTTTTGAACAAAATATCCTTGGCAATATTGTCCAAGTTATTTCGCCCTCTATCTTCCTTTGTCCACTCCATTTTTGGCTTTGGAATATAACGTGGAGCATCTGGATCTCGTGGAGTAGCAGTATTAGTTTCCATGATTTGGATAGGACCAGTGGTGATGACTTCCCACATTTCATCATTTAAAGCAGATAAGTGCACCTGCATACGTATTTTCCAATCATCAAATTTATCAAGTGAGAAAAGTAAATTTTGAGCAAGAGCCATATCTCTCTTCATTTTTAAGTTTTCGAGATCTATCTAGCAGTCAAAATTGACTCAAATAGACAACCGCTCTGGTACCACTTGTTGGTCCCGAAAGGGTGGCGTGAAGTCTAGAGGGGGGGTGAATAGACTTCTCTAACTTTTCAATCTTTCTTCAAAAACACACAAGGCAAATAACACTTTGGTAATTTCAACTCTAAGTAACAAGCATAAACAGGATAAGCAACTTAGAGTGTGCAGCGGAATAAGTAGTGGTAAAGTGTTATGCTTAATTAGTGCGGTGCTCAAAGAGAGATTCTAAACATGCAACACGTTAGAAACACTTAATATGGTTCAAGGATGATGTATGTAAAGTTTGGCTTGCATGCAAACGTGGGAACTATCAAACCCAGACAGATAAAGATATGCGATAAATCGTAATCGGGTTAGTTCGCAGTTAGAATAAGCATGCACAAAATATATGAGCAGTAAGTAAATAGAGAGAGAGATTTATAGTGGTTCAGAGGTGGTGTAATCCTCCTAGTCCACTCTTCTCCTTTCACTTCAAGGAGGAAATTCACTATTCTTCGATCACCCAGATACAATAGTGAATAAGTGTCCACCGACACTTCTCCGAGTGTTTCGCACAAAGCTACACTCTTCCAAGGTTTTTCGCAAGCTCCTCTTGTTACTCCGCCTTCCCGAGTACTTCGCACCAAGTTGTACTCCTACACCACGAGAACTATGCACGAAGCTACGTCCTCCAAGGGTTTTCACAAGCTCCTCTTGTTACTCTGCCCTTCACCACGAGTGCTACGCACAAAACTACACTCAACCAGGGTTTTTCACTCTCTGTAGTTACTCCGCCCCCTTTCTACACTCAGTAGAGAAATCTACAAAGAGATAAAATTTTTCTCTCACTCAGACTTGAATTTAATCGTGTATAGCTCAATATATTGCTTCTTGGCTGATATAAATATTGCTTGCTTTTCTCTTGCTTGTATATCTCAATTTTCAGCCGTGTTCAAGCCCCCTTGTCTTCAAGTCTGCTTGGACAATTTATAGCTACTGAAAGCTATTTGCCCGTTGATCAACTTTCGATCTCGATCGTCCATTTTGAATTGTTGTTGATCAGATAATATTGTCAACTTGATCTGAAATATTAGGTGGATGTCATTTCTCCTTTTGTCAGATGATTTGAATAATTTACCCGTTGCCGTTTCTTGAATTTTGTAGCCTCCAGAATTTGAATAAATTCGGCGCGGCAATCTTTGACATTTTTGGTCCTTCATAAATACTCTGACATGTCAAGTTGATCAAATAATTTATCTGCTGATTCTTGCTTGAGTATAAAATAATTTCTCTGCGAATCAGCCTTCTTCGAGCGTCTCTGGTTCCACCGTAAAAACTTGAAATTCAGATGAAAATATATCAGATATTTTCTCCTTCATGATCCTTGTAAAATAATA
Organism: Ipomoea nil; assembly: GCF_001879475.1. Lineage (NCBI taxonomy): Eukaryota > Viridiplantae > Streptophyta > Magnoliopsida > Solanales > Convolvulaceae > Ipomoea > Ipomoea nil. The sequence continues at coordinate 358,766 of NW_017616885.1, forward strand.
TACTGGAACCTCTGTAAAAACTTCACAGTTGTTCATGGTGAGATGCTCTGTTTCGAATTTCTAGCTTGGTCCACCATACTTGGTGTGTTTCTCCATATGGTGCATGGCTTTTGTGAGACTTGAGCATTTTACTTAGTTTCCATATTCTTAGCTAGTCTCCAATTAGCTTAGTCTTCTTGTTAGCTAGTCTCCATTTAGCTTAGTCTTCTTGTTAGCTAGTCTCTCATACGGTATACGGTCCAATATACTTGACCTTGAGCTAGTCTCCCATACGGTTAGAGCTAGTCTCTCATACGGTCCAAGCTAGTTTCCCAAAACTAAAAATGCTTCACTTGAGATTCGAACTTAGGATTATTTGGCATAGCTCACACGCGTTTCTTCCAACTCCTCTAGCATAGTTCTTGGTAACTTATCCGCATCATAATTATGTTAAAATCAACATGTGATTTTTCAGACTTGTACATGGGTTGCATGATATGGGTGCACCATACTCCGTAGACTCAACCTGACTCAAATAGAATAAAAATGGGGACTACTTGATTTTTCAAAAATACATTCTGCTCATCAAAATTGACAATATATTCCTAACAGCATGTAAGATGGGTACAGATGATATGTAAATGACAGAGATATCTTGAATATATAAAGGAGATGGTGCACCTAATATATAATAACAATATTCAAGATTGTAAATAAATATCGTGTCACGTCGAACGTGTGACGAATGTTACATGCAACACGTCAAACTTGCTTAGAATAAATCAATATTTAAGCTCGAGAAGTTTGAGTTACATGAATACGTGAAAACACACTAAACCCGAACGGTTAATATTAACTGTGAATAGTAAACGGATTAGTCGGATAAGATAGATAGATAGAGCAAATTATGTAAGTGCGGAAGTGGCGTAATCTTCCTAGTCCACTTTACTCCATTCACTTCTAGGAGTAATTCACTATTTTCCACACACAGTTACAATAGTGAATATGCGCTACACAAGCACTTCTTCCTGATGTTTTGCACACAGCTACACCCAACTCTGAGTGTCTCACACACAGCTACACTCAACTTCGAGTATTTCGCACACAGCTATACTCAACGCCAACCAAGTGTCTTGCACACAGCTACACTTAGCAACTACGAGTGTTTTGCACACAGCTACACTCACTAGAGTATTTTGCACACAGCTATACTCTTTTTACAATTACAAATACAAAGGTAATTGTATCTCTCTCCAACTAATTTTGAGACTATTCAGACTAAGTCTCTAAGAATATTTAAGCACTTGCACTTTTGAATTTTGCACTTTTATTTCTATCTCTTGATCTATCTTGTTCACATCTTCTTGTATCTTCAAGTCTTCATGGCTTTTTATAGGCAATCAAAGAGTTAATACCATCTAGGGTCCTCCGAGTATAGTGGTTTTGCCACGTTTAGTCTTAAACTTTCAAATTACCACCCATGGTCCTTCGACTTTCAAATTATTACCATCCGTAGTCAAAGTTAACCACCCATGGTCCTTCAACTTGAAAAATTTAACCAGCCGCGATCCTCTTAAAAGGATCATTGGTGGTTAAAATTTGATAGTTGAAGGACCATGGGTAGTTAACATGGACCACGGATGGTAACAATTTGAAAGTCGAAGGACCATGAGTGGTAATTTGAAAGTTTAGGACTAAACTTGACAAAATAACTATACTCGGAGGACTCTAGATGGTATTAACTCGGCAATCAAATATATCTGTTGGAGTGGGATAATTTGATATTTTGAATTTCGAATCTTCATAGCCTGATATTGTTGACAATAGTAGATCTTCAATTTTGATTTGATTTGTCAACTTGCCTGACAAAATAACATTTTAACACAACTTGATTTTCTAGTTGTTTCTTAAAATATTACTTTAGTTGTCAATTTGAATATCCAACGAACCTTTGAAATAAATTCATCTGATAGAATTTATTTCTAGGATAAGTTTTTATATTCATGTCTTCATAAATATTTTTTCCGTTCTGATCAAATATCTTCAGGCAATTTTGGATTCTTGTAGCATGTGGGCTGATCCAAAATAAATTCCTTCGAATTTATTCATATTCTGAACATCTTGCTTCTTTGCCACATTGTGCTCCTTTGACTTGAACATTGTGCACCTTTTGATACATTGTGCTCCTTTGATACATTGTGCTCCGTGGCATACATTGTGCTCCTTAGCACACAATGTGCTCCTTAGCACACATTGTGCTTGTCCGCATCGTGCTCTTTTGGTAACATTGTGCTCCTTTGAGGAACATTGTGCTTGTCCGAAAACTTGATTTGTAAAAAATAAGTCCTTAGGGGGGAATCAATCTTGGGTGTGATCGTTTTGAGTACGGACTTCTACCATTTTGCCATTAGGCTCATCTAATCATTCTTTGCAACGCCATTCCTTTATGCTTCTTTCTCGGATGAATACTCGTAGGACCAAAATTAATTTCTCAAATTAATTTTGTTCTTCCTATGGTAGATTCCTTTTGATTCGATATTCTGATTTATGATGCTTGTACTAAAAGACTTAAAACTTAGGGGATCTAAAGTACATTTGGCTCATCAAAACTTACAAAAATATTTCTATCAATTTTCCCCCTTTTTGATGACGCCAAAACCTATACTCAGTCATTTGGCTTGTCTTTTAAATTAAAAAGATTTTATTAACTTTTGACATAGCCAAGACGAGTTTAACAGATGCTTTTGACTCTATGAAAGGTATTTTTAGCTACTATATTCCTATTTCGCATTTTTGGAGTTTAATGATAATGAATTTTGTAATTTTTCCAATTTATGCGATTTGATACAATCTAGGCTAAAATGTTACCTTTCAAGACAAATAAAATAACAATAGATAACAAGGAAAACTTAATAGCATCATAAATAGATAATTCGAATCATTTCAAATTGTTCCATGATCATGAGTTCATCTTCTCGTGGACCATACACAAAAACATTGTGACAATCATACAAATCATCTAATGATTCTATTTCTCCTTTCTTCAAGCACATGATTTATATGATTTTGGACTTCAATGAAATTGTCACTAATGGCATAATTGTTGCATACCTGCCCAATCACATAATAGTTGAATGCTTCAATGATGTTGTCCCCGGGCAGTATTCCTTCTTCATACCAAATGATGCACTCTTCTAGACTACTTCCTCCTTGAAGCTCGGCATCATTGACCTTGATATAGCCCTTAAGAACCATGATCATCAAAGCTCTAGCATAGCTTTTGATCCTTCTGAAGTTCTCATTTGAAACCCACAAATTTTGATCACTTGGACCACTCTTCTTCATTCCCTTCGGTAGATCATTCAAAGTTGCCAACTTTGGCATTTCAACTCTACCATCTCTTAGTGTGGATTCCAAATAGAGAGCTGCTTTGTTGTACCAATTGATTTGTTCTTGGTTTCCACCTGCACACACAATACCACGAAATGAACGGTTAGTGGTATTTGCACTGCTTGATCCTCCTGGACTGCCAGCCTCACCACCACCGAACCAATATTCCAATCCTCCTCTTCTAGCAACATTTCTGCCAACAGATCTGCCTCCTCCTCCTCTATTACTGCTTGTACCAACATTTCGGGTAGCCATGGCAGTCATCACCATTTCAAGCATGCCTTCCAAATGACTGAATCTCTCTTCCCCCTTTTTGGCGTAATCAATGAGTGTATAAATCGATTCATGAAGAGATGAAATAGATTCAGAAATATTTTCATATGAACCTCGAAGGCAGCCCACTATGGTGTTGATAGAGATGAGATCTGTGTGGACATCACTAATCTACTTCTCATGTTGATGAACCACATTGAGAATTCCTTGACTTTGATTCACGGCAATGGCTTCATTTGCTTTACCAGAATTTTTGAGGATTTGAGACAGTTGGATGTAGAACTCATTGAGTTGCCCTTTGACATTTGCATTCAATCCACCCACTTGTCTGTCAAGTGCTTGGTGTGTGTTGATCAAATGTTGTTGACTCCTCCGATTTTCATCGAAAGATGTTTCAAATTTTCCTCCTTGAGTATTGACGACATGATCCACATGAGTGTAGATGCCTTGGAACATACTTTCCATTCGGTCAACAAGGCTTAGTACAACATTCTCTAGATTTTTCAATTTTTCATTTGAGGTTGTGCCATCAATGTCTTGCTCTTCTCGGTTTGTGGGAACACACCTTGCTCCTTCTTGAGCAGAATTGATTTCAAGCATGTGAGATTGTGCTTGATTTTCTACTTGATGCCCTTCTCTTTCCGGTGTGTGTAACACGTGTGTGTCACCTTGCATACTTTCTTCATGAATGGATTGAATTTCCTCCGTATGGTGGCTAACTTGTATGACATTTTGATCTTGACTTATTTCAGTGATATTCAACACACTCACATCATATAAGCCACTGTCCATTAAATGTGCACCACGTGTGACATTTTCTTATTCTTCATTTCTTGTGACAAACTCATCAATATCAACTAGGAAATCATCTTCAGTGGGCATATTTCCTTGGACTGTGCCATCAAGAGAAGTCTCGGCCAACTTGGCTTTTAATTTACTCACAAATATTCCATTCACAGTAGACATCAATGTTGCATGGCCAACATCAAAATTTCCAATCCAATTTAAGGAAAATAATTCTTCTTCTTGCATACTCGGTCCTTTTGTCATCAAATCTTGATAGGAACCAAGTCTCCAATTTCTCCAATTGAGAACTCTTCGGTATTCATTCACCAATATCAAATCAAGTCAATCAACCTGATATATCTCCTCATGCATCATAGTTTCCATCTCGGCTATTCGGGAAAAAGGATTCATGAAACTTTGGCTTGTGTTGGGATTGTGACTTATGGTAGGATTTTGACTTGTGTTTAGATTTTGGTTAGAGGTAGGGTTTTCATGAGATTCAGTTGAGGGTTGAGAAGATAAACCAAGAATTTCTGCAACTGGCATTTTTCTAGCAGGAATGCCTCTCGGTTTCCTCTTCCTTTTGGAATTCAACTCGGTTGACACTTCATGATCTTTGAACAATATCCGGTTGCTTCCAAATGGTTTCCTTGATCTCATTGGTAATCCTTTCCTTTTTATGATTTCACCAATAAGTAAACCGAACCGTAGGATATGATTGAACTTCCCATTCCTAATTTTTGCACCTTTCACAAAATGTGCAATCCGGCTCAAAATAAGCTTAATCCAGTCACCTCTAACACCATTCATCACAGCATGCAAATATCCAATTCTCACAGGTGATATATCCTCCATACTATTCAGTTTGCATAATATACATTTGTAGAGGATTTTGACAAGCATTTCATATTCTAACATCAAATCAGATTTTTGACCGGAAAGGTTTGGTTCGAGAGAAGCATTCTCATTTCGAATTTCTGTCCAAACTTCCGTATGATCATATGTGTGTATATCCAAGTCCAACAGTGGTTGTTCTGGACTAGATATAGGAAGTCCAAAAGTTGTGTGCAACTCTTGTTCATCAATGGTGATGAGAGTTCCATTCACGGTGGACTCAATGGTCCATCCAACAACCTTGACATTCACATAGAAATCTGCTACATCCTCATCATAAAATCCTGAGTATGGATAAGAACATAACCTCATGAGATTGCTTTGTTCAAGTGCATGGATGATCCTTTGTGCAAGTTGAGAGTTCTTGGCCTCTTTGAGAAATCCTTGAGGGTCGAAACTTCCCCCTGCCTTGATTCCAACTGCTAGCTTAGCAAGATTGAGTTGTTCTTCATTCGGGTGAGAGCTTGAATCTCCAATGGCAGCCATAATGTGCTTGGTATTTTTAGAGATTGAGAGATTGAAGATTTGAAAGAGATGAAGATTGAGAGGTTTCGGCTATGGAAGGTGTAAGGTTTTGAGAGTTTTGAGTGTAATGGTGGCTCTTCGACCAGTTGGGTGGAAAAAGAGGTGTCTTTTACAAAAATATCCTCACAATTGAATGATTGACTTTTAATAAGTGAGGGGTATTTTTGATATTTCAATATTTCCAACCTTTGACCTAACTGATAGTTAGTTTAGGTTATATTCTCTCCATCCAATTTGTCTGCTGATGTGGTGCCAAAAATTTAGATGCTCGGAGTGATTTTACCTGAAATAAAATTCATAGAGCACTAAATCTATTCCGAAAATAATATGTGCATGTATATATATACATGTTTTTATGTAGTTGGAAGAAAGAAAAAGAATTGATTCTTTTTAGACCATTTATTATGAGCAACTACCATAAAAAGATATACACATTTAAGATAACCCATCTTGTCAACTCTTAGATGGTAAGATTGTGTAAATCTTAATAATTTTTATTTGTGTACGAAGTAAATAGATAGATACACGGGTAGACATGCATGCAATATATGCTTTTTCAACATTTAATGTAGACTTAAATATATAGGATGTGACAAATTTGCATGTGAGACACATAGGCACGAAAGAGATTTAAATAAATCAGATAGTAACGAATTTTTCAGATAAAAAAAATTGAGCTTTTAATTTAAATAGAGTTTAGAAACTTAGCTCAATTCAATCATCCCCATCTCGTGACTTAATTTCGAAAATCTTGATTCACACAGAGGTTTTGTGAGAATATCAGCTATTTGATTCTCGGTCGGGACGTATTCAATTGATAATTCCTTCTTTTCGACATGATCCCGGATAAAATGATGTCTCACATCAATGTGTTTTGTTCTTGAATGTAACACGGGATTGTGTGTTATAGCTATTGCACTTGTATTGTCACACAATATGTTGACATTTTCACAATTCACGCCATAATCTTTCAGTTGTTGTTTCATCCAAAGAATTTGCGTGCAACAACTCCTAGCGGCTATATATTCGGCTTCGGCTGTACACGTGGCTATGGAGTTTTGCTTTTTGCTAAACCATGATACCAATCTTCCCCCTAAGAACTGGCATGTCCCTGAGGTACTTTTTCGATCGATTTTACATCCTGCAAAGTCTGCATCTGAGAAACCAGTTAGCGTAAAATTACCTTCTTTGGGATACCATAATCCCACATTGACTGTTCCTTTTAGGTATCAGATGATTTTCTTGGTAGCAAGAAAATTACTTTCTTTTGGCTTTGACTGGAACCTAGCACATACTCCCACTGAGTAAGATATATCTGGTCGGCTTGCAATGAGATATAGTAATGATCCAATCATTCCTCGATATTTTGTTTCGTCAACGTCCTTGCCTTTATAAGATCTTTTGTATACTTGGCCTGATTGATGAATATCCCTTCGTTGAGTTGCTTTACTTGTAGTCCAAGAAAGTAGTTCAACTCTCCATCATGCTCATCTCGAACTTATTCTGCATTAGCTTTGAAAATTTCTCACATAAAGTTTTATTAGTACTACCAAAGATAATATCATCAACATAAATTTGTACCAATAAAATGTGATCATTTTCTTGAATTCTAAACAAGGTTTTATCAACAAGGCCTTTCGTGAAACCACAGTTAATTAGGAACGTTGATAGGGTGTCATACCAAGCTCTCGGTGCTTGGTTTAACCCATATAACGCCTTCTTTAATCTGTAGACCTTATCAATATCACCTTTTATCTCGAAACCAGGAGGTTGCTCAACGTAGACTTCCTCTTCAAGTAAGCCGTTTAAAAATGCACTTTTCACGTCCATTTGATAGACAATGAAATTCTTGTAAGCGTCATATGCTAGAAATATTCTGATGGCTTCTAGTCTTGCCACAGGTGCAAACGTTTCGTCGAAGTCTATGCCTTCTTCTTGTGAATATCCTTTTGCCACTAAACGTGCTTTATTTTGTATGACAATTCCATCCTCATTTGCTTTATTCCGAAAGACCCATTTTGTTCCAATTACATTGTAATTTTCAGGTCTTGGAACTAATTCCCATACGTCACTTCTTTTAAATTGAGCAAGCTCTTCTTGCATTGCATTAATCCAATCTGGATCACTTAGAGCTTCTTTAATGCTTGTGGGCTCCACCTGAGAAAGAAAACAAGAAAATAAAGTATGTATATTTGAGGACCTTGTTCTTACTCCTTCTCGTGGATCTCCAATTACTAGCTCTGGTGGGTGATTTTTGAGCCATCTCAAGTAAGGTTGTAGGTTGCATGGGCTTTCCACATTTCCTTGTTCAGTAGGTAAATTGGAGGTAGATATATTTTGCTCATCAGATTGTTCTCCAAGTTGTGTTTCAACTTGAGAATTTTGATTTTCCACGTGGGTATCTTCATTGGCTTCCACGTGTCCTTCACTATTGCAATCAATGTCCAATTGCTCCATACCCTGTATACTTTGATCTTTAAAAGATATATCAGTATCATTAAATGATTTTTCAACTTGACATCTTTCCTGATCATTTTTGTTGCTCTGGGTTTCCTTCTTATGAGCTTCATCAAATGTAACATAAATTGGTTCTTCTACCACCATTGATTTCTTGTTCAATACTCTGAATGCTTTGCTGGTAGATGAATATCCCAAAAATATTCCTTCATCTGCACGCTCATCAAAAGTCTTTAGATATGTTTTACCATTATTAAGAATAAAACATTTGATGCCAAAAGTATGAAAGTAATTGAGTTTAGGTTTTCTCCCTTTCCATAATTCGTACGGAGTCTTATTGTAAGACTTGTGTATCAAGTTTCGATTTTGCGTGTAGCAAGCGGTGTTGATTGCTTCAGCCCAATATCTTTTAGGTAGCTCGGTTGACGTAATCATCACTCGTACGACTTCTTTTAGCGTTCTATTTCTTCTTTTGGCTACATCGTTTTGTTGAGGTGTACGTGCGGCAGATAATTGATGTAGAATTGCTTGAGAATTGCAATAGTCTTCAATTACTTGATTCACGAACTCTGTTCCACGATCAGTTCGGATTTTTGCAATTTTCAAGTCTTTCTCGTTTTGTAGTAGCTTGAGTAGTTCTGGCAACTTTTGCTCTACTTCATTTTTCTTTTTGAGAAATATCGTCCATGTGTACCTGGAAAAATCATCAACAACAACTAGTGTATATTTCTTAACACTCAAAGTTACTGGGTCTACTGAGCCGAATAGTGTAACACCCCGTGTTACGATCCCTAAAACCAATTAATCATTTAACCAATTACCCAAAAGAAAGAATTAAATCAAAATAATTAAATTAGGAAAGGCCCACCATAGTCCATGGGCCCTTATCCCTAAAACCAATCCTTAGTTCCAAAAGGAATAGAAGTAGCAAGCCTATAATATTAGTTCCTAATTAGGACTCCTAAATATATAAATAGGGGACTTAAGAGGCACCTAGAACCCCCCACCACAATAAACGACTCACCACCCCAAAGAGCTCCAAGAATTCCCTTAGAAGAAATCAAGAAAGCAAGAAAGCTTAAAGAAATACCCTTCATAGCCAAGGAATTAATTAAGGCTAAGAGGTAACCCATGTCTCGACAAAACCTATTTTCATAGCTATGATTTCCCCCGTAGGATTTCCCCATATTATTGTGTATTGATGATTTGTGATATTATTATTGATGATTGATGTGATAATTCCATGGGTGATCTTGATGATGAAAGGTTCTTGATAATTATGGTGTTCTTGATGATTATATGACGTTCTTGATGATTATATGATGTTCTTGATGATTGTAGGATGTTCTTGATGTTTATATGATATTCTTACCGAATCTTGATATTGAAAGATGAATTGTGTCCTTGTTGATTTAAAAACGATTAGAACCCTAGGTTGTATCGTATGGAATCATTCTTGGTATATTGGGTGGGAATTCGCATGATTGGGTGTTGATTATGTTTTGAAAAGCATGATAGGTTATGTGCCATATGTTTCTCGATCTTTGACCCGTTAATTGTCTACGTGTGTTATCAATTGCGTTTGAAAGTGTCTAAGCATGGTTTCGGGTTCCACAAAGGTTCCCAGTGCGTTTTTGGTGAAAAAGAGTCAGTGGGGGGTAGGTGGGGGTAGAGGACCCGCCACCTACCAGCGGCCTTCTTGGGCAACGCCGACAGCGGGAAGCCGGCGGGCGGGCAGCTGCCCGGTTTAGCTACCGCCGGCGGGCAGCCGGCGGGTGATCCCTCACCCGCCGGCTACCCGCTGGTTTGGACCCCACTTTGGGATTTTGGCTTCCCCGTTTGATGTTCCCCCGACGCCCATGGTGTCCCAACGGACTCCGTCTATCGTGCCTATGTCTAGTTTGATATTTCAGGTACCGTTCGTAGGTTGTATGAGTCTTATATATTGCATGCTAGTTGAATTGATATCCCGTTGACCTAGGTGAAAGAAGTATGAACCCCTTAGGATTTTTCTTAGTATGTGAAGGATCACGCATAGGTTTTGTTATACGTTTTCTCCCTCTTCCCAAGGTGATAATGTGGGTTGCATATGCTTGTTATGTGTTATGTGTGCATGATATCCCAATCCGGTTGCGATCGGATTGGTTATTCCTGAGCTGCGGTTCAGAAGCTGGTTGCGGTCAGATTTACACTCTTGGGCTGCGGTCCACCGTTTGGTTGCGATCAAACGTTCCTACATGAGCTGCGGTTCATTTTCCTAGCTACGGTCAGATGACATACTCTTGGGCTGCGGTCCACTGTTTGGTTGCGATCAAACTATGATGAGCTGCGGTTCATCGGTCGGTTGCGATCGACCCCTCCGTGTTGCGATATGGGGCAGGGTGATGCGGGGCCGTGTCAGAGCTATATGCGCTGACCCTCATGTATGGGCATGCGATTGATCCTGTGGCGCCAACAACGTGTGCTGTGTGATGAGATACGGATGAGTTGTTGTTATGAGTGTCTTGGGGATGTGACTATGGGATTTATATTGGGAATCGTATATGTTGGGTTATGATTATTAATTACGCTTATCTTTACCTGTCTTGCCTGTTTGTAACTATATATGCTTGGTGTAACTGTTGTTTGTGCTTAGCTCTATCTGTTGAGTCTATCCCTGTTTTAAAAGTTAGAGATCGTAGGATATATCTTCATGTTCAAAATGGTTTTCGTATATCTATATGTATCGTATTTCAACGCGTTGGAGTGGGTTACCAGCATTTCTCGCTGAACAGATATATTTGGCTTTCAGGCACAGAAGAGTAAGTCACTGGAGCGCGCTAGAACTTGGAGCGTAGAAGTAGATAGTTTCCCTTTCGGCCTGCGTGCCATGTCTATGCGTTTGCATTGTTGAGGATATTAGTTAGTTCGCCTGTGCACCTGAGCTCTCTAACTTAGGTGTGGCATAGCACCCCGTACTCTTTTGTATCGTATTTTGGGATTTAATGAGATTCTATCTTTATTTTATAAGTTTTAAAAGTCTTGAAAAATCTGGGGTGTTACAGTTGGTATCAGAGCCTAAGTTTGACCCTAGGATAAGACTCTTAAAACCGAACTTTAGGACATTAGGCTTGAACTCTAGGTATTTAGGAACATAGGACTCGAGAATTTTAGGACGCGCGGTGAGGTTGTGAAACCTACACATAAACCCCCTCACTTCATTCCTTCCTTGTCTAAAGAAAACCTTCCTCCGCTTATCACGTCAAAGAAGGACACCAAACTCTAATTTAATGTTCTTATAAACATTGACTCAGAAAGGCAACAGCATGACACCCAACAGAAGACAATCAAGGACTCCAGAACCCGCCACACACGACCCCCTGACCCAAACACTACAACAACTAACGCAAGTCGTCCAGGCTCTAAGCGACGTAGCTCTTCGCAACAACAGGCCCCCGCCTCCTCCGTCAAACACGAACTCAAACGTCGCCCGACAAGTTTCAAATCATCGACCACCCACTTTCTCAGGAGAAGAGGACCCCGTGATCCTGGAAGAATGGATCCGAACCCTCGACAAAATCTCGGGGTAGTGGAATGCCCAGAAGAACATCGCGTAGAGATAGCCTCGTTCTACTTCGGACACGAGGCCGATCTTTGGTGGATCCACGAGGGTCCCCCTTACCAACAAGAACCAGGGTTCAATTGGGAAAACCTCAAAACACGACTACGGGAACGATTCTACCCAACACACGTAAAGGCATCCATGTACGAAGAGTTCCTCCATCTAAAACAAGGGACAGCCACCGTCATGGAATACCACAAGCGATTCCTCGAACTAGCGCGCTTCGCACCAGAGCTAGTCCCCACCGAAGTAACCAAAATAGAAAGATTCGTCTCGGGCCTCAACTTCGAAGCCCGGAAAGCACTAGTGGTAAGTAGACATCGGACACTCAACGAGGCTTACTCCAGTGCCGCCAATCTCTATCGAATCCAACTACTCCAGCACGGGGTTCAGGAACAGATATGAAAAAGGAACACCGGAGGGGGAGCACCACCGGTAAAAAGAACAAGGAACGACACTAACACAAGGCCAAGCAACCTAACCAGCCAAAGACCGCCCCTAGGGAACAATGAAGCAAACCCAAGGAGCTTCCCTTGCCCAAAATGCAACAAAAGCCATAGAGGGAAAGATTGCATGGGCAATCCCTGGCGATGCTTCAACTGCGAAGAAGAAGGGCACAAGGCCTTCCAGTGCGTCCAACCCCAAAGGCCACGCCCCACCACCATGGGACAACACGGAGGCACCACCCACCAAGGGAACTACGGCGCTCCCGGGAAAATATTCATCATGAGCCGCACTCAAGCCGACCTCGGGAACGAGAGCAGCTCCGAGGAGGGGAACCTAACCCCAGAAGACGAGGACCACGCAAACCCCGCAGGAGAAAATCAAGAAGACGAATTCTGTCTAGGATAAACCGGCAATTCCTTGTAATCACCTTCATAGTAAACTACTTATTTAGCGATTACTTCGGAATTTTATAAATAAAAGATTCAATTAAAATTCGATCCTGCTTATAAAGACGAAACCACAAACTAAATAACAAGCCAAGCCTCCCATCACTAAAAGAGGGAAAAAGACAGGGACCACACCATCAAGAAAAGCTTAGTGTTGCCAATAAGAATCGAACCCTTAACCTCCCATATACAAGACCAAGGTCTTGACCACTAGGCTAGGGGTGTTTCTTGAAACCTCAAGGGAACACTTTCTTCTAAAAGCCCTACAAGTCCCTAAACCCACAAAAATCCCCAAATCAAAAACCCTTCTTCTTCCTCTTCTTCCTCTTCCACACCCTCTCTCTCTCCCCACTTCTCCCTCTCACCCCCGCCGACCCAACAACACCCAGCAACCACCACCCACCCGTCGCCGTCACCGGCCGAACCACCGCCGGCCGTCCAAGCAACGCACCACCGCACACCACCGTCGCTACCCGGAGGCAACCCGCGACGTCGTCACCATCCGCCACCCACCCGGACGAACCCCGCTGCCAGACGCCTCGCCATTGCCAGTTCCACCCAAAACCACCACCACCGCGCAGAGCCACCGCCGAAGCCGAGCCCGCCGCCGCCGCGTCGCCAGAAACCCGCACCACCTCTTCGCCGGAGAACTCGCCGGAAAATGCCGCCTAGCCGAAAACCAAGATGCCAAAGAAGCCCCTTGGAACCCGTACCTCGAAATGGAGCAACGCCGATTATACTGTAATCGGAGGTAAAGCCCTTGAACCCGACCAATTTTCTCCGGAATTGGTTGATATGCTTAATCACCAAGGGCTTTTGGATACGTATCTCGCCATCAAGGGGGATACGTACCCCGAATTGGTGAAAGAATTCTATCAACATCTTGTAGCCACCAAACGGGGTGATAAGCTAGAAATCACCACCAAGGTCCGCAGCAAGGAAATCATACTCTCCGAAGGCCGTTTGGCCAAGCTTTTGAAATTGACCACCACAGGTGTGTCAAGCTATGACCGAAAGGGGTGGATTGATACCCAAAACACGGGGTACAAAGACTACCTCGGGTACCTACTCGGGAAAGAGGAAGGATTCACCTCGGCCGCACGACCGAATAGGAAGTGGCTATCGGCGGAACAAAAGATATTGGTTATGATTGTAACCGATAGCCTCCTGCCGACGAACAATAAAAGCAAGGACGTGGGGAGTTTAGAGTGCACCTTTGCCTACTTCTTGAAACACAAAATCAAGTTCAACCTGCCGGCCCTCATGCTAAAACACATGGAGTTTTGCAAATCAAGCAACCGGCTTAGCCTACCCTACGGGATGACCCTAAGTTGATTCATGGAGAAAAAGGGGGTGGACCTAAGCCACACCGAGGTCAAGACTGCAAATGGCATGGTCTTTAACGCCCAGAACCTACGCCACAATGATATCTACTACACCGAGGGAGGACATTACCTCACCCTCGAAGAAATTTGCCAAAAACCCGAGGATGAACGAAGAGAATTGGTCGACCAATTAGACATTTCCAACAAGAAGTTCAAACGAGCAATGCAAGATTGCGGGATCCTGGAGGGAAATGAGGACCAGGAGGAGGATGACGAACCCAACCCGTCGGTGCAACCACGATCAGGAGGGAACCCAAGGGAGCAAAACGAGGGCTCAATCAATGAACGCATACTCGCACAGCTCAACCGGCAAAACCAAATCATGGAGGAAGGGTTCTCATCCTTGATCCGTACGACACATGCACTAGATCAGAGGGTGCAGCAATCGAGGACACCTTGGGCACTCGCGGGGCGTCCAGCTCATGAGCAGGAGACCGAGGTAGACCCAAAACCTTTCTATCACAACACCACCAGAAATCCAGTCTACCCCAGCTAAGGCAAAACGTTGAGCCACATTCCTAACCGGGAGGCCAAGATGCGGAATGCCTAAGGGGTGAAAGAATGGATTAACACACCGGGCTTCGGGGACGAAACCCCTCGTAAGGGGGGGAGAGTGTAACACCCCGTGTTACGATAATTAAATCATTTAACCAATTACCAAAATGAAAGAATTAAATCACAATAATTAAATTAGGAAAGGCCCACCATAGTCCATGGGCCCTTATCCCTAAACCCAATCCTTAGTTCCTAATTAGGATTAGCAAGCCTATAATATTAGTTCCTAATTAGGACTCCTAAATATATAAATAGGGGACTTAAGAGGCACCTAGAACCCCCCACCACAATAAACGTCTCACCACCCCAAAGAGCTCCAAGAATTCCCTTAGAAGAAATCAAGAAAGCAAGAAAGCTTAAAGAAAGACCCTTCACAGCCAAGGAATTAATTAAGGCTAAGAGGTAACCCATGTCTCGACAAAACCTATTTTCATAGCTATGATTTCCCCCGTAGGATTTCCCCATATTATTGTGTATTGATGATTTGTGATATTATTATTGATGATTGATGGGATAATTCCATGGGTGATCTTGATGATGAAAGGTTCTTGATAATTATGGTGTTCTTGATGATTATATGATGTTCTTGATGATTATATGATGTTCTTGATGATTGTAGGATGTTCTTGATGTTTATATGATATTCTTACCGAATCTTGATATTGAAAGATGAATTGTGTCCTTGTTGATTTAAAAATGATTAGAACCCTAGGTTGTATCGTATGGAATCATTCTTGGTATATTGGGTGGGAATTCGCATGATTGGTTGTTGATTATGTTTAGAAAAGCATGATAGGTTATGTGCCATATGTTTCTCGATCTTTGACCCGTTAATTGTCTACGTGTGTTATCAATTGCGTTTGAAAGTGTCTAAGCATGGTTTCGGGTTCCACAAAGGTTCCCGGGGCGTTTTTGGTGAAAAAGAGTCAGTGGGGGGTAGGTGGGGGTAGGGGACCCGCCACCTACCCGCGGCCTTCTTGGGCAACGCCGGCAGCGGGCAGCCGGCGGGCGGGCAGCTGCCCGCCGGGCACCCGCTGCCCGGTTTAGCTACCGCCGGCGGGCAGCCGGCGGGTGATCCCTCACCCACCAGCTACCCGCTGGTTTGGACCCCACTTTGGGATTTTGGCTTCCCCATTTGATGTTCCCCCGATCCCCGTGGTGTCCCAACGGACTCCGTCTATCGTGCCTATGTCTAGTTTGATATTTCGGGTACCGTTCGTAGGTTGTATGAGTCTTATATATTTCATGCTAGTTGAATTGGTATCTCGTTGACCTAGGTGAAAGAAGTATGAACTCCTTAGGATTATTGTTAGTATGTGAAGGATCACGCATAGGTTTTGTTATACGTTTTCTCCCCCTTCCCAAGGTGATAATGTGGGTTGCATGTGCTTGCTATGTGTTATGTGTGCATGATACCCCAATCCGGTTGCGATCGGATTGGTTATTCCTGAGCTGCGGTTTAGAAGCTGGCTGCGGTCAGATTTACACTCTTGGGCTGCGGTCCGCCGTTTGGTTGCGATCAAATGTTCCTACATGAGCTGCGGTTCATTTTCCTGGCTGCGGTCAGATGACATACTCTTGGGCTGCGGTCCACTGTTTGGTTGCGATCAAACTATGATGAGCTGCGGTTCATCGGTCGGTTGCGATTGACCCCTCCGTGTTGCGATACGGGGCAGGGTGCTGCGGGGCCGTGTCAGAGCTATATGCGCTGACCCTCATGTATGGGCATGCGATTGGTCCTGTGGCGCCAACAAAGTGTGCTGTGTGATGAGATACGGATGAGTTGTTGTTATGAGTGTCTTGGGGATGTGACTATGGGATTTATACTTGGAATCGTATATGTTGGGTTATGATTATTAATTACGCTTATCTTTACCTGTCTTGCCTGTTTGTAACTATATATGCTTGGTATAACTGTTGTCTGTGCTTAGCTCTATATGTTGAGTCTATCCCTGTTTTAAAAGCTAGAGTTCGTAGGATATATCTTCATGTTCAAAATGGTTTTCGTATATCTATATATATATCTATATGTATCGTATTTCAACGCGTTGGAGTGGGTTACCAGCATCTCTCGCTGAACAGATATATTTGGCTTTCAGGCACAGAAGAGTAAGTCACTGGAGCGCGCTAGAACTTGGAGCGTAGAAGTAGATAGTTTCCCTTTCGGCCTGCGTGCCATGTCTATGCGTTTGCATTGTTGAGGATATTAGTTAGTTCGCCTATGCACCTGAGTTCTCTAACTTAGGTGTGGCATAGCACCCCGTACTCTTTTGTATCGTATTTTGGGATTTAATGAGATTCTATCTTTATTATTTAAGTTGTAAAAGTCTTGAAAAATCTGGGGTGTTACAAATAGATCCATGTGTAGTAGACTTAGCGGTCTTGTTGTAGATTCTTGGGCTTTGGATTTGAAAGATGACTTGATTTGCTTTCCTCTTTGGCAAGCAATACATATTTGATCTTTCTTGTAAACAATGTCGGGTAGACCTTCAACTAGTTTGTTTCTTGCTAGCTTGTTGATAGTCTTGAAGTTTAGATGATTCAACTTCTTATGCCATTCCCAACTTGTCACGTGTGAGTTGTTTGCTAGTAGACATACTGATTCTTTTGTTGTGTTCCAATCCACAACATACATATTTTTCTTCCTTATTCCTTCAAGCACGACTTCTCCCGAGGAATTATTCTTCACTTGGCACTTGTCTTTGAAGAACTCTACTAGATATCCTTTGTCACAAAATTGACTTGTACTTAACAAGTTGAATTTTAGACCTTCAACATCTTCGATTTTCAAACCATTTCGAAATATTGTACCAATTCCTTTTGTTATGCCGTATCGTTCATTTCCACCGAATATGACTTTTGGTCCTTCGATATTTTTAAGATTCACAAGACTAGATTTATTTCCAGTCATGTGTCTAGAGCATCCACTATTGAAGTACCAAACTTCCTACAAATAAATTACACATTTTTAGGTACCCAACTTGACTTGGGTCCTTAGGTGTTAGTCATTTTTGGTACCCAAATCCACCTTGTACTCACTGATCTAAGTCTAGGTGATTGGTAACCATTAAACACATTATAATCATATTTAATTTTTGAAAACAATTTTTGTTCCTGTTTTTGAAAATTTACTCGAGTTTTTGGCACGTGGGAGGTAGATTGTTGAGCCTATGATAGGCATTAAATCTGGACTTAGTCCATGGTTTAGTATCATCAAACCAATCTTGTTTACAGGGATAAAATCTCCCTGCCTCAGTTCTTGGATTCCTTCCCATTCTCCTATGAGGGCTTTGTGCACTAGACTCATTGGTGTATTTCCATTTAGGAATAAACTTTTGTCTTTTTATATACTGTTTAGGCGAAATATTGTTTCTTTGAGGCTTCGGCCTAACAACATTAATTTTGACATTAGTTTGGTGACCAATTCCTTGTCTCACTGTGCTTTCTTGACCTTTGATAAATTTTACTACTTGGAATTTATTATTTAAAGTAGTAGTAGAATTGGCCAAATTTTTGGAGGCTTGAGAACACGATGGATCATAACCAAGTCCGGTTTTATCACTTGAGGATTTTTGCATATTTACCATTTTGTCCATTATTTTGGTTGAATGTGTAAATGTTGCTATAACCTCTCTAAGGTTGTGTTCTCTCACTTCCATTGATTTACACTCTTCTTGAAGACAAATAATTTTATCTTTCAAGTCTTTCACTTCAAGTAGAGCATTTTGCAATTTTTCATTTATTTGATCTTTTTCGAGAATCAAAAGACAATTGCGCTCTTTGAGTTGAGAGTGAGTGTCCATTACGGTTTGACATTCTTCTATTAAGTGAAAGAAGGACTCTCTAGAAAATGAAGAATTGACAGAATCATAAGAGTTAGATGTTACCTCATTTTCTTCACTTCCATTTGCCATAAGACACATGTCCTCATAGGGTGAGTTGTTGGAGATGCTCATGCAAAACATTGCATTGTCATCCTTTGAGGTGTCACTTTCATCACTTGAAGATTCTTTTGACTCACTTATCTCAAGTGGGTCACTAATAAGTGCTTTTCTTCTCTCCTTTGTGAACCTTTTATCTTTGGTCTTGAAATCTTCCTGTTGAGAATTAGAAATATTTGTATATTGACTTTTACTTACCTTGGGGTGTGGACAACTTGCTGCAAAGTGTCCAGGCTTTCTACAGTTGTAGCACAAATTCGAGTCTTCCTCGACTATTTCTTTCTTTGAATTCTTTGTTGCATTCCACGATTTCCCTTGTGGATTTTTCTTGTAGTTGCTTCTCTTCATGAATTTCCTAAATTTATTGACAAAGAGAGCAAATTGATCATTAGGCAATAATTCAACATTTTGTACTGACTTTGAAGTTGATGGTTGCTCAGCTATAAGCGCGTTGTTCTTTTCTTCATTATCTTCCTCTAATTTTGATTTTATCTCAAATTCATAAGCTTTTAGATCACTAAAGAGCTTATCGGTTGATAGGGTTTTTAGATCCCTATGATCTCTCATGGCTGTGACTTTCATGTCCCATGTAGATGGTAGACCACGTAGAATTTTGAGTGAGATTTCTTTTTGATTAATATCTTTTCCAAGATCATTAATCTCTCATAAGATTTTGGCAAATCTTGTTTCCATGTCGGTAATATTCTCACCGTTTAGCATTTTGAAATCCTCGAATTTCTTTAATGCTATAGTGAGCTTATTATCCTTATCTTGCTCGTCTCCTTCACCAATTTGAATGAGCGTTTCCCAAACTTCCTTCGGGGATTGACACTTTCGAACTTTTGGAAATATCGTGTCATCGATATATTTAAACAAAATATCCTTGGCTATATTGTCCAAGTTATTTCTTGTGCTATCTTCACGAGACCATTCCGCTTTCGGTTTTGGAATGTATTGTGGAGTGTCACTTGTTTGTACGGATGAGATGTTGACTTGTAAAATCTCAATAGGACCACTCGTAACTACTTCCCACATTTCATCATGTAATGCGGATAAATGTACCTGCATACGAATTTTCCAATCATCAAATTTCTCTAAGGAAAACAATAAGTTTTGGGCAAGACCCATATCTTTTTTCATCATCTTGATTTTTCGAGATCTGTCTAGCAGTCAAAATTGACTCAAATAGACTACCGCTCTGATACCAATTGTTGGTCCCGATAGGGTGGTGAAAGTCTAGAGGGGGGGGGGGGGTGAATAGACTTTCAAGCTTTTTCAGACTAAATAACTCTTTGGTAACTTCAACTCTAAGTAACAAGTAAATAGAGTAAGTTAGATCTGCACATCGGAATAATAGAATGTAAAGAGTTATGCCCAACCAAAAATTTAAATGCGCATGTAAGATGGGTACAGATGATATGTAAATGACAGAGATATCTTGAATATATAAAGGAGATGGTCCACTCAATATATAATAACAATATTCAAGATTGTAAATAAATATCGTGTCACGTCGAACGTGTGACGAATGTTACATGTAACACGTCAAACTTGCTTAGAATAAATCAATATTTAAGTTCGAGAAGTTTGAGTTACATGCATACGTGAAAACACACTAAACCCGAACGGTTAATATTAACTGTGAATAGTAAACGGGTTAGTCGGATAAGATAGATAGATAGGGCAAATTATGTAAGTGCGGTATGTAAATGAGAGAGGCAATTTATAGTGGTTCGGAAGTGGCATAATCTTCCTAGTCCACTTTACTCCATTCACTTCTAGGAGTAATTCACTATTTTCCACACACAGTTACAATAGTGAATAAGTGCTACACAAGCACTTCTTCCGGATGTTTTGCACACAGCTACACCCAACTCCGAGTGTCTCGCACACAGCTACACTCAACTTCGAGTATTTCGCACACAGCTATACTCAACGCCAACCAAGTGTCTTGCACACAGCTACACTTAGCAACTACGAGTGTTTTGCACACAGCTACACTCACTAGAGTATTTTGCACACAGCTATACTCTTTTTACAATTACAAATACAAAGGTAATTGTATCTCTCTCCAACTAATTTTGAGACTATTCAGACTAAGTCTCTAAGAATATTTAAGCACTTGCACTTTTGAATTTCGCACTTTTATTTCTATCTCTTGATCTATCTTGTTCACATCTTCTTGTATCTTCAAGTCTTCATGGCTTTTTATAGACAATCAAATATATCCGTTGGAGTGGGATAATTTGATATTTTGAATTTCGAATCTTCATAGCCTGATATTGTTGACAGTAGTAGATCTTCAATTTTGATTTGATTTGTCAACTTGCCTAACAAAATAATATTTTAACACAACTTGATTTTCTAGTTGTTTCTTAAAATATTACTTTAGTTGTCAATTTGAATATCCAACGAATCTTTGAAATAAATTCATCTGATAGAATTTATTTCTAGGATAAGTTTTTATATTCATGTCTTCATAAATATTTTTTCCGTTCTGATCAAATATCTTCAGGCAATTTTGGATTCTTGTGGCATGTGGGCTGATCCAAAATAAATTCCTTCGAATTTATTCATATTCTGAACATCTTGCTTCTTTGCCACATTGTGCTCCGTTGACTTGAACATTGTGCTCCTTTTGATACATTGTGCTCCGTAGCACACGTTGTGCATGTCCGCATCGTGCTCTTTTGGTAACATTGTGCTCCTTTGAGGAAAATTGTGCTTGTCCGAAAACTTGACTTGTAAAAAATATGTCCTTGGGGGGGGGGGGGGGGGGGGGAATCGATCTTGGGTGTGATTGTTTTGAGTAAGGACTTTTACCATTTCAACATTAACCTCATCCGATCATTCTTTGCAACGCCATTCCTTTATGCTTCTTTCTCGGATGAATACTCGTAGGACCAAAATTAATTTCTCAAATTAATTTTGTTCTTCGTATGGTAGATTCCTTTTGATTCGATATTCTGATTTATGATGCTTGTACTAAAAGACTTAAAACTAAGGGGATCTAAAGTACATTTGGCTCATCAAAACTTACAAAAATATTCCGATCATAGTTATGAAGTTATGGATGTGTAATTATGCATGCAATTCTGAATGTATAGTTATGAAGTTATGGATGTGTAGTTATGCAATTTTGAATGTATAGTTATGAAGCTATGGATGTGCAGTTATGTGTGCAATTCTGAATGTATAATTATGAAGTTGTGGATGTGTAGTTATGGAATTCTGAATGTATAGTTATGAAGTTATGGATGTGTGGTTATACAATTCTGGATTTATAGTTATGAAGTAATGGATGCGTAGTTATGCAATTCTGGATGTACAGTTATGAAGTTATGGATGTGTATTTATGCAATTCTGGATTTATAGTTATGAAGTTATTGCTGTGTTGTTATGCAATTCTGGATGTATAGTTACGAATTTATGAATGTGTAGTTATGCAATTCTAATTTTTTTTTTAAAAGTCGGATGTCAAAACGACGTCGTTTTTGCAACCGTGTGCACCATGCATGGTGCACACGATTGCATCATGCATGTGTAGTTTGGGCTGTTGAAATCAAAAAACAAATAAAACATGTATGTTGTGCCAAATGAAATAAAAAAAAAGAAAAAAAGAATTAACCTACTTTAATTCCACCTAGGCCAAATCTTATTAATTAACAAATGTATTCCCAATGGCCCAAAAATGACATTTAAGCTTAAATTATTCAAATAACTATTATATTAATACAAAATATAAAATAAAGTTTAAAATAAATATAATATTAAATAAATAAAACTAATTTATTATAATAAACTATCTAAATTAAATATATAAATCCTACTTAATTATCAATATACTTGTGGGTAGCCTGGTTTGTTAGCAATTATATCATGGACCGTGGTTCACAAAGCTTTGTAGACCATGATCCAAAAACGACGCCGTTTCTTTAAGTAAAGAAATGACAGCCGTTACAGCTTAACGCAGCGCATATTTTTGGTGTGTTAATTAAAAAATGAAACTACAGTGTATCTAAATTGAAACTACCTCATATATTGTTTTTATATTATCAAATGAAACTGCAATTGAAATGAAAGGAAACTATAGTACTGTTAAAATGAAACTACAGTGTATACAAAATGAAACTGAATAATAAATTCACATATTTGAGTGTATATTATCCAACGAACCTGTAGTTATATCAAAACGATATTGTAGTTGTGTTGTAATAAAACTATAGTGTATATAAAATGAAACTGAATAACAGTTTCACATATTTGTGTGTATAATGTCGAATAAAACTGCAGTTATATATCAAAATGAAACTGAATAACATTTCAAATATTTGAGTGTATCTGTAGTTATATCGAAATGAAAATGTAGTTGTGTTGTAATGAAACTATAGTATATATTATATCGAAATGAAACTATAGTTATATCGAAATGAAACTATTGTTGTGTTGAAATGAAACTGTAGTTGTGTTGAAATGAAACTGTAGTGTATACAAAATGAAACTGAATATGTTATACAAACAGATTTATTTTTTGCGGACGGTGCGGAACATGTGCCCTTTCTTTTCATTAAAAGAAACGACACCGTTTTGATGCCTGGACCACAATGCATTGTGGACTGCGGTCCACAATATAATTTTCCCTAGTGTGTGGTAAACAATTGTTATACTGTGGACCATGGTCCACACATCGTTGTATAGACCATGATCGTCGAATGAAACTGTAGTAGAATTAAAATGATACTTTAGTGTTACTATAATGGAACTAGTGTGTGTGGAAAATGAAACTACAAAATAGGGCACATTATTGTCAAATGAAACTGTAGTATAATTAAAATGATACTTCAGTATGACTATAATGAAACTAGTGTGCATGGAAAATAAAACTAAAATACAGAGCCATGCATATAATAACATATATTGTCAAATGACCTGAAGTGAAAATAAAATCATACTTCAACATTGCTATAGTTAAACTAGTATGTGTGGAAAATGAAACTAAAAAATAGAGCTCAAGCAATAATGTATGTCATCAAATGAAACTATAGTAAATTTAAAATGATATACTTTAGTATTGCTATAAAGAAACTAGTGTGGAGGGAAAATGAAACTAAAATACATAACAATAACGTCAAATGAAATTGAAGTGTAATTAAAATCATACATACTTGTAGTCCATGATGCTACATAGACCATGGACCATAGTAAAATTTGTTGCCGTACACTGTTGAAAGTTCCTATGTGCAATGGGTATTGGTATATTTTGCATATGATAGTGTAGTGTCCTCTGTTATGAAGGTCCCTATGTGGTGCAAAGGTTGAGGTTGCCCTGCAAGAACCAAGTTTTTTGTGGGTCCCGAAAGAGAGAGAAATGACAAAAGAGAGCTACAGTCCTACGCATTTGGGGCACATTTAGTGCTTTTCCCATTTTTTTTCCTTTTTACGTCAAATTTTACTTTTCCATACTTTTTCCCCTCTTTTTTCTTCTCTTCTTTCCTTCACTTTTGTACATGGCCTACAAAAACAAATCCTAAAATCCAAACAAAGGAGGATGCTCTTAGAAGAATGTAACAGCAAACACAGTTATGGTGCAAACAAAGTTCTATTAAATGCACCAAGTGAATTTGGGAAATGCACAATGATATTGTTATCCTCCAAAGATGCTCAAAACTAAGAGTAGTGTTGCACAAGAAATAAAATCAGAATCCACGAGGCTAAATGATGTGTAGTATATTTGCAAACCAATAAAACTCGGAGTATGAGTTATCGATCCACAAGGAAGTGGTTTTATCAAGCACTAGTTACTAATTTATTCATTAGAGATAATCCTAACAATTGCTTAGATGATTGATTTGCATAAAATAAATAAAATAAAACAGAGATTCAGGATTTTGAAAACAATTAGAGAGAAGATGAGATTCCTGGGATTCAAGTATTTAATCACCTAGTGTCAAATCTTAAGGACAAGATTAAAACCTGGGTTTAACAAGTGTGAGGATGCAATGTGATATAGAACTACTCTCGTAGTCACTAACACTAGTGAATTTCCACTCTCATTGCTTAAACATCCAATAAAACAAGATCAAACATCATACATTCCTAACTACTACCATCTCTCGATGCGCAATAATCAAGAATAAACTCCCTAACAAAATTACCCTTTCTTAAGGTGCAATAGTTAGGTGCAATTGTGTGTGCCCTAAATTATGCCAAACTCTCGTTGTGACACAAAGATAGCAAACGAAACAAGTAACTGTGGCCACAAATTACAAGCATCAAACAATAAATTCACAATTGCAATACAAGCATTAAACCCAAAAAATAACATATTAAAGAATTTAAGAGCTCAGACACATTGGTTCGTAAACACTTTTACTCAAGAATCTCTAAAGAATTTAGCCAAGCATGGCTAAATTATACATAAAAAATAATAATAAAAGTAATGCAAATTATCAAAAGAGTACAAGAATGAACCAGACGATTCTCTCGAATTTCACTAGTCTTCTTCTTGCTTCCCAAGACAACTTATGCCTCTTGATTTCTCCCTGTCTTGTCTCCAAAAATCTCTGAATGAATATATGGGTTGAGGAAGGTAGGATTTTATAGTTGAAAGCCTAGAACAATCCTGATTGAAATAGGAATTCTATGCAAAATTGGACTGAAATTGTATATGGGCCGAAATTTGAATTATTCTCTTATTATATAAACTGCCGCCTCTAATGATTTGGAAATTTCTAACTCTTAATTTGGAAAGTGAAAAGCAGCCTTTTTATGATTTGGAGAATGATACACCCACTATGAAATTGAAGATTTAGTGCAGCGCCTTTTATTTTGCAAATTAGCGCCCGTGGGTGCTGTAGCCTTCTCGACGCGTCGAGCCTTGTGCTGATTTCACAGATTGCCCACTAGAAATTTTGGACGCGTCGAAAGCACTGTGTACACGCCATTCGATTTACTTTGACTCCAAATTTGTCTTAGGACTTCCTTGCTCATAACTTTGACCTAAAAGGGTTCAAAAATACTAACAGACACCGTAAAACATTCAAAACGAGTGTGAACCATAACTAAATAATAAAATAAAGAATTATGCAATTAAATTACCACAATCATGAACTCAAGCCTAATAAATATAAATAAATTAATACTAAAAATGTGCACAATTAGGCTCACATCAACTCCCCCACACTTAAGCATTTGCTTGTCCTCAAGCAAAACCAAGGAATAAATCACAAATCAAAACATACAAATTACTCATGCTCTCTCTTGCACAACTTTTCAAACCACCAACCAACTTGCTACAAGACAACCAATTTCAAGAATCAAATTAGCTTGGCACATAAGACTCATTCTCAAGCCAATAACCAAGCACCAAGAATTTAAAGTATGTGAGGATCAAGTGTGCCCAAATACTCAGTTGAGGTTATGCAAAACACGACTCATGAATGAGATCCCATAGGCTTACCCTTCATACTACCCTAGATCAAATCTAAGAATGAATGCTAAGATCAAATAGGACATTATTAAGCTTGTAATGGAGCTACGGGTGATGGCTAACAAAGAAGTGGTATGGAAAAACTAATCAAAATGAGAGAATGTCACAATTATCTAAACTTTTTGTAAGTGTAAAATTGTTGCACATTTAAACCTCTTAATATTGGCATAGATTTGTTGTCAAAATAGTTCTGGATTAGATGCTGGATTAGTCATAACGTCTGGAGTAGTAGAGTAGATAAGCGCAAGAAAGTAATCCAAGAGTTATGAAACTTCTTCAAATCTTTTATTTAAGTCAAGACCCTATCAAGGAGGAAATCTAAATCTATTGGAGCAGCCGAAATCAAGGATGGAAAGAGTGCTTGATTTGTGGACCGAAGGATCCTTTTTCTACCTATATAAAATGCTACTTTGGTTAGCATTTTCACACACTCTTTCACATGGTTTTACTCTGAAATTCTTGGTTCATCTATTCCAAATATATATTGTACTGTTGAGTGTGAAGAAAGGTCCGTAATCAGATTATGAAGCAATGAAGATCGCCTGCACATCGGAGTAGTTATAGGTTATACTTTAGTGTGTAATTAACTCTCCTCTTGTACTCCTTTTTATCAAAGTGGATTTGGGCTGATGTGAGTGGCCCCGGAGACGTAGGAGTGAGGCTCCGAACTGCGTGAACATTTCCTATTGCATGCTTTCTTTTACGACTATCTATTTTATGTTCTTTATTATATCTGGAGTAGGATTGCATCTAGTCCAGCTTTATAATTGAAATAACATTGAATTCTTAAGCTAAATCTTGCATTCAGGACTCACGTGCTTTTTCAATTGGTATCAGAGCCTCAGGAACTTAAGTTACTAGTCTAACCGATTTGGCTATCACATGTTTTTTGAACTAAAGATCTCTGTATCTGCCTATTTTTTTTGTTTGTCTGGTTTATTTGTTGCTCACTGTGCATTGAGTCTTACAGCATGGAACGACATAGAGCACCTCCTGAACTAACAAGTGACAACAATGCATACTGGAAGACCTGCACCAAAATGCATCTACAAGCTCAAGGAGAGAGGGTCTGGAGGGCTGTTCTTACTGGTAGGTCTCATCATACCAAAGATGGAGACAATACAGGAGATCCTCCAGTCCTCAAACCAGAGGCAGAATGAACAGAGACTGACATGACCACCGCCAGCTACAATCATAAAGCGTTAGATACTATTCTTTCTTTAATGAATGAGAGTCAGTTTACCATTGTTGCAGGGTGTGATTCGGCTAACGAAGCTTGGGATGCCTTGGAAACCACCTATGAAGGAACCGCATCGGTTAAATAGTCCAAGTTACAAATGGTTCAATCAGATTTTGAAGATCTAAAGATGAAAGATGATGGAACTATAGTTGATTTCCATGCTCGGGTACAAGAACTAGCCAATGGGGCAAACATCTTAGGCGAGCCAATCACTCAAGAAAGACTTGTCAAAAAGATTATTTGTTCACTCCCTCCAAGATTTCGCATGAAAGTTACCGCTATTCAGGAGCATGATGGATGGGAAAAGAAAACAGTACAATAATTGAGGGGAAGCCTACAAACCTATGAGATGGAAATTTTAGGCGGCCCTGAAAGAAAAGGAAAAACCATAGCTTTTATTGCCGAAGACATTGGAGCGGGATCTGATCCAGATGAGGTAAGTGATGATCCAGTAGTTTTCTTATCTATAGGTTTTTCTAAAGTGTTGCAACAGGTAAAACAGCGTCAAAACGGAAAATTTGGCAAGTTTCAAAGTCAAAAAGGACCAGGGACAAGTAGTGCTCGAAACAATCAAATACAAAATTCTTCCAATCAACGATCAGGTACATTAAGAAACTCTCAGCTCAAAGAAAAAACCGGGGGCAAAGGGATTAAGTGTTATGAATGTGAAGGGTATGGTCATGTGCAAGCTGAATGCCCAACCTACCTAAGACGGAAGAAGTGGATGAAAGTCGCTCTTACCTGGAGTGATGATGATGAACTAGAAACTGATCCAAGATCTGATCCATACGAGATCTCAGGGAACTTTATTGCCTTCACGGCCTTTACAACTACAATACCTGACTCAACAACTGGTGAAGGATCTGAAATTGAAGAGTATGTGTCGTCAGAAGATCAAGATTTACTTGCTCCTTCATTCGAAGTAGAATATAGAAAATTGTATGCAAAATGAGAAATACTTGTAAAAGTGAATAGATCTCTGTCTAGTCAGGTTAGCATTCTAGAAAATGCCAAAAAGGTGTATCTATCTAAAATATCTGACAAGGACAGTATCATTGAAGACAACCACAAGCAATAAGAAACTCTCAAACATGAGCTGGAAAAACTCAAAATTGCGCTGGAGCAACTCAAACGCAAGATAAAAATGATGGATAACACATCCACTTTAGACCAAATTTTGGATTCTGGTCGAAAGACATCCATGAAGTATGGATTAGGATATTCTGGAGGAAAGGACAAAGTTGTAACAGTTTTCGTCAAAGCCTTTGCTCTGCCCAGAAGCTAGTACAGCTCAACGTCAAGTAAATTTGCTCCAAGTAGAAAGACAACCAAGATTAGATTTTATAATCCTATATGTCATTACTGCAGGTTACGTGGACATACAAAACCGGAGTGCTTCTACTTCTACAAAGACCAACGTGTTGAGAAATACACCAAAAAGTCTATCACCCCGTTTGTTAAGCAAATTTGGGTGAGGAAAAGTGATTTTGTCTGCCACGTCTCCTTCCACTCTACAAGTACTAACAGAAAAGAGAGATGGTACTTTGACAGTGGGTGTTCACGTCATATGACGGGAGATGCTACGTTCTTAAACAATATAAAAGGAAGTACAGGAGAAGTGACTTTCGGCGACGGAGTTAAGGGAAAGATCACTGGAATTGGTACTCTGAATGTCACAGGTCTACCCAAACTAAAACAAGTTCTCCTAGTGGAGGGCCTTCATGCAAATCTTATAAGCATAAGCCAATTATGTGACCAAGAATGGAAAGTCTGCTTCACCAAGGACAGTTGCAATGTCACAGACTATCAAAAGAACTGCGTCATGGAAGGTAAATGCTCTTCTGATAATTGCTATATACTTACTAACGAGTCCTTTTGTTAGAGGTCCAACATAAAAGAATCCAAACTATGGCATCAAAAAATGGGTCACTTAAGGTGTACGAGGTCTACCTACATCAAGGTAGAAACAGTTGGAGTATGGAATGCCTGTCAAGCTGGAAAACAAACTAGAGCAGCTCATACCCCTCAAAATATGATCAATACTACACACTTCTTGGAACTCATTCACATGGACCTTATCGGACCTACCAGAACTGAAAGCATTGGAGGTAAAAGGTACATTTTAGTTTGTGTTGATGATTTTTCTCGATTTTCGTGGGCCAGTTTTCTAAGGGAAAAGTCAGAAACTTTCGGAGCCTTCAAAGCCCTCGCCCTAAAACTCCAAAAAGAGAAAGATGAGCCAATCATACGCATTAGAAGTGATCATGGACGTGAATTTGACAATCAACTATTTGATGATTGGTGTGCATCGGTTGGTATCTCTCATGAATTTTCAGCACCTAAAACGCCACAACAAAATGGCGTTGTTGAAAGGAAGAATCGGACGATTCAAGAGATGGCTCGGGTACTACTCAATGCCAAAGACCTGCCTCAGAGATTTTGGGCTGAAGCAGTAAGTACTGCCTGTCACACAATAAACCGAGTATATCTGCGACCTGGAACGTATCACACTCCATATGAAATATGGAAATGTAAGAAGCTTAATATCAACTACTTCCATATTTTTGGCTCACGGTGTTTTATATTGAAGGACCGAAGCCGAACTGGAAAATTTGAACCTAAAAGTGATGAAGGGTACTTTCGTGGTTACTCAACAAATAGCCGTGCATACCGTGTCTAAAACAAAGTCATAAAATCCATCATGGAATCGGAAAATGTGGTTGTTGATGATCAATCGGATGAAACGACTAAGGTTATAGGAGTCCCTGACTCCGAAGTTACTCCAGAATCTGACACAAATAATCCATAACCTCCTGAAACTATGTCATCAGATCCTACTCCGGCTCCACCATCTACTAGTCTAGAACCTGGTGCAGAACCAGATGCTAGAGCACTCGAAGTGGCTATCCGAACTCACAAAGATCATCCTACACAAAACATCATAGGCGATCCATCCTCTGGAGTACGGACTAGAGGGATTAAGCGAAATTATCTTGAGCTTGCAGGGTATACGTGTTACACGTCAAAGATCGAACCCAAAACGGTAAATGAAGCCATATCTGATTAACACTAGATTAAAGCCATGCAAGAAGAACTCTGAAAATTTGAACGAAACAAGGTATGAAACCTAGTCCATAAAACTGACGGTGTAAATGTTGTAGGGACAAAGTGGATCTTTCGTAACAAGACCGATTCAGCTGGAAACATTACTCGCAACAAAGCAAGACTGGTAGTACAAGGCTACTCTCAAATTGAAGGTATTGACTATGAAGAGACGTTTGCATCTGTAGCACGCCTAGAATCTATTCGCCTCCTGTTGTGTATAGCTTGTGCTCTAGGGATAAAATTGTTTTAGATGGATGTCAAAACGGTTTTTCTAAATGGATATCTATCCGAAGATATATATGTCGCTCAGCCTAAAGGCTTTGAAGACCCTCATCATCCTGACCATGTCTACAAATTGGACAAGGCTCTGTACGGTCTAAAACAAGCTCCAAGGGCCTTGTATGAAAGACTGTCCCAGTATCTTCTCTAGCACGACTATAACCTGTAACACCTCGTGTTACAACTCCAAAAACCAATTAATCATTTAATCAAATATCCGAAGAAAGAAATAAATTACAATAATTAATTTAGAAAAGGCCCACCATAGTCCGTGGGCCCTCTTCTCTAAACCCAACCCCTTGTCCTAAAAGCAATAGAGTTAGCAAGCCTATAGTATTTGGGCCCTAATTAGGACTCTTAGATATATAAATAGGGGACATAAGAGGCACCTAGAACCCCCCACCACAATAATCTCTCACCACCCAAGGAGCTCCAAGAATTCCCTTAGGAGAAATCAAGAAAGAAGAAAGCTTAAAGAAAGACCCTTCATAGCCAAGGAATTAATTAAGGCTAAGAGGTAACCCATGTCTCAACAAAACCTATTTTCATAGCTATGATTCCCCTCTTAGCATTTCCCCGATATTCTTGTGTGTTGATGATTCGTTATATTAATCCTGATAATTGGTGTTATGATTCCATGGTGATGTTGATGATCTTAATGATAAGAGGTTGTTAATGATTATATGTTGTTCTTGATGTTCTTGATGATTATGTGGTGTTCTTGATGTTCTTGATGATTATATGATGTTCTTGAGGTTTAGGTGATATTCCTACCGAATCTTGATATTAGAAGATGAATTGTGTTCTTGTTGAATTAAAAGTAATTAGAACCCTAGGTTGTATCGTGGAACTCGTATGGTATTATTCTCGGGATATTGGGTGGGAACTCGTATGTTTGGGTGTTGATTATGTTTAGTAAAGCATGCTAGGTTATGTGCCGTATGTTCTTGCTTTTGGATCCGTTAATTGTCTACGTGTTGTTGTCAATTGCGTTTGAAAGTGTCTAAGCATGGTTTTGGGTTCCACAATGGTTTCCGGGGCGTTTTCTATGATGAAAGAGTCAGTGGGGGGTAGGTGAGGGTAGGGGTCCCACCACCTACCCGCGGCCAATGTGGGCAATGCCAGCAGCGGGCAGCTGCCCGCCGGGCACCCGCTGCCCGGAAAGCTGCCGCCGGCGGGCAGCCGGCGGGTGAACCCTCACCCACCGGCTACCCGCTGGATTTTACCCCACTTTGTGATTTCGGCTTCCCCGTTTGATGTTCCCCCGATCCCCGTGGTGTCCCAACGGACTCCGTCTATCGTGCCTATGTCTAGTTTGATATTTCGGGTACCGTTCGTAGGTTGTACGAGTCCTACATATTGCATGCTAGTTGAATTGGTATCCCGTTAACCTAGGTAAAAGAAGTATGTACCCCTTAGGATTATTCTTAGTATGTGAAGGATCACGCATAGGTTTTGTTATACGTTTTCTCCCCCTTCCCAGTGTGTTAATGTGGGTTGCATGTGCTTTCTATGTGTTATGTG
Source organism: Ipomoea nil (assembly GCF_001879475.1). Lineage (NCBI taxonomy): Eukaryota > Viridiplantae > Streptophyta > Magnoliopsida > Solanales > Convolvulaceae > Ipomoea > Ipomoea nil. The sequence continues at coordinate 391,082 of NW_017616885.1, forward strand.
TGCATGATACCCCAATCCGGTTGCGATCGGATTGGTTATTCCTGAGCTGCGGTTCAGAAGCTGGCTGCGGTCAGATTTACACTCTCGGGCTGCGGTCCACCGTTTGGTTGCGATCAAACGTTTTACATGAGCTGCGGTTCATATTCCTGGCTGCGGTCAGATGACTACTCTTGGGCTGCGGTCCACTGTTTGGTTGCGATCAAACTATGATGAGCTGCGATTCATCGGTCGGTTGCGATCGACCCCTCAGTGTTGCGATATGGGGCAGGGTGCTGCGGGGCCGTGTCAGAGCTATATGCGCTGACCCTCATGTATGGGCATGCGATTGGTCCTATGGCGCCAACAAAGTGTGCTTATGTGATGAGATATGGATAAGATGTTGTTATGTGTGTTTCGAGAACGTGACTATAGGATTTATGCTAGCAACTGTATATGCTTGGTTATGTGCTTGTCTCAATTTATCGTGCTTGTTCTCTATGCTGGAAAACTGTATATGCTTGGTATAACTGTTGACTGTGCTTATCCTTATCTGTCGAGTCTATTCCCTGTTTTGAAAGCTAGAGTCTCTTAGGATATATCTTCATGCTTCAAAATGGTTTTTCGTATATCTATGTATATATCTATATGTATTGTATTTCAACGCGTTGGAGTGGGTTACCAGCATCTCTCGCTGAACAGATATATTTGGCTTTCAGGCACAGAAGAGTAGACACTGGAGCACGCTAGAACCTTGAAACGTAGAAGTAGTTAGTTTCCCTTTCGGCTTGCGTGCCATGATTATGTATTTGCATTATTGAGGATAGTAGTTAGTTAGCCTGTGCACCTGAGTTCTCCAGCTCAGGTGTGGCATAACACCCCGTACTCTTTGTATTGTGTTTTGGGAATTAATGAGATTTCGCCTTTATTATATAAGCTTCAAAAGTTTAAAAATTTCGGGGTGTTACAGTTGGTATCTGATCCTAAGTTTGACCCTAGGATAAGACTATTAAGACAGACCTTAGGACATAGACTTGAACTTTAGGTACTTAGGGACATAGGATTCGGGAATCCTCTGACGCGCGTGAGATTATGAAACCTACACATAACCTCCCCTCACTTTATCCCTCCCCTATCTAAAGAGAACATTTCCCCCGGTTATCACATCGAAAGAAGAGCACCAAGCTCTAATTTAACGTTCTTATAAACATTGACCCAGAAAGACAACAGCATGGCGCCAAACAGAAGACAATCAAGGACTCCAGAACCCGCCGCACACGACCCCCTGACCCAAACCCTAGAACAACTAACGCAAGTCGCCCAGGCACTAAGCGACGTAGCTCTTCGCAACAACAGAACCCCGCCTCCTCCATCAAACGCGAACTCAGACGTCGCCCGACAAGTTTCAAATCATCGACCAACCACGTTCTCAGGAGAAGAGGATCCCGTAATCCTGGAGGAATGGATCCGGACCCTCGACAAAATTCTAGGGTTAGTGAAATGCCCAGAAGAATGTCGCGTAGAGATAGCCTCGTTCTACTTCGGACACGAGGCCGAGCTCTGGTGGATCCATGAGGGGCCCTGTAACACCCCGTGTTACAATCCCTAAAACCAATTAATCATTTAACCAAATTACCCAAAAGAAAGAATTAAATCACAATAATTAATTAGGAAAGGCCCACCATAGTCCACGGGCCCTCATCCCTAAACCCGAACCCTTAGTTCCAAAAGGAATAGAAAATTAGCAAGCCTATAATATTAGTTCCTAACCAGGACTCCTAAATATATAATTAGGGGACTTATGAGGCACCTAGAACCCGCGCCCCCCCCCCCCCCCCCCCCACCACAATAAACGACTCACCACCCCAAAGAGCTCCAAGAATTCCCTTAGAAGAAATCAAGAAAGCAAGAAAGCTTAAAGAAAGACCCTTCATAGCCAAGGAATTAATTAAGGCTAAGAGGTAACCCATGTCTCAACAAAACCTATTTTCATAGCTATGATTCCCCTCTTAGGATTTCCCCATATCATTGTGTATTGATGATTGTGATATTATTATTGATGATTGGTGGGATGATTCCATGGGTGATCTTGATGATGAGAGGTTCTTGATAATTATGGTGTTCTTGATAATTATATGACATTCTTGATGATTATATGATGTTCTTGATAATTGTAAGATGTTCTTGATGTTTATGTGATATTCTTACCGAATCTTGATATTAGAAGATGAATTGTGTCCTTGTTGATTTAAAAGTGATTAGAACCCTAGGTTGTATCGTATGATATCGTTCTTGGTATATGGGGTGGGAATTCGCATGATTGGAGGTTGATTATGTTTAGAAAAGCATGATAGGTTATGTGCTGTAAGTTTCTTGATTTTGATCCGTTAATTGCCTACGTGTGTTATCAATTGCGTTAGAAAGTGTCTAAGCATGGTTTCGGGTTCCACAAAGGTTCCCGGGGCATTTTTTTGATGAAAGAGTCAGTGGGGGGTAGGGGACCCGCCACCTACCCGTGGCCTTCTTGGGCAACGCCGGCAACGGGCAGCTGCCCGCCGGGCACCCGCTGCCCGGATTTGCTACCGCCGGCGGGTGATCCCTCACCCACCGGCTACCCGCTGGTTTGAACCCCGCATCGGGATCCTGGCTTCCCCGTTTGATGTTCCCCCGACCCCCGTGGTGTCCCAACGGACTCCGTCTATCGTGCCTATGTCTAGTTTGATATTTCGGGTACCGTTCGTAGGTTGTATGAGTCATATATATTGCATGCTATTTGAATTGGTATCCCGTTGACCTAGGTGAAAGAAGTATGAACCCCTTAGGATTATTCTTAGTATGTGAAGGATCACGCATAGGTTTTGTTATACATTTTCTCCCCCTTCCCAATGTCTTAATGTGAGTTGAATGTGCTTGCTATGTGTTATGTGTGCATGATACCCCAATCCGGTTGCGATCGGATTGGTTATTCCTGAGCTGCGGTTCAGAAGCTGGCTGCGGTCAGATTTACACTCTTGGGCTGCGGTCCACCGTTTGGTTGCGATCAAACGTTTCTACATGAGCTGCGGTTCATACTTTCCTGGCTGCGGTCAGATGACATACTCTAGGGCTGCGGTCCACTGTTTGGTTGCGATTAAACTATGATGAGCTGCAGTTCATCAGTCGGTTGCGATCGACCCCTCCGTGTTGCGATACGGGACAGGGTGCTGCGGGGCCGTGTCAGAGCTATATGCGCTGACCCTCATGTATGGGCATGCGATTGGTCCAGTGGCGCCAACAAAGTGTGCTATGTGATGAAATACGGATGAGTTGTTGTTATGAGTGTCTTGGGGATGTGACTAGGGGATTTACACTGGGAATCGCATGCGTTGGGTTATGGTCATTAATTATGCTTATCTTTACCTATCTTGCCTGTTTGTAACTAAATATGTTGGTATAACTGCTGTCTGTGCTTAGCCCTATCTGATGAGTGTATCCCTGTTTTAAAAGCTAGAGTTCGTAGGATATATCTTCATGTTCAAAATGGTTTTCGTATATCTATATATATCTATATTTATTGTATTTCAACGCGTTGGAGTGGGTTACCAGCATCTCTCGCTGAACAGATATATTTGGCTTTCAGGCACAGAAGAGTAAGTCACTGGAGCGCGCTAGAACTTGGAGCGTAAAAGTAGATAGTTTCCCTTTTGGCCTGCATGTCATGTCTATGCGTTTGCATTATTGAGGATATTAGTTAGTTCGCCTGTGCACCTGAGTTCTCTAACTTAGGTGTGGCATAGCACCCCGTACTCTTTTGTATCGTATTTTGGGATTTAATGAGATTCTATCTTTATTATATAAGTTTTAAAAGTCTTAAAAATCTGGGGTGTTACAGTTGGTATTAGAGCCTAAATTTGACCCTAGGATGAGACTCTTAAGACCAGACTTTAGGACACTAAGCTTAAACTCTAGGTACTTAGGAACATAAGATTTAGGAATCATAGGACGCGCGGTGAGATTGTGAAACCTACACATAACCCCCCTCACTTAATCCCTCTCTGACTTAAAGGAACTCCCCCCATCACTTATTGCATCAAGGTGAGAATACAAAATACAATCGACCTATGAACACCAGGATGGCACCAAAAAGGAGACAGACAGGAACACCAAAACTCCCCACTCAGGAATTCTTGACACAGAATCTACAACGCCTGGCCCAAATTGCCCCGGCACTGAGTACCACCATTCCCCAACCCTTACCAAGTCTCGGCACATCAACCACCCACCTTCTCGGGGAATGAAGACCCCACGGTCCTCGAGGAATGGATCGGAACTTTTGACAAGATATTCCGGACAACAGAATGCCTAGAAGACCACCAAGTCAGAATAGCCTCCTTCTACTTCAGGCACGAGGCCGATGCCTGGTGGGCCCACGAGGGGCCCGCATGTGAACAAAACCTCGAATTTAACTGGGAAACTCTAAAAACACGACTACGAGAACAATTCTACCCCAATCATCTAAGAGCCACCGTATATGAAGAGTTCCTCCACCTAAAACAAGGTGCAGCCCCAATCACGGAATACTACCAACGATTCCACCGGCTGGCCCGCCTCATCCCCGAGCTAGTACCCACCGAGAGGATCAAGATCAAGAAGTTCCTAACAGGCCTTTATCCCGAACACCAAAAAGCCCAGGCCACACAGGAGCCAGGAACCCTCGGGGAAGCCTATGCCAAGGCATCCCAACTACAACAAGTATTAAACCAACCCCGGGAGACACGTCTGGGGTACAAAAGGAAACCTAAGGGGGATCACACAAACCCCACCCGAGGACCTAAGAACCCCAGGGCCATCTCACCTCACAAGGTCTCAACGCCAACCATTCAGGAAAGGATCCTTACTCTAAGCAAAGCCAGGATCGGAGACAACAACATAGTCTCCGGAACCTTCCTGGTACAGGCCACCCCCGCCACTATATTGTTCGACTCAGGGGCTACCAACTCGTTTATAGCAACCGAGTTTGCCACTCAGCTCGGCCTCAACACCAGCACCAAGGTCCGACTTCAGGTCAAGGTGGCCTCCGGCGAAATCATAAAATGCGACCGCATGTACGAGAACGTAATGATTACCATCCAAGGGGTGGAATTTCCCAGCAACTTAATACAATTCAAGCTAGATGGGGTACAAGTGATCTTGGGCATGGACTGACTAGGGAAATTCCAAGCGCAAATCCTATGCGGAGAACAAAAAGTAGTCCTACGGGGACCAAACGGTAAAAGGGTATCACACCGCGGGAACCCCCAGGAATCAGGGATCAAATTGGTGAACATGATGAAAATGAAGAAATACCTAACCAAGGGAAGCGAGGCTTTCCTATGCTCGGTCGAGGACCTCAACGCCAAAACCCCCGGACCACAAACCATTCCAGTAGTAAACGAATTCACCGACGTCTTCCCGGACGAAATCCCCGGGGCACCCCCAGTCAGAGAAGTCGAGTTCACCATAGACCTCATACCCGACGCTGCCCCGATCTCTAAACCACCCTACAGGTTTGCACCAAAAGAAATGAAGGAACTGAAAACACAACTATAGGAATTGCTGGATAAAAGGGTACATCCGACCCAGCACCTCCCCATGGGGGGCACCAGTACTATTTGTTAAAAAGAAGGATGGAAGCATGCGCCTGTGGATCGACTACCGGGAACTTAACCAAGTCACGATAAAGAATAACTACCCCCTTCCTCGGATCGATGACTTGTTCGACCAACTAAAAGGGGCAGGGATATTCTCAAAAATTGACCTAAGGTCCGGATATCACCAAATACAAGTGGCAAAACCAGACATTCAGAAAACAGCCTTCCGGACACGCTACGGCCACTATGAATTCACAGTAATGCCCTTCGGACTCACCAACGCACCCGCCATATTCATGGACATCATGAACCGGGTATTCCGACCCCACTTGGATGACTTCGTCATTGAATTCATTGACGACATCCTAGTCTACTCCCGAAACAAGGAAGAACATGAAAGACACCTCCGCATAACCCTGCAGACCCTGAGAGAGCACCAACTATACGCCAAGTTCACTAAATGTGAATTCTGGAAAGACAGTGTGGCCTTCCTAGGCCACGTGATAGCCAAGGAAGGAATTAAGGTGGACCCCGCCAAAATCCGTGCCGTTAAGGAATGGACCACACTGAGCTCACTCTCAGAAGTCCGAAACTTCCTAGGCTTGGCTGGCTACTACGGGAGGTTTGTACCCGACTTCACCAGGATAGCCCAACCCCTCAACAAAATCATGCAAAAGGAAACCCCCTTCCGATGGAACAATGACTGCATCTCGGCCTTTCAAGAATTGAAGGATAAGCTGACCACGGCACCCGTGCTCGCCATCCCCTCCGGGGAGGAAGGGTTCGAGGTCTTCAGTGACGCGTCCAAAAAGGGATTGGGGTGCGTGCAAATGCAAAAAGGCAGGGTAATAGCATACGCATCCAGGCAACTCAAAACCCACGAAGAGAACTACCCCACCCACGACCTCGAACTAGCCGCTATCGTGTTCGCACTAAAGATTTGGAGGCATTACTTATATGGGGTGCAATGCAAGATTTACACGGACCATAAGATCCTAAAGTACATCTTCACCCAGAAAGACCTAAACATGAGACAACGAAGGTGGCTATAACTCATAAAGGACTACGATCTAGACATCCAATACCACGAAGGGAAAGCTAACATTGTGGCAGACGCCCTAAGCAGAAAGACTAACCACTCCCTCAACACCACCTGGATCCTACCGGACCAGTTGTACAAGGACTTCCAGAGATTGAATTTGGAAATAATAGAGCAAGATCAAGTCCACCCCGACGTCCACTTATTCAACAAGCAAATCATACCTACACTCTTCGAGGAAATCAAAATAGGACAACAGCAGGATCCGGAACTAGATAAAATCAGTCTCGACCTAACCCAGGGGAAGGAGGGGCCCTTCGAAATACACGAAGACGGTAGTCTCCGTTACCGAGGTAGGTGGTGCGTGCCCTCGACGCACCCCCACCTGAAACAATAGATCTTGGAAGAAGGGCAAAACTCCCCATACTCAGTTCACCCAAGGGGTGACAAACTATACCAAGATGTGAAAAGGTCGTTTTGGTGGCCCAACATGAGAAGGGAAATCGCAGATTTCGTGGCCAAATGCCTGAATTGCCAAAGGTTGAAGGCCGAACGATGCAAACCCAAGGGACTCGTACAACCCCTTGAGATACCACAAGGAAAGTGGGATTCCATATCCATGGACTTCGTCGGAGGGTTACCCCCAACAAAAACCAGCAAGGATAAAATTTGGGTCATAGTGGACCGACTAACCAAAACGGCACGATTCATTACCATGAAGGAAACATGGACAATGACACAACTGGCCCAAGCCTACTTGAGCCGAATAGTGAAGTACCACGGAGTCCCCCGGAACATCGTGTCCGATAGAGACTCTCGGTTTCTCTCACAATTCTGGAAGTCGCTGCAATTAGCCTTGGGGACACAACTAAAGCTGAGCACCGCCTTCCACCCCACCACTGACGGCCAAACCTAGAGAACCATTCAGACTCTCGAAGACATGTTAAGAGCCTATGTGTTAGACTTTCAAGGGACATGGGAGGGACACCTAGACCTTATTGAATTCTCATACAACAAGAGCTACCACGCAAGCATTCGTATGGTGCCCTACGAAGCTTTATACGGACAGAAGTGTAGAACCCCCTTATGTTGGGAAGACATGGTCGACCCAGTAGCTCTAGGACCCCAATACCTACAAGATACCATAACCAAGGTCAAACACATCGAGGAAAGGATGAAGGCTGCCCAGGACCGCCAGAAGTCCTACGCCGACCTAAGGAGGAAACAAGCCGAATTCAACACCGGGGACAAGGTCTAGTTGAGAATCTCGCCCACACGGGGGGTAATGAGATTCGGAAGAAAAGGGAAACTCAGCCCACGATTTATCGGCCCCTATGAAATCATAGAAAGAGTTGGGAACCTAGCCTATCGCCTCGCTCTACCCGTTGAACTAGAACGAGTACACAACGTATTCCACATATCCCAGCTAAAGAAATACATGCACGACCCAAGCCACGTGCTTCAACCCGAGGTCGTGGACCTCGACGAGTCACTAGTATACGAAGAAAAACCCGTGAGAATACTGGACACTAAGACAAGAACCACCCGACGTCGAGCCATAGAAATGGTGAAAGTCCTTTGGACCAACCATGGGACCGAGGAAGCGACATGGGAACTCAAAGACACAATGAAGGAACGCTACCCCAAACTTTTCACACCAGGTAACTAAGAAGAAGTCACTCGATAAGGACCAAGCTTTGGGGACGAAGCTTCCTGTTAAGGGGGGGGGGAGAGTGTAACACCCCGTGTTACGATCCCTAAAACCAATTAATCATTTAACCAAATTACCCAAAAGAAAGAATTAAATCACAATAATTAATTAGGAAAGGCCCACCATAGTCCACGGGCCCTCATCCCTAAACCCAAACCCTTAGTTCCAAAAGCAATAGAATAAGCAAGCCTATAATATTAGTACCTAACCAGGACTCCTAAATATATAAATAGGGGACTTAAGAGGCACCTAGAACCCCCCCCCCCCCACCACAGTAAACAACTCACCACCCCAAAGAGCTCCAAGAATTCCCTTAGAAGAAATCAAGAAAGCAAGAAAGCTTAAAGAAAGACCCTTCATAGCCAAGGAATTAATTAAGTTTAAGAGGTAACCCATGTCTCAACAAAACCTATTTTCATAGCTATGATTCCCCTCTTAGGATTTCCCCATATCATTGTGTATTGATGATAGTGATATTATTATTGATGATTGGTAGGATGATTCCATGGGTGATCTTGATGATGAGAAGTTCTTGATAATTATGGTGTTCTTGATAATTATATGACGTTCTTGATGATTATATGATGTTCTTGATAATTGTAAGATGTTCTTGATGTTTATGTGATATTCTTACCGAATCTTGATATTAGAAGATGAATTGTGTCCTTGTTGATTTAAAAGTGATTAGAGCCCTAGGTTGTATCGTATGATATCGTTCTTGGTATATGGGGTATTCACATGATTGGGTGTTGATTATGTTTAGAAAAGCATGATAGGTTATGTGCCGTAAGTTTCTTGATTTTGATCCGTTCATTGCCTACGTGTGTTATCAATTGCGTTAGAAAGTGTCTAAGCATGGTTTCGGGTTCCACAAAGGTTCCCGGGGCGTTTTTGTGATGAAAGAGTTAGTGGGGGGTAGGTGGGGGTAGGGGACCCGCCACCTACCCGCGGCCTTCTTGGGCAACGCCGGCAACGGGCAGCTGCCCGCCGGGCACCGGCTGCCCGAATTTGCTACCGCCGGCGGGCAGCCGGCGGGTGATCCCTCACCCACCCGCTACCCGCTGGTTTGAACCCCACATCAGGATCCTGGCTTCCCCGTTTGATGTTCCCCCGACCCCCGTGGTGTCCCAACGGACTCCGTCTGTGGTGCCTATGTCTAGTTTGATATTTCGGGTACCGTTCGTAGGTTGTATGAGTCTTATATATTGCATGCTAGTTGAATTGGTATCCCGTTGACCTAGGTGAAAGAAGTATGAACCCCTTAGGATTATTCGTAGTATGTGAAGGATCACGCATAGGTTTTGTTATACGTTTTCTCCCCCTTCCCAATGTGTTAATGTGAGTTGCATGTGCTTGCTATGTGTTATGTGTGCATGATACCCCAATCCGGTTGCGATCGGATTGGTTATTCCTGAGCTGCGGTTCAGAAGCTGGTTGCGGTCAAACTTACACTCTTGGGCTGCGGTCCACCGTTTGGTTGCGATCAAACGTTTCTACATGAGCTGCGGTTCATACTTTCCTAGCTGCGGTCAGATGACATACTCTTGGGTTGCGGTCCACTGTTTGGTTGCGATCAAACTATGATGAGCTGCGGTTCATCGGTCGGTTGCGATCGACCCCTCCGTGTTGCGATACGGGGCAGGGTGCTGCGGGGCCGTGTCAGAGCTATATGCGCTGACCCTCATGTATGGGTATGCGATTGGTCCTGTGGCGCCAAAAAAGTGTGCTATGTGATGAAATACGGATGAGTTGTTGTTATGAGTGTCTTGGGGATGTGACTAGGGGATTTACACTGGGAATCGCATGTGTTGGGTTATGGTCATTAATTATGCTTATCTTTACCTATCTTGCCTGTTTGTAACTATATATGTTGGTATAAATGCTGTCTGTGCTTAGCCCTATCTGATGAGTCTCTCCCTATTTTAAAAGCTAGAGTTCGTAGGATATATCTTCATGTTCAAAATGGTTTTCGTATATCTATATATATCTATATGTATTGTATTTCAACGCGTTGGAGTGGGTTACCAGCATCTCTCGCTGAACAGATATATTTGGCTTTCAGGCACAGAAGAGTAAGTCATTGGAGCGCGCTAGAACTTAGAGCGTAGAAGTAGATAGTTTCCCTTTCGGCCTACGTGCCATGTCTATGCGTTTGCATTATTGAGGATATTAGTTAGTTCGCCTATGCACCTGAGTTCTCTAACTTAGGTGTGGCATAGCGCCCCGTACTCTTTTGTATCGTATTTTGGGATTTAATGATATTCTATCTTTATTATACAAGTTTTAAAAGTCTTGAAAATCTGGGGTGTTACAGGCCCGCTTACCAACAAGAACCAGGATTCGACTGGGAAAACCTCAAGACGCGACTACGAGAATGGTTCTATCCAACACACGTAAAGGCATCCATGTACGAAGAGTTCCTCCATCTGAAACAAGGGACGACTACCGTCATGGAGTACCATAAACGATTCCTCGAACTAGCACGCTTCGCACCAGAACTAGTCCCCACCGAGGTAACCAAAATAGAGAGATTCGTATCGGGCCTCAACTTCGAAGCCCGAAAAACACTGGTGGTAAGCAGACCTCGGACCCTCAACGAGGCCTACTCCAGTGCCGCAAATCTCTATCGAATCCAACTACTCCAACGTGGGGTTCAAGAACAGATACGAAAGAGAAACACCGGAGGTGGAGCACCACCTGTAAAAAGGAAGAGAAACGACACCAACACAAGACCAAGCAATCTCACCAACCAAAGGCCGCCTCTAGGGAATAACGAAGCTAACACAAGAAGGTTCCCTTGCCCGAAATGCAACAAAAGCCATAGAGGTAAAGACTGCATGAGCAATCCCTGGCGATGCTTCAACTGCGGTGAAGAAGGACACAAGGCCTTCCAGTGCACCCAACCCCAAAAACCACGCCCCGCCACCATGGCCCAACACGGGGGCACCACTCACCAAGGAAACTACGGCGCCCCCGGGAAAATATTCGTCATGAGCCGCACTCAAGCCGACCTCGGGAACGAAAGCAATCTCGATGAGGGGAACCTAACCCCAGAAGACGAGGACCACGCAAACCCAGCGGAAGAAAACCAAGAGGACGATTTCTGTCTAGGATAAACTGGCAAAATTCCTTGTAATCACCTTTGTAGTAAAACTACTTATTTAGCAATTACTTCGGAATTATTATGAATAAAAGACTAGGTCGAAATTCGACACTAGAAGACGAAAGAGGGAAAAAGACAAGGACCACACCATCAAGAAAAGCCTAGTGTTGCCAATGGGAATTAAACCCTTAACCTCCCACATGCAAGACCAAGGTCTTAACCACTAGGCTAAAAGTGCTTCTTGAAACCTCAAGGGAACACTTTCTTCTTAAAAGCCCCTACAAATCCCTAAAACCCACAAAATCCCCAAATCAAAGATCCTTCTTCTCATTCTTCTTCTTCTTCTTCCTCACTTCATCCCCTTCCCTCTCCCACTCAGCTCACCGCCCCACCAGAAAATTCCGTCAGCCACACGACACCGCCACATGCCGAACGCCGCCACCGGCCGAGCGCCGTTCGTCAGCCCCACACCACCGCACCGCCGCCCAGCCGACCACCCACCTTCGCCCGGAAGTCGCCCACACCACGCCCAGCTGCAACCCGCTGCCAGCATCACCGGTCGCACACCCAGCCGCCACCGTCGATCGCCTCCCCCCCCCCCCCTCGCCGTTCGAAACAAACGAAGTTATCCCGCCCACCCAAGCCTCGCCGGAGCCCCGCCGCAGTCTCGCCGGAAAGTTCCCCGGAAAAACTCCGCCTTCAAGGGAAGCCCCACAATGCCAAAGAAACCCCTCGGAACCCGTACCCCGGAATGGAGCAACGCCGATTATACCGTAATCGGAGGTAAAGCCCTTGAACCCGACCAATTTTCTCCGGAATTGGTTGATATGCTTAAGCACCAAGGGCTTTTGGATACGTATCTCACCTTCAAGGGGGATACGTACCTCGAATTGGTGAAAGAATTCTATCAACATCTAGTGGCCACCAAACGGGGTGATAAGCTAGAAATCACCACCAAGGTCCGCGGCAAGGAAATTATACTCTCTGAAGGCCGTTTGGCCAAGCTCTTGAAATTGACCACCACGGGTGTGTCGAACTACGACCGAAAGGGGTGGATTGATACCAAAAACACGGGGTACAAAGACTATCTCAGGTACCTACTCGGGAAGGAGGAAGGATTTACCTCGGCCACACGACTGAATAGGAAGTGGCTATCGGCAGAGCAAAAGATATTGGTTATGATTGTAACCAATAGCCTCTTGCCCACGAACAATAAGAGCAAGGACGTGGGGAGTTTAGAGTGCACCTTTGCCTATCTCTTGAAACACAAAATCAAGTTCAACCTACCGGTCCTCATGCTAAAAGACATGGAGTTTTGCAAAACAAGCAACCGACTTAGCCTACCCTACGGGATGATCCTAAGTTGGATCATGGAGAAGAAGCGGGTGGACCTAAGCCACACTGAGGTTAAAACTGCGAATGGCATGATCTTTAACGCCCAGAACCTCCTCCGCAAGATATCTACTACACTGGAGGGGGACATTACCTCACCCTCGAAGAAATTTGCCTCAAACCCGAGGAAGAGCGAAGAGAATTGGTCGACCAATTGGATATCTCCAACAAAAAGCTCAAACGAGCAATGCAAGATTGTGGGGGTCTGGAGGGAAATGAGGATCAGGAGGAGGATGACGAGCCTAACCCATCGGTGCACCCACGAGCAAGAGGGAACCCAAGGGAACAAAACGAGGGTTCGGTCAATGAGCGCATCCTAGCGCAACTCAACCGGCAAAACCAAATCATGGAGGAAGGGTTCTCGAGGCCGCTTTGGGCACTCACGGGGCATCCAACTCCGGAGCAAGAGACCGAGGTAGACCCAAACTTTCCTATCACCACACCACCAGAAGTCCAGTCTACCCCAGCTAGGACAAAACGTAGGGCCACATTCCTCACCAGGAGGCCAAAATGCAGGATGTCCAGGGGTGAAAGAATGGATTAACACACCGGGCTTCGGGGACGAAGCCCCTCGTAAGTGGGGAGAGTGTAACACCCCGTGTTACGACCCCTAAAACCAATTAATCGTTTAATCAAATATCCGAAGAAAGAACTAAATTACAATAATTAATTTAGAAAAAGCCCACCATAGTCCGTGGGCCCTCTTCTCTAAACTCAACCCCTAGTCCAAAAAGGAATAGAGTTAGCAAGCCTATAGTATTTGGGCCCTAATTAGGACTCTTAGATATATAAATAGGGGACATAAGAGGCACCTAGAACCCCCCCCCCCCCCCCACCACAATAATCTCTCACCACCCAAGGAGCTCCAAGAATTCCCTTAGGAGAAATCAAGAAAGAAGAAAGCTTAAAGAAACACCCTTCATAGCCAAGGAATTAATTAAGGCTAAGAGGTAACCCATGTCTCAACAAAACCTATTTTCATAGCTATGATTCCCCTCTTAGGATTTCCCCCATATTCTTGTGTGTTGATGATTCGTTATATTAATCCTGATAATTGGTGTTATGATTCCATGGTGATCTTGATGATCTAAAAGACAAGAGGATCTTAATGATTATATGGTGTTCTTGATGTTCTTGATGATTATGTGGTGTTCTTGATGTTCTTGATGATTATATGATGTTCTTGAGGTTTAGGTGATATTCCTACCGAATCTTGATATTAGAAGATGAATTGTGTTCTTGATGAATTAAAAGTAATTAGAAACCTAGGTTGTATCGTGGAACTCGTATGGTATTATTCTCGGGATATTGGGTGGGAATTCGTATGTTTGGGTGTTGATTATGTTCAGTAAAGCATGATAGGTTATGTGCCGTATGTTCTTGCTTTTAGATCCGTTAATTGTCTACGTGTTGTTGTCAATTGCGTAGTTTCGGGTTCCACAATGGTTCCCGGGGCGTTTTCTATGATGAAAGAGTCAGTGGGGGGTAGGTGGGGGTAGGGGACCCGCCACCTACCCGCGGCCAATGTGGGCAATGCCAGCAGCGGGCGGGCAGCTGCCCGCCAGGCACCCGCTGCCCGGAAAGCTGCCGCCGGCGGGCAGCTGGCGGGTGAACCCTCACCCACCGGCTACCCGCTGGATTTTACCCCGTGGTGTCCCAACGGACTCCGTCTATCGTGCCTATGTCTAGTTTGATATTTCAGGTACCGTTCGTAGGTTGTACGAGTCTTACATATTGCATGCTAGTTGAATTGGTATCCTGTTGAACTAGGTAAAAGAAGTATGTACCCCTTAGGATTATTCTTAGTATGTGAAGGATCACGCATAGATTTTGTTATACATTTTCTCCCCCTTCCTAGTGTGTTAATGTGGGTTGCATGTGCTTGCTATGTGTTATGTGTGCATGATACCCCAATCCGGTTGTTATCGGATTGGTTATAACTGAGCTGCGGTTCAGAAGCTGGCTGCGGTCAGATTTACACTCTCGGGCTGCGGTCCACCGTTTGGTTGCGATCAAACGTTTTACATGAGCTGCGGTTCATATTCCTGGCTGCGGTCAGATGACTACTCTTGGGCTGCGGTCCACTGTTTGGTTGCGATCAAACTATGATCAGCTGCGGTTCATCGGTCGGTTGCGATCGACCCCTCCGTGTTGCGATATAGGGCAGGGTGCTGCGGGGCCGTGTCAGAGCTATATGCGCTGGCCCTCATGTATGGGAATGCGATTGGTCCTGTGGCGCCAACAAAGTGTGCTTATGTGATGAGATATGGATAAGATGTTGTTATGTGTGTTTCGAGAACGTAACTATAGGATTTATGCTAGCAACTGTATATGCTTGGTTATGTGCTTGTCTCAATCTATCATGCATTTTCTCTATGATGGAAAACTGTATATGCTTGGTATAACTGTTGACTGTTCTTATCCCTATCTGTCGAGTCTATTCCCTGTTTTGAAAGCTAGAGTCTCGTAGGATATATCTTCATGATTCGAAATGGTTTTTCTTATATCTATGTGTATATCTATATGTATTGTATTTCAACGCGTTGGAGTGGGTTACCAGCATCTCTCGCTGAACAGATATATTTGGCTTTCAGGCACAGAAGAGTAGACACTGGAGCGCGCTAGAACCTTGAAGCGTAGAAGTAGTTAGAAGGCCTGCGTGCCATGATTATGTATTTGCATTATTGAGGATAGTAGTTAGTTAGCCTGTGCACCTGAGTTCTCCAGCTTAGGTGTGGCATAGCACCCCGTACTCTTTGTATTGTGTTTTGGGAATTAATGAGATTTCGCCTTTATTATATAAGTTTCAAAAGTTTAAAAATTTCGGGGTGGTGTTACATAACCGATGGGGAGTCGACAAAACCTTGTTTATCAAAAGGTCAGGTAAACATATTACAATTGTTCAGGTTTATGTTGACGATATTATATTTGGTTCCACTCAAACAGGTGTTATAGATCAACTGGTTCAAGTCATGCAACAAGAATTCGAAATGAGTATGATCGGTGAACTGACCTATTCCCTAGGTTTACAAGTTCAACAAACAAATTAACGTATCTTTATATCTCAAGAAAAATATGCAAATGGCCTTCTAACAAAGTTTAGACTCGAGTCAGCTAAAGAAGCACGAACGCCAATATATGCAACTACAAAATCAAACCAAGATGAATCAAGAAAGCCAATTGATCCTACTCTATAAAGGAACATGATTGGAAGTCTACTATACCTAACAGCAAGTCATCCAGAAATTATGCTGAGTGTTGGAATATGTGCCAGATTTCAAGCTGCCCCTAAAGAATAACATCTCAAAGCCGTGAAAAGAATAATTAAATACGTCAAAGGTATTCTCAATTACGGCATTTGGTTTTCAAATGAAATTAACTTGAATCCTGTAGGATACAATGATGCCGACTGGGCTTGAAAATGCCGATGATCGCAAAAGTACCTCTGGTGGGTGTTTCTTCTTTGGAAAAAACTTAGTTGCCTGGCTAAGTAAGAAACAAAATTTGATATCTCTCAGCACAGATGAAGCCGAATATATAGATGTTGTACGCAGCTCCTATGGATGAGACAAATGCTTCTAGATTATGGTCTACATCAAGAGTGCATGACACTCTATTGCGACAATACCAGTACTATCAATATCTGCAAGAACCCGGTTTAGCATTCACGTACTAAACATATTGAAATAAGACATCACTTCATAAGAGAATTGGTAGAAGACAAAGAGATCAACCTGGAATACATTTCAACGAAGAAAAATCTAGCTGACCTATTTACAAAACCTCTTGATAACACGAGATTTGAGTTACTCCGGGCTGCTCTTGGAGTGCGCAGGTTTTCCATCTAATATATATATATATTTTTTTTAAATAAAGCTTTTGTTTTTTTTTTTTTGTTTTTTTTCTGGTTTGTTTTGTTTTGTTTTTTTTTTTTGTTTTTTTTTTGTTTTTTTGTGTTTTGTGTTGTTTTTTTCCTTGCATATATAATCTAGAAAATCCTCCAGATTTGCTCTCTGCTCCAGTCAGTTCTCCAGACCGTCTAACGAGTCATCCGACCGCACTAAAAGTCTCGCCTTTTTTTTTATTCTATTGTTTTTCCTCTCTCCTGACTGTTATACACCACCGTCTCCTTCCCCCTTTTTTAGAATCAAATCCCTAAAATCTCTCCCATCTTCCTTTAATTCTTCTCAAAGTTGCCTTCTAAAATTCTAATCCATGACAAAATCTTCCATCAAATCTACTTGTTATCCCGTACTCTCTCACATGGCTAGTCATTCTGATCTCAATCATTTCCTTCTTTACTTGACTGAGGATGAGCGATTGGATCTTTATCGCCAAATCATTCGAGGCACAGCTCCTATTTCTGATCTCTCCTCTCGCCGTGTTCTTGCGACTCTACTTCGCCATCCATCTCTAATGGAAGAATTGACCGTGAGAGACTCAAAGGAAATCTTTGCCAGGGCTTCGGGCATCACAGATGATCCCTGGCCTCTTGATGAGGAGTTCAACGAAGGGGATCTTCAAACAGAGCTTCGGGCTCGACAACTAAGGGCTTAATCTACTGTTTTATTTCTGTATCCTCTTAGGAAGCAATCACTTGTTGCTTTTTTCTAGGCATGCATCCATCTTTTTTGTTCTAATTTGCTTTTATCTCTTTGGCTGTGTTTGGTTGCTATGTGTTGTTGCTATGCATTTTTGTCTTAGGATCCCTCTGCCGGTCTATCTCTTGTGCATTTGTCTACAATTGCATTCACAGGTTCTCTACCACACCGCTCAGAAGAGGTCATCCCCACAATGCCTGAGCATTCATCTAATCCAACCTCTGCTTTAGCCTCTACTCCAGCTGCTGATCCAGCTTCTGCTCTAGGCTCTGTTCCAGAGGATGTTGGGGTTTCCATTCATGACATAGTCTCTGAGCCTGAGGATCCCTCCTTTCAAGCAGCCATTATGTCAGATCTTATTGCCAATATGCCCAACACTTCCCGTGTACAAATGGCGGTCCCAGTGATCACTGTGCCGTTTGCATCATCTAAGGCCAAAGGGAAGGCCAAAATCACTGATCCAGATGAACCTCCAGTTGCTCCTGTCCCAGCTCCAGCGGTTAAGAGAAAATTAAATTTGACCGAAGATATTGAATTTGTGTCTGAAACTCGCCCAAGCAAACGCTCTGAACATCGTCTGACTAGCCTTGCTCTGCGTACTAGATCTAGGACTGGCACGTCTACACCAACTCCTCCTCCAACTTCTGCTCGTGCTCCAAAGCCAGCCACTTCATCTAATACCAGGGCCTCTAAGGTATCCAAGGAGACACTATTCAGACCAATTTTGGTCTCTCCTGCCCTGGAAGCATTATGGCAACAACATTCCAGTCAAGACATCTTTGTTGAGAAGAACTTTAGCATTGAGTATCTTATCCGCACTTGCAACATCATTCCTCTTCTTCGTGCCCAGAATCTTCTTTAGACTATATAGAATGTGAGTGCTTACTCTGCTTGGCTAATTCCGAAATTCTAAAAAATCTACAATCTGATTCTCTCCTCCCAGCTTCTCCGCACTATCATCATGTTTTCTTGAGGGATGTTTGGTATGACTTCAATCCCTCTATTATAAATGCTTACTTTCAGCGTGATGTTTGTGATGATCTGTTTGAGCCTACTGGGGATTTTCTTGCATCGCACCTTACCCAAAATGAAGTTATTGTCTAGCCCAAAGATGGTTTTCCTTCCCATGTTCTTACGGCTGTTTACTCTGTTCTGTTCCGTTTAGCATCAAGTAACTGGATTCCAATGTCTCTGTGCACACCGTCACTAAGAAGATGGCTTCTTTGTTGTACAAAGTTAGGCATCAATTGACCATTGATCTTGGTCATCTTATTTATCATCATATTATGAGCTTTGCCAAAAAAGAAGGAAGCCAAGATTCATCTCCCGTTTCCGTGTCTGATCACCAGGATTTTACAACAACAAGGTCTACAACTCTATTCAAACGAAGAGCTCTGCCATATCACTCACAAGACATCTATGGACTCTCGCATCTTCCAAAGATCGCATTATGATGATCGGGCCACTCTCTCATCGATTCCACTTGTCCCTACTCCAGCTGATCCACCAACGACAGGCATAGACTCTACACCGACTGCTTCTACTACTAGCTCTACTTCGACACTGGCTGTGCTTAGACAGCAAGTCACCTTTCTCACCTCGCATATTGCTACCATGAAAGATGTTGGTCCTGATAGAGTGTAGTGAGAGTCTAGAGGGGGGGGGGGTGTGAATAGACTCTTTTCGTGTTTTGCCCTAAAGACCACCTTTCGGTGTTTTGGCGCAGCGGAAATATCAAGTTCGATTATTTGCTTTGCACGAGTTTATGTTGTAAGGAAAGCTTTCGGTAATAGTGATGAGGAAAATATGATGCAGAAGAGAAAAGCGTAAGTAAAGAGATAGAGAGACAAGGAATTTTATAGTGGTTCGGCTAACGTTGCCTACTCCACTCTTCTTCCACAACTTATGGAAGGATTGCACTATCACTTGTTATTACAATTACACAAAGACTTCCTTGATCACTAAGCCAGACAGCCTTCGTAGGTTTTTCAACTTCTCGAGTTTACTCCGCCTCTAGCAACTTCTTCTTCAGATTTGAGGTTGGTAGAAAATGATTTCTGATTTCTCCGACTTGATGAAGTCTTGACTGTGTGAGATGATTGCTTCGAACAAATGACAAGATTTCTTTAAGGTGTAATATGATGATCAATGAACTTTTTCAAATATCTTAGCACCTTAACACTGGTTTGCAAAAGCTTTAGAGAGCAGAGAGCGTTTAAGAGCTTTTGCATATATGGATCGAGTGAATGGAACCAGCACCTTCTTAGTTGATGAAGGTGGGTTTATATAGGTGATGAAGATTCATCCGTTGGAGGGAGAAGAAATTTTCGAACCTTTTAACCAGTGGATAAGGACCGGGGAGCTTCATGCATTAAATGCTCCATTAATGAGGTTGTACCATGTAGCCGTTGAAGGTGTGGAGAGCATTAGGGTTTTGTCCTTTAGCTCCAGGAGATGGTACATCTTCATTTAATGCTCCTTGGTAAACGTGTGCCACAAGTTGAGGTCCTTATAATTCTTAGGATGTTGTCAAGTCAGACAGATAAAACATTCTTCTCGTTGTTGAAGAGAAAGAATGCTTGGTGAGAATCGTCTTTAATAAATCTGTCCTTTCGAGATAGTTGACAACTCCTGATTAATTCTCGTTGCTGTTCATCACGCCTTGTGTCTTCTTTCGTCTTGGAGACCCTATCAACTAGACATAACTCATTTTCGTGTGTTTGTCTAGCTTAACACGAATTACAGGGGAGTTATGGCAACTCTCCTCTAAGACGAAAGTAGCAATCGAAAAAGTAAATAGTTAGGGGTCTACTTTCTACATTACATTGGTATCATCAAAATCCTAATACAAGGTTCCTAACAATTCCCCCTTTTTGATGATGCCAAAACCTATACTCTTCTTATAAGGCTGATAAAAAGTTCCATAAAGAATTTTTCTATTATAAAAGCATCCATACTTGAGAGTGTACAAGTCTTTTCTAGGATGAAAGCATTAATAAATAAGACAAGGACAAATAACGCAGACAAGTGACACGAGATGTGTGACAATGAGAGTTTCATATTAAGATGGTGAAAATTACAAAAAATTTATAATGAAAGCAGAACGAAAGGATATCTTACAATTCCAAGAGTTTTGACTTCTGTTGTTCAGCTTCCTCATGTTCACGGTCTTCCCTTTCCTTTTGGTGTTTGAGCATTCTGGTGAAGTCGATTTCCTCATTAATTCTTTTTTTGAGGACCTTTATCGAATTTGTCTTGACAAGATCTTCATGTTTTCCTTTGATGTTCAGACTTGTGTAGTTGTTGTAGGCTTCACGAATGTTTCTTCCATCGATTATTCCTGCTTTCCACCACGAGATCAGTTCGAACGAGTTCATTCTTTCTTGATAGCTCTTTCCCGACTCAGTGTGCACTTTGAAAGCTGCATTGTGAATGACACCTTGTGGAAAGTCTTTGGTTACATTTGAAAGGTCTTCAATCAGCTTCTTTATTCTTTCTCTTTCCTTGGATTCATCCTCTCTTCTTTTGACTTCTTCTTCACGTTTCTTCCATAACTCTCTGTTTTCTCTTGCCTTGTATAATTGTCCTTTGTCTTGAGCCAGACAGGAACGTTGCAACCCTCAAAACGTTTACCACTTCCCTCTTCATAGGGTACAAAATCCACAAAGTTTCCTATGTCATCCATAGTTACTTTGTTGTTCTTCATGAGTCTCTGCCTCAGGTTCGTCTGTTCTCTCTTGGAGAGACCTGTGAAGATGTACTTGGCTTTAGAACCAAAAGATTGGCGAGGCTTGAGTGATCTGGATTGATATCGTCCATGGTATCTTCGTTGTGAGAAATGGTGACCACGAGACCTGGATGTTGGATGGGACGGATTTGTGTTTCTTCGGCCAGAGTCTCTTGGTATCCGAGAAGGAGAGTGTCGTGCTTTTGGAGTTTCTCTCAGAGACGGATCTTTCGTGTTATCTCTTGGATGATCATCATCCTTATCCTTGTCGTCATTGTTTATCTTTTCCCCCTTTTTGGCATCATTGGCACAGGTGGTAGGAGGAACAGTGGAAAGCTTATTCACTGCAACTAATATGTCCTGGGTATATCCAAGAATCTGAAGAACATATTCACCCAGTTGGTAGGAATTATCTTGTGAGGTGTCTATCTTCATGCATGACAAATCAACACGTTCTTTGAGACTAAAGTGAGAGTGCTTGAGTTCGTGTTGCTGCCGTGTAATTTTGTTAACGGAGGTATTAAGCTCATGAAGCGTTTTTGCAATCCTCTCAAGGAACTGTCGATCAGATTGAGTTTGTTGAGGCGGTTGAGGCTGTTCTGGAGGTGGAGGTCGAGATTGAGATTGTGCAGCCATCAGGAGATCTACCTTCTTGCATAAGTCATCTAATACTTTCGTGTCTTTTTGCGGAAGAACCAAATATTGCAAATGAATCTTCTCGGCTGTAAGAACATCTACCTTCTTCAATGTTTGTTTGTGACGTGTCCATATGTTCATCTTTAGGTGGTGCTTCCCTTTTTCAACCACTTGCTGAGCTGAGAAGAATAGGTGAGGCTTCCATTTTTCCCTCAGTTGCTTCATCACGCTTGATTGGAGTCTCGTCCATAGGAGGAATATGTGGTACAATTGCACGAGACAAATCTTCTGGATGTTCAATTGAAATCTGTTGGGCTTGGTGTGAAGCTTCCTTCGTGTCATCACTGTCAGCGGGCAACTTTCTAAGTGGAGTTCTTTGAGGAAAGGTATCATAATCATGAGCGATCAATATTGGATCTGTAACACCCCAGATTTTCAAGATATTTAAAACTTATAAAATAAAGGTGAAATCTCATTAAATCCCAAGACATAATACAAGTGTACAGGGTGCTATGCCACACCTGAGCTAGAAAACTCAGGTGCACAGGCTATCTAACTAATATCCTCAATAATGTAAACGCATAAACATGGCACGCAGGCCGAAAGGGAAACTATCTACTTCTACGTTCCAAGTTCTAGCGCGCTCCAGTGACCTACTCTTCTGTGCCTGAAAGCCAAATATATCTGTTCAGTGAGAGATGCTGGTAACCCACTCCAACGCGTTGAAATAAAATACATATAGATATGTATATAGATATATGAAAAGTCATTTTGAGCATGAAGATATCTCCTACGGACTCTAGCTTATAAAATAGGGATAGACTCAACAGATAGGGCTAAGCACAGACAGCAGTTATACCAAGCATATACAGTTTACAACAGGCAAGATAGATAAGATAAGCACAATTAATAATCATAACACAATCTACAGTCATAATCAGCATATACAATTCTCACATAGGAAACAGTCATGGATAAGCACAACCAATAATCATAATTAAGCAATACTAGCAAGAGCCCTATAACAGTCACAACATCAACCCTTCTTATCTCTTCATGTAGCACACTTTGTTGGTGCATCAGGACCAATCGCATGCCCATACATGAGGGTCAGCGCATATAGCTCTGACACGGCCCCGCAGCACCCTGCCCCGTCTCACAGCACGGAGGGGTCGATCGCAACCGACCGATGAGCCACAGCTCTATATAATATTTATATACCTGACCGGTCTTTACCAGCCTGGTTAACAGTTGGGATGGTTCTCAACCCATTCAACTGCCCGTATAGTGGACCTTTGTCCTATATAATATTTATATACCTGACCGGTCTCTACCAGCCTGGTCAACAGTTGGGATGGTTCTCAACCCATTCCACTGCCCGTATAGTGGACCTTAGTCCTATATAATATTTATATACCTGACCGGTCTCTACCAGCCTGGTTAATAGCCAGTATGGTTCTCAGCCCACCCGACTGCCCGTATAGCCCGATTGATCTCAACCAAGTCAGAGTAACATACACACATAACATATAGCAAGCGCATGCAACCCATATTAGCACATTGGGGAAGGGGAAGAAAACGTATAATGAAACCTATGCGTGGTCATCCACAACTAGGAATACTCCTAAGGGGTTCATACTTCTTATACATAGGTCAACGGGATACCAATTCAACTAGCATGCAATATATAACCCTCATACAACCTACGAACGGTACTCGAAATATCAAACTAGACATAGGCACGATAGACAGAGTCCGTTGGGACGTCACGGGGGTCGGGGAAACATCAAACGGGGAAGACGGGGTCCCGAAGTGGGGTACTTTCCAGCGGGTAGCCGGTGGGTGAGGGTTCACCCGTCGGTTGCCCGCCGGCGTTACTGTTCCGGGCAGCTGCCTGCCCGCCGGCTGCCCGCTGCCGGAGCTACCCTTTTTGGCCGCGGGTAGGTGGCGTGTCCCCTACCCCCCCACTGACTCTTTTACACCAAAAACGCCCCGGGAACCTTTGTGGAACCCGAAACCAAGCTTAGACACTTTCAAACGCAATTGATAACACACATAGACAATTAACGGATCAAAATTAGGAAACAAACGGCACATAACCTATCATGCTTTTCTAAACATAATATACACCCAATCATGCAAAATCCCACCCAACATACCAAGAATAATACGATACGAATTCCACGATATAACCTAGGGTTCTAATTATTTTTAAATCAACGAGAACACAATTCATCCTCCAAAATCAAGATTCGGTAGGAATATCATATAACTATCAAGAACCTCATATAATCATTTAAGAACATCAAGAACACCATGTAATTATCAAGAACGTCATATAATCATCAAGAACACCATAATTATCAAGAATCTTTCATCATCAAGATCACCCATGGAAATCATCCCCCCAATCATCAATAATAATATCACAAATCATCAATACACAATAATATGGGGAAATCCTAAGAGGGGAATCATAGCCTTAATTACCTCTTAGCCTTAATTATTTCCTTGGCTATGAAGGGTCTTTCTTTAAGCTTTCTTGCTTTCTTGATTTCTTCTAAGGGAATTCTTGGAGCTCTTTGGGGTGGTGGGACGTTTATTGTGGTGGGGGGGTTCTAGGTGCCTCTTAAGTCCCCTATTTATATATTTCGGAGTCCTAGTTAGGAACTAATATTATAGGCTTGCAAATTCTATTTCTTTTGGGACTAAGGATTGGGTTTAGGGATAAGGGCCCGTGGACTATGGTGGGCCTTTCCTAATTAATTCTTGTGATTTAATTCTTTCTTTTGGGTAATTGATTAAATGATTTAATTGATTTTAGGGATCGTAACACGGGGTGTTACAGGATCGCTGTCATAGGCCAGATCATCTCATTGGACTCCCGCATTACCCAAATTATCATCGTTGTCATCGTCATCATCATCATCATGCTCATCATCTGCATCTTCGACATCATCGTCATCATTATCTTCATCTTCCTCATTCATGTCACTTTCGTCTTTCTCAATTTCTCGTCCATGCTCATCTTTCGAGCCACTGGTATTGCAGTTTGGATCATTATGGTGATCTTTCTCTAAAGTGGTTTTGACTTTTGATAGCAGCAAGGCATATCGAAGGTTCTTTAGTTCTTCTTCAACTGCTAGATCCAATGGTGGCTTGTTAAGTTCAATGCAGAGAGGGGCTTTGTCTTTCCCAAGAGTTCGATTTGTCATCTTGTAGGAGAACACTCGTCGTATTTCTTCAAGACGAAGTGCTTTGGAGACATCATCTGTACCAATCCATTCCAGGGCAAATTGTTCTTCGTCTTGCATGGCTTCAAAGGTTTCAATGAACGTACTTAAGGGGGCTGTGTGCCACTTTTGCCACTGCAAAACTCGTTGATAGTCACTTTCAATGGATTCTCGGAGCACTTGATCTCGTGATGGTGGTGGAACTGTTTCTTTGGGAATTGGAGTTGTTACTTGTGGAATAGCTAGAGTTGCTATTGGTATTACAGGTGTCTCGTCTACCAATGCAGGTTCTTGTGTCCGATTTACCTACTCTGCACTAGTAGGTTCTTGTGGTAGAGATGGAACTTCAATCATTGCATCAGTCACCTCTTTCGTCTTTTCTGGAGAACCAGGTTCTTGTGGAAGACTTAAGCGACTGGCCTCCATTTCTACATCAGCAGGTTGTTGTGTCAACCCTTGAGGAAGTTGCTCTGCTAAAGTAGGTTCTTGTGGATGGGGGACAGGGGAGGAGATGTGACCAAGTTCTGGTACTTGATGATCAGAAGGTCTTTCTGGTGAGACAACTCTCGGTTGATCTTCCCCCTGGAGAGGTGCTTCTTTCGTGCTTACTTCCCCTTGAGGAGGTGCGTCTCTCGTGTCTCCTACTTTCGGTGTAGTATCTTTCTTCGGGGAATGCTTTGGTTTGACAGGAGAACGAAAGTGACCCTTTTTACCAAGTCTTGAAAGGATCAGATTGTCTTCTTCGGAAGAGTCTTGCACAACTATTTTTACCAGTGATGGAGATTTTGGAGGTGGGGTTGTATTCTTCTTCCTTTGGGGAGATTTTGGAGGTGTTGGCAATGGTTGATCATCATCAGTCCTCTTTATCTTATCCCGAGAGGAGCGTTTTTCTTTACTTTGTCGTTTTGGCTTGGGTTGATCATCTTCGGATGCCTTTGGCATTCTGGACTTTCGTTTGGTTTTAACCAAATCAACTGGAATCCCCAGTTCCAATGCTTTCTGCTTGTCATAGCCAGATGGCTTCTACTTCATGTGGCAAGCTTTCGGTCCTGGCCGAATTCCTGGTCGCATTAAAACTCCTTTAGTGACAAGAAGATGACTTATCATAAATCTGTACCCTAGTTTATTGTTGATGTCTCCTGGACTCTTCCTATGATAGGTGATGGTGTGAACAAGATTGTTGAAAATAATCTTCGACCAGTCAACCTTAAGTTCATGAAGAAAGGCATGCAGCATCTTTAGTTTCTCTTTTGTCACATCATTGGTGCCTGAAGTCTTATGATCAACAACCTTATTGAAAATGTCAACTGTAAATTCATAATTTATCCGAAACCACTTCTTCTTTAATGGCCACGTGATCTCTGTCTTTAAAGGGGTTTGGTTGTTCTTGATAGACTCATAGAAATCTTCCGGATCGTAGTGATAATAAGTAAGGTTGGATTTGTAAGACTCATCTCTTTGTGGAAACCCGTAGGTGGCTCGAATGTCTTCAGAAGTGAGGACCACTTGATGATTGTGGACTCTGGAAGTGATGGTCAGAGAGTTGGAAGATATGTATTCATTCATGTAGAACTGTGTTACGTCGATGGGATACCGTATTGTGTAGAGATGTGTAATGAACCTGTACAATCCAGATTCCATGAGCAATCGTATGATATCTTCGCCAAATCTTCGATCTAACACGTACTCGAGAAATCCATGGGCATCCCACATGCTGCCTCCAATAATAAATGGAACTCTGGATTCAATAAATCGCATGTCTTCGGTTGGAAAGCTTGGAACTTCCAGGGTAGAAGGGGTTTCTGGTTCTTTTTCAGAGGATGTAGCTTGTGTATTTTCCGCCAATGTAGAGTGTTTGAGAGAATAAGTTTGGTAGCTTTTTCTGAGAGGTAATGAAAAAGGCGAGGTGTTAGTGGAATTTCAAAAGTTTAACCGTCTCCTCTTCTGCATATGGTAACTGATCAGAGCATGGGGGAGTGATAAGATCGTGTGCAGATCAAATTTGATCATTCCATACTTAATGCGGAGAGAGAAAGGTACTCGAGTATCTGTGGGTGCATTTAATGCACGTCAATTCATGTGTCAGTCATGATGGAGTAGTGGACCGTATTTCTTGGCCACACGATCCCCATGATGAACTATCTGACGGTTCAAATGAGACAGAGGCAAATGAGGCTTATCAAGCACGGTTCTAACCCGAAGGAGGATGAATTTGTCATAATGCAAGATTTGTAAGACAAATAAAGTCAAACAAATCTCTTATCATCGTAAGAGAATACATTTCCCGAGAGATTTAATATCAGGGAAATCCCAGTCCCCTCCTTTCGAGCGATCTTACAAAGCTCCTTTCGGATTTCATTATCGGTAAGAGAATACATAAGGTAGAGAGCCGTTTGTCTTTAAAGATATGTCCCGAATAAATTCATTTCCAAGAAGTTGTCCTTGATTCGGGATAGCCTCAGATAGATGTGAATGAGACAAGTAAAGTTTCGTTCACTTCTTTTAAGAAAAACAAAGACACGAGATTTTATTATTCATAAAAACGAGAGATGGCAGTACAAAACATAAAATACATAATCCGAAGGATTTGTTTTTCTTTCTCTCAATTTTCTTGACCTCAGATGCTTCAGCTTTTGCCTTCTTCAGATCTCCCCACATACGCTTGTACCATTTTCCGGTACGTGGATAGTTGGAACCCGAAGATGATTCAGGTTCTTCCCCCTTAGCCTTTGCTTCATTTTCATACTCTTTCTGCAGATAAGTCATGTAGTCCGGATCGCGGTACTTGCTGAGATTCTTAGGAGATTTTGGGAGGGATGAAATAGCTTCTCTCTGAGGGTTTTCGTCGGGCTCTTCAACAATGAACCCAGCCATATCGTCATACAGGGATGATTCTTCAGTATCCAATGAGATTTCCAACGGTGCTTGAAGGCTATTGCCTGGATACAAGTCTCCTTGCTCTTGTCTTATTTGTCTTGCGAGTTCACGGAGCTTGTTGGAATCTCCCCTTGTGAAGGGCTTTTTAGGAGCCATTTGTGGGGATGAGAATGGTATAGAAAAGCCAGATATAGTCCCCCTTGTATAGGAAGATTTAGAAGAGATAACGTTGTGAAACTGCTCTCAGCATTCAATGCTGCAATCAATGACTATGTATTTCTTCAACTGACCATTAATGGTGTAGAAGACTTTGAATTGACATTTTCAAGAATGTCATAATTTCAAGGTCAGAGATATGATTTCAAGATGTGTGAATGTCAGGTAGTCAGAGATTTATGACAGAAAACCTTCATTAATTCAAAGACAAATCACGAAACATGGATGAACAGAAATACATAGCTAGAGAACAATATTTGAACACAAGACACAGGAGATTTCATTTCTTTCCCTTTCCTTTTTTTCGTGTTACTGGTTTCGCCCTTGGTGACTTTAGAGTTTTTCTTTGATGTAGAAGCTTTTGGACGCATCGGTCCACCATTAGGACGTATCTCTTCATCAGAATCTCCTTCCACATACCCCACAAATGCAGATTTGCAATCATAATGTCGATAGAAATCACTGAGATCTCTATCCATAGTAGTGTTGTTCCATGCTTCCAATGTCAAGAACCCATTTTTAACGATTACAGGGGGTTCCTCATTAGGATCGAAAGATCTTGCATCTCCTTCAGCGTCTCTTTTGATGAATTCATCAAAGTCCTCAATTTCATAATCGGATGAAATGTTCAGAGGATTGATAGGATTATTTCCTGTAATGTGAATGCCTTGTTCATCCTCTTTTGGATGAGCTCGGGTCTTTCTTGACACCTTTTTGGTGATTGAGACTTTAGGAGCCATTTTAGAAGAGATGGATGCAATTTGAGCATATCCAATTAATTTCCAACTCATCCATTCCCTGCAAAACATCATCTTCACACGTATCATTAGTATCACAAAAATCAATATGACACTTGTTACCATTTTGTTCGAATTCTTCGTCGAGTGCGTCATTTTTGATCTGTGATTTTTCATCAAATACCACGTGTATGGACTCTTCAACCACCATTGATCTTTTATTCAACACTCTGAACGCCTTGCTGGCAGCTGAATATCCTAGAAAAATTCCTTCATCTGCACGCTCATCAAAAGCTTTTAGATGCAATTTATCATTAATATGAATAAAGCATTTGCATCCAAAAATATGAAAATAACCAATATTTGGTTTTCTCCCTTTATGTAGCTCATATGGCATTTTCTTGTACTGCTTATGGATCATGCTTCGATTTTGCATGTAGCAAGCAGTGTTGATAGCTTCCGCCCAATATCGTTTCGGGAGACCGGCTGCACTAATCATCACTCGTGCGGCTTCTCTGAGCGTACGATTTCTTCTTTCGGCAACACCGTTTTGTTTTGGTGTTCTTGCGGCAGATAATTGATGAGAAATTCCATGTGAATTGCAAAAAGCTTGAATAACTCTGTTCACGAACTCGGTTCCACGATCCGTTCGTATTTTTTATATTTGCAATTCTTACTCATTTTGTAGTTGCTTCAACAGCTTCGATAGAACTTGCTCAACTTCATTTTTCTTCTTGAGAAACATGGTCCAAGTGTACCTGGAAAAATCATCAACAACAACGAGTGTATATTTCTTACCACTTACACTTATTGGATCAACTGGTCCAAATAAGTCCATGTGTAGTAAGCTTAGCGGTCTTGACGTTGACTCGTGTGTTTTTGATTTGAATGATGATTTGATTTGCTTTCCGCATTGGCATGCATCACACACTTGGTCCTTCTTGAAGATAATATCTGGCAAGCCTTCAACTAGATTCTTCTTTGCAAGTTAATTGATAGTCTTGAAGTTTAAGTGGTTGAGCTTTATGTGCCATTCCCAATTAGCTTCATTTGAATTTCTGGCCATTAAGCACATTGAATCTTTGCTTGTACTCCAATCAACAACATACATGTTCTTTCGTCTTTTTCCAGAGAGAACAACTTCATTTGTGAGCTCATTTTTTATTAGGCAATTATCTTTAGAAAATTCTACAAGATATCCTTTCTCACAAAATTGACAAGTGCTCAACAAATTGAATTTCAATCCTTCAACGAAAGAAACATCTTCAATCTTTCATCCATTTTTCTTGATCGTGCCAACTCCTTTTGTGATTCCATAATTTTGATTTCCACCGAATATAACTTTTGGTCCATCGATTTCTTTGAAATTCACTAGATATGATTTATTTCTAGTCATGTGGCGTGAGCAACCACTATCGATGTACCAAACATCCTGCAAAAAAGATTAATTAACTTTAGGTACCCATACTTGCTTGGCTCCTTTAATATTAGTGATTTTAGGTAACCAAACCCACCTTGATCCTATTGAATTAAGATAAGGCTGTTTGTAACCGTTAGAGATACGATAATCATAACTCACTTTTGAAAACATTTTTGGCGCTGGATTTTGAAAAACATTTTTATATTTTGGCACCTGGGAAGATGATTGTTGCTTTGGTCTATAAAAAGCATTACATCTATTACACAACCAATCCTTTTGAGTGGGATGAAATTTCCCAACTTTATTTCTAGAAAAGCTTCCCTATTTTATATGAAATCTTTTTGCACTTGACTCTTTGACATATCTTTGCTTGAAGAATTTTTGTTGTTTTGTCATAGTGTAGATTTGTTTCGGCCTTTCAACATTCAACTTTGCTTTTGTTTGATAGCCAAGTCCCTGTCTCATCGTGCTATTCTGACTTTTAACAAATTTTACCACTTGAACTTTATTTTTTAAAGTAGTAGTAGAATTAGTCAGATTTTGAGGGGTTTGAGAACATGTGGAGTCATAACCGATTCCGGTTCTATCTCCTGATGGATTTTGTATGCTCACCATCTTATCCATTATTTTGGACAAGTTAGTGAACGTAGCAATGGTTGCCCGAAGGTTATGTTCTCTAACCTCTCTTGCTTTACACTCTTCTTGAATATGAATATTTTCACTCTTCAACTTACTCACTTCAAGTAAAGCATCTTGCAATTTTTATTCATTTCTTCTTTTTCAAGAATTAGAATATTATTGCGCTCCTTGAGTTGAGGATGAGTGAGCATAATCTCTTGACAATCTCACATTAGAATGACAATAGATTCATTAGAAAAAGAGGAATTAATAGAATTAAAAGAATTAGATGTTACCTCTTCTTCCTCTGCTTCAAGAGTCATAAAACAATCTTCACTTATACTCAACTCAAATGACTTGCATATTAGAGCCGTATCATCATCCGAACACGAGCTTTCATCGCTTGATGATGATTCCTCCGAATCATCATTTTCATTCGGTTCGTTGCTAACGAGAGCTTTTCTTTTTTCGCCCTTGAACCTTTTGCTATCGGATTTGTTCGGCGTAGATTCAACATTCTTGCCTTGATACTTGCTAACGATCGGATATGGACAATTTATTTTAAAATGTCCGGGTTTGCGGCAATTGTAGCATAGATTGTTGTTTTCTTCGACTTTTTCTTCTTGTGTCATGCGAGAGACAAATTTTACACGAGCAGAATTTTTGTTGTCTCCTTTTCGCATAAACCTTTTGAATCTTTTAACAAAAAGAGCAAATTGTTCGTCATTCATAAAATCAACATTCTTTTCTACTGACCTGGAGGTTGACGGTTGTTCGGCCATTAGAGCAGAATTTCGAGCATCATGAACATCATCATCTTTGGCCTTCATTTCGAACTCATATGCTTTTAGATCACTAAATAATTTGTTTGTTGACAACATTCTTAGATCTCGGTGATCGCGCATAGCCGTAACCTTCATATCCCATGCAGATGGTAAGCCTCGTAGAATTTTGAGATTAATTTCTTTTTGGCTAATATTTTTGCCAAGATCACTAATTTCTCCAAGAACTTTGATCATTCGGGCTTCCATGTCTGCAACACTTTCATTTGAGAGCATTTTGAAATCTTCGAACTTCTTCATGGCGGTTGTGAGCTTATTGTCTTTCTCCTGTTCATCTCCTTCGCCATTCTTGATGAGAGTTTCCCATATTTCTTTAGCAGTAGCACACATTCGGATCTTCAGAAATATTGTATCATCCACGGCTTTGAATAGAATATCCTTAGCAATATTGTCAAGATTGTTCCGTGTTCTATCATCCGATGTCCATTCGGGTTTAGGTTTTTGTACGTACTGTGGAGCATCCGGGGATAGGATAAACGTCGTATTGAATTTTAATATTTTGATAGGGCCAGTGGAAATAACGTCCAACATTTCATCGTTTAAAGTAGATAAGTGTACCTGCATACGAACTTTCTAATCATCAAATTTATCAAGTGAGAATAATAGATTTTGAGCTAAATCTTTCTTCATCATCATCATGAGAAATATGAAAGATTAATCCAATCACACACTTTGTAGAATGGATCAGCCTAGCAGTCAAAAACAGTTGACCCAATTAGGCAACGTGTTTTAATACCAAAGATTGGTATTTGTTGAAAGACAAGCTGACTCAAATAGGCTACAGGCTCTGATACCAATTGTTGGTATAAGTTAAAGACAAATTCTGACTCAGATAGGCACCCGCTCTGATACCAATTGTTGGTCCGAAACGAGGTAAGGTGAAAGTCTATAGGGGGGGGGGGTGAATAGACTTTCAAACTTTTTCGCACAGCATAACAATTGCTAAGCCAGAGATAAACCAAAACTCTTAACTAGATTGTTAGAGTATGGTGCACAGTGGAAATAAATAAATATAAAGTGTGTGTGAGATGTGAGCAGTACATATCGTGAGAAGCAAGCAAGAGAAGTAAGTAAAGAAAGCAGTAAAGAACACAAGACAATTATAGTGGTTCGGAGGTGGTGTAATCCTCCTACTCCACTTGCTCTTATCTGCAAGAGCAATTCACTATATCCACCACTTCTTGGTTCCAAGATACAATGAATTCCGTGATCTAATGCTTTCATCACCAAGCCCGCACTAATCACGCCCAGTGACACCACAGTGCTGCTTCGGGTTTCACGTCGCCGCACTACTATCCCAGGATTTCACGACTCCGCGTTACTTTCCCCCCTCCCCCCCACCTCCGACACTGATGCTTCGGATCTCACAGCTCCGTGTGACAATCCAGGATTTCACAGCTCCGTGCTACTTTCCTCCCTTCTCTTGTTTTGCTCCAAAAGAAGTTTTGTCTTGCTTTCAACTTCGAGACTCTGTAGTTGATCTTCAATGATGCGCTTAGTCTCTTTGATGAAGATTAAACACTCTTGATGATTTTCCCATGATAGCTCTGAGTGTTTTCTCTCTTTGAAAGTATCAAGTAAAGCACTTGATTTTTATGCTCTGTTTTGCTCTGCTTTTGAACTCTCAGAATATTTCTCTTTTTGAAGCGTTCTGAGTTCTTTTTCTTTTCTCACAATTTTCACTTGAAGATTTCTTTTGGTATGCTCTGTACCAAATGAGATTTTTTCTCAATGTATTTTTGCCCTTTGCTCTATGCTCGTGTGTTCCCCGCATCTTCAAGTCTTCATATCTTCACCCCGGACCGCCCGGATCCCACGAGTGATCGAAAGTTAGATCTACATTGGATCTCACCTGAATCGCCCCATCTATCCTCCTGAGGAGGAGTTTGGTTTAAAACCCCGGTTCGAACAGGAGGAGTACACCAAGCTAATGTGCCTTGGATGATCCACATCTCAGGGTCAGGCGCCGATGAGCACAAAAAATCTTAAAAGAAAATGTTTTAATTTGGAAAATATTTATTTTGGTCTTAGAAAAAAAGTGGCTAATCATTTTATAGCTGGTAATGAGGATCTGCCCTTGGGAAAGAGACGATCTCATTTTTGAATTCTTGTGTCTTTTTGTCAGAGATCTTATCTTATCTTCTGGCAAAGTGTCAGAAGAGATAAGCTAGCCGTTGGTAGAGCTTCAACTTCATGCAAATGAGTTCCCAAACTTCATCTGATATTCCTCTGGTTTTCTCACGTTTCTTGGAAATATCTGGGTCTCAGTTTTGTGTAGAATGGCTTCTCTGATCAGCTCTGAAGTGGTCCTTGGGATTTAAATACTTCAAAAAATATTCTTCAATTTAATCCCATACTAGTTAGACTAGTATTTTTCCTTCTGAGAAATGCTTCACTATAAGTTTTTCTTCATCTTCTTCATTCTCACGTCTGGGTGTTCTGATGTTTCAAACTGGCTTTGAACTTCCTCCCAAATTGAATTTCTCCTTTGTAATTGACACCCAATTTCAATTGACTTGTAATTGGAACCCAATTTGAATTTCTCCTTTGTAATTGGTTCCCAATTCACTTTGACTTTCAATTGGCTCCCAATCTAAATTTCTCCATTGTAACTGGCTTCCAATTGACTTTGACTTGCAATTGGCTCCCAGACTTCTCCTGGTGCTTCAATTACTTCCCAATTTGAATTATATTGACCATGACTTAGAAATTGGCTCCCAGACTTCTTCTGGTATTGAATTTCATCTCAATTCAATTGCTTCTCAATGTCTTCTTTTAATTGGTCCCCAAATTGAAATTGCATCCCATACTACAACTTGAATTGGCTCCCAATTTCAATTTTACATTGGCTCCCAACTTGAATTAATTCTCATGTGAAACTAGCTCCCAATTTCAATTTCTCTGAAATTGGCTCCCAATTTCAAACTCGGCTTCTCAAACTTGAGCGATTTCGCATAATATATCAGGCATCTTCCACTTCGTCCATACAACTATTGATTAAATCTCCAATCGTCTTTGATGTACTCCTTTCTTTCCATAGATGCTTGATCTCCAAGTCAATTTCATGCATTCTTCCAATATTAATTTTCTTCACGAAAATTCTTCTGGGATATCTTCTATGAGTAGCATTGACGTGATTTCATATCATTCATCTTCTTCTTCAATTTGTCATTTTGTCCAGACAAACTCTTGATTTTAGGCTTGATATCTTCTTCTTCTATTTTCATGCATCTTCCTCTGTTTTTCTCTTTTCCAACTTAAATAAATTCCTGATCATGGTCTAAGACTCTACTAGGCCTAACAAATAAAATTGGGGGATCTACAAATACATATTTGGCATATCAAAACCATTACACTTTATTCCTAACAATTTCCCCCCTTTTGATAATGCCAAAACCTATACTCAGTCAATGGCTTTAAGTCTTTGAAAAATAATCTTTTTGCTCAATTTTATTTGACAAAGCCAAGATGAGTTTAACAATGGTTTTCTAGACACAATCAAAAGAAACTTGTGAATTAAATTTTTAGACAAGCTCCTAAACGCATCTTGAATTAGTTTTATTTTGATCATCATCAATTTTTAATTTTGTCGTGCGTATGACATATTTCTTGTCTTTTAATTCACGAAAGTCTAATTACATTAAACAATCAAAATTAAAGACTCAAAGTAGACCATGGGAAATTATTATTGATATATTTCGAATTTATAGAGAAAAACGCAACAGAGGTTCGAAAATAGAAAATATCAGCTTAAGAGAATTTTCAGATTACCTTCTGGGTTTCTTCACACCAGAGTCTTTCTTCAAAATTTCCTTGACATGTTCTCTGAGCTTGAAGAAATCATCATTAAACTTTGCATTCTGAAATTTCTTTGTAATCTGTCCGGCCATGTAATGTCCAAAAGCTTCTTTGATATTATTGCCCGGAAGAACTCCGTTTTCCCACCATAAGACACATTCTTCGAAGCTTCTTTCTTCTCCAAGATTCATGCCCATATTTCCAGTGAAATCTCTTAATTCATACCACATCTCGGTTCTTTTCCTTTTGCCTTCTTCTTCTTTATTCTTCTCCTAGATCCATTGGGCTTGATCGGCTGCAGGCCATTTCTTGACCATGCTTGGTAGATTTTCCTTGGTCCATACTGTTGTTTGAGTGGCGGTACCTTTAGAGCATTCAAACCAGCCACGCGGTTCAGCAACCTTCGATGTACTCGTACCAAGACTGGGATTCGCGAACTGAGCAAAACCAATCTGAGATGGTCCTTGTGAGGATTGTCCGCGGCTTCAGCCTCTACCTTGAGTAGACATTACTGGCTGTTGTTGGCTTCCAAGAATACATTACTGGCTGTTGAGTGGCGGTACCTTTAGAGCATTCAAACCAGCCACGCTGTTCAGCAACCTTTGATGTACTCGTACCAAGACAGGGATTCGCGAACTGAGCAAAACCAATCGGAGATGGTCCTTGTGAGGATTGTCCGCGGTTTCAGCCTCTACCTTGAGTAGACATTACTGGCTGTTGTTGGCTTCCAAGAATAAATTCTTGTTGTTGCAAAGCCAAGTGACTGAGAATTTCTTCCCCCCTTTTGGCGTTATCAACCAAAAATGCAAGGGTCTTAAAATCTCGGTCTTGGTTTGCCTTCACAGTTTCAACACTATTGTGCGTTTCAATGGAAACGGTTTGTATGTTGTCCAGCTTGTTTGTTGTAACTGCGAGTTCAACTTCAAGTTTGTTGATTCGGCTTTCTTGGTCTTGAATCGCGTTGACTTGTCGCAAGTGGCGTTCATTGTTAATCTTTTCAGCTGCTTCTCGTTCCTTCTTCATGAGCTTAATCACTTCAAGTAAGCCTTTTGTCAATTCTCCTTTCAAAATTCTTTCTGCTTTGTCAATCTGGGTCTTCAAAATATTTTGATGCTCCATTAATTCCTTCAGATTGACTCGTGTATCCGTGTGTTGTTGATCCATCCTTTGATTTTGTTCAACCAACTTTTCTCCAATCGTTTGACAAACAACATCACTGGATTCGGCTACTTTGGCAAATAAGGATGAAAATATGCCATCATCTTATCATTCATCTGCACAAAGTTTTGAGGGGATCCGAATGGACTTCTATTCGGATCTGTGAGAACAACTGTATCAATAAGTTGCATCTCTTCTTCTTTAGGTGATTCGACTTCTTGATTGAGATCACCAATTTGTTCTTCTAAGACTTCTATACTCGTGTAATTGTCTGCAAATAATTCTTCATTTTCTAGAACAGGGTCCATGGTAGGCATGGTAGACTCAGTATGTTGTACTTGCAGTACACTGGATAAATTCTCTGTGATCTGTTGCCTATTCTCAGTAGCAACTTCTACTGCAACTTCCACTGGTATATCTCTTCTACTTTCTTCTGACATTTGTTCTCTTACTTCTTCTCGTACTGACACTTCTCCTCTTAATTCTTTTCATCTTTTATCCCTTTTTGTTGCCATAAACAATTTTTTTTTAAATTCCTTTTTATTGTTTTTATTCATATATTTTTTGTGTATCTTTTTGGCTACGAAACTTTTGATCTTTTTATATACGTAGGGATTTTTCATTTTGTAGGAGAGAGAGATAGAGAGAACCAGAAGCAAAAACATTCATTTTTATTTATCTCCTTCTTACAGAGAAGGAGAGAGAGAGAGAGATAACATAACACTTCTTCAACAGGCAGAGAAACCAGTACTCATGCAGTCTTCTGAGTCATAATCTCCTGGTGGTGAAGGACCATATCTTGGTCCTGAGTCACCACTGGACTCACTCTCCTCGAACATTGACCCGTTAGAGCTTGAAGATGAGTAGGTTTGATTGAAAAACCTAGTAAAGTCCACAGGGGGTCGGATGAACGGGTTGAGAAGCATCTGCTGAGGAGGCGGTGGAGGAGCAGGAACTTCTTGTGGCAGAGGTGCAAGAACTGGCAGACTTGGTGGAAACTTCGGAAGAGGCTCTGGTGGAGGTGGAGGTTGATAGAGCCCATCGAAACCGAAACCAGGAGGAGGTAGCACTGGTCCAAAAGTCAGTTGTTTTAAATAATGGAGATATTCTGAATTGCTCATATTCAGAATCTCAGCATAACTATCCGGTTGAACAACTGGTGAGAATTTCATGAATGGAGGCTCAGACCCTTCCATCTTGTCTTGTTCTGCCAACGAGTTCTTATCACCATCTTCTTCATATATGAAGCCAGGTTCACGCGGTGGTGATTCTACAACTGGTTGAATTTGTGGTGACTCCTTTTCTTGCTCCTTTTCTTCAGATATTAACACAAGAGGGTTGCTTGGTGTTTCTCCTGCCGTTTTACGTCCGTCCGTTCGTGTTGCCCTTCGGGGTTGTTTGAGAACTTTCTCCCAAGTTCTCCTGACTTTGCTTCCTTATCTCGTTTTCCTGAGACTCGCTGGACACTATCTTGCACCTGCAAAAATTTCAAACAACAAAATCTTCCACAACAGGTATGTCTCGGCTGTCTCCCAATAAATAGGGCGATCAGGGAGACTTATCGGTTCACTTGCAGATGGAGAGTAAATATTGCTTACCGTCGTTTAGAGTTTATGGGATGTGACGGATAGCGGCAAGACTTCTCATTGGCTGAGATGGCGGTGGATGGGAAGAGATTTGATGGGCAACGGTTTAGAGGGGAGAGTTTAATGAGGGGTTAGGTTTTAATTGCTCTGTGGGAGACGATTGATATTATTAAGCTGAGAGAAGGTATGGGGTGCCGATTTGAGAGAGAGAGAATATCAGTTTGGAAAGATTTGATCTAGGAGAGGATTATGGGGGGAGGTTTTAGGTTGGGTGGAGGTTTAGAAAGGGTAGGAGTTTATGGGTGGATGTTTGATACCCAATTAAACTCTGATTTTCCTCCTTTATCTCCTGATTTCCTTCTCAAAATCGTGTACCACAAACATAATAACACTCAAACATCTCGTTAGTAGCAAAAATTACTCCACAAATAGTTAATCACACATACCAATTATATTAAACTCATACACGGTAATTTCCAATCAAAAATTAAACACATTTTGGAAACTAACAAAATTAACATTCATATTCCAAATTAACATTTAGAAACATCTTTATAAAATTAGCACACAAATCAGATTCCAAAATATTTTAGAAACTAACAAAAATATTAACTTCGAGATTTCTAAAACATTTTATTGTAAATTATATCACATACATTGCATATATACGAAACACATATACAATTAACACTTTAAATCACATTTTGCACATAACACATATATATTATTAAAAAAACACGGTAAATCACTTTTTAGAGCAAATTGTTCATGCAAACAAGTTAGTTAATTTACAGAAACATGAACACATACTCAAAAACTGATTAACACATTAAAACATGCAATTTTAAACTAATTATCAAATAAAACACGAATTGCACATTTTATCAAATTAATTTGCATGGCATATGATCTCACGTTAAATAACACATGCAAATACACAAATAACTTCCTAACACATATTGCAAATTTATTACACAAAAATTTCGAATAAAAACATACATGCAAATACATAAAACAATTTATTCATATAAAACAATTTATTTTGAGCACAAGTATCAATTTAAATTGAGAGATTAAGTCCAGTGATACTTAGCTCATTTCGATCATTCCCAACTCGTGCCTTAAGGTAGAAAATCTCGTTTCGCATAAAGGCTTTGTGAGAATATCAGCAACTTGGTTTTCCGTAGGGATATATTCGATCTTCAGATTTTTCTTTTCAACGTGATCCCTTATGAAGTGATGTCGAATGTCGATATGTTTGGTTCTTGAGTGAAGCCCCGGATTGTGAGTGATAGCGATTGCACTAGTATTATCACAATAAATACTAACGTCATCACAATTAACTACGTAATCCTTCAATTGTTGCTTCATCCACAAAATTTGCGCACAACAACTTCCTGCAGCAATATATTCGGCCTCGGCGGTACTAGTTGCGATGGAATTTTGCTTTTTGCTGAACCAAGAAACAAGCCTTCCCCCCAAGAACTGGCATGTCCCGGAAGTGCTTTTTCTGTCTATTTTGCAACCTGTAAAATCCGCATCTAAAAAACCCGTTAGAGTAAAATCTGTACCTTTTGGATACCACAATCCAACATTGATTGTGCCTTTCAGATATCGTATGATCTTCTTTGTTGCGGCGAGGTGCCTTTCTTTTGGATTTGCTTCGAATCTTGCACACACTCCCACAGCATAAGAAATGTCCGGCCTGCTTGCAGTAAGATATAGAAGAGAACCAATCATTCCTCTATATTTTGTTTAATCGACATCCTTTCCATCTTCATCTTTTTCTAGCCTTATTGAAGTGCTCATTGGAATTTTGATCGATGATTTTCCATCAAGGCCAAACTTCTTTATCAAGTTACGGGTGTACATTGCTTGATTGGTGAATACTCCTTCTTTCAGTTGTTTGACTTGTAAGCCCAAGAAGTAATTCAATTCACCCATCATACTCATTTCAAATTTATTCTGCATAAGCTTCGAAAATTTCTCACACAAAGAATTGTTAGTGCTTCCAAAAATAATATCATCAACATATATTTGCACTAATAAAATATGATCACCATCTTGAATTCTAAATAGAGTTTTGTCAACAAGGCCTTTGGTGAATCCACAGCTTATCAAGAACATTGACAAAGTATCATACCAAGCTCGAGGTGCTTGTTTCAACCCATACAATGCCTTTTTAAGTTTGTAGACTTTATCACCTTCGCCTTTTACCTCAAAACCTGGGGTTGTTCGACATAAACTTCTTCTTCGAGTAGACCATTCAAGAATGCGCTTTTCACGTCCATTTGATAAACGGTGAAATCTTTGTGT
Organism: Ipomoea nil; assembly: GCF_001879475.1. Classification (NCBI taxonomy): domain Eukaryota; kingdom Viridiplantae; phylum Streptophyta; class Magnoliopsida; order Solanales; family Convolvulaceae; genus Ipomoea; species Ipomoea nil. The sequence continues at coordinate 431,677 of NW_017616885.1, forward strand.
GCGGCGTAGGCTAGGAAAATTCTGATTGCTTCAAGTCGAGCCACCGGTGCAAAAGTTTCATCACAATCTATTCTTTCTTCTTGAGAGTATCCTTTTTGCAACGAGCCTTGCTTTATTCCTAACAATCACGCCTTCTTCGTTTTCTTTGTTCCGGAACACCCATTTGGTTCCTACAACATTGTGGTTCGGCGGTTTTGGAACAAGTTCCCAAACATCATTTCTTTTGAATTGATCGAGCTCCTCTTGCATAGCATTTATCCAATCCGGATCATTGAGAGCTTCGTCAACTTCTTTTGGTTCAATTTGAGATAGATAACACGTGAACAATGCTTCCATGGTAGACGATCTTGTTTTCACGCCTTCATGAATATTCCCAATAATTAATTCTGGAGGGTGATTTTTGAGCCATCTTAAATCTGGTTCAAATGGGTGCATGGTACTGGGTGGATCCATTTGTTGTGTACTGGGAGAATTGGTTCAAATTTCCACATTTAATTCTTCTTGAAATTGATTACCAACTTCACCAGTAACTTGATCACAAACTGGGACCCGTACTGCATCCTCATTCCCACGTGAGGCATCACTCCCAAAATTATTATTAAAAGAATTTCCAACTTCTTCTGGATGAGGGATGGGATTTTCTAGAGAATTAATTTCCAATTCATCCATTCCCTGCAAAATATCATCTTCACACGTATCACTAGTATCACAAAAATCAATATGACACTTGTTACCATTTTGTTCGAATTCTTCGTCCAGAACGCCATTATTGATCTGTGATTTTTCATCAAATACCACGTGTATGGATTCTTCAACCACCATTGATCTTTTATTCAAAATTCTGAACGCCTTGCTGGTAGTCAAATATCCTAGAAAAATTCCTTCATCTGCACGCTCATCAAAAGCTTTTAGATGCAATTTGTCATTAATATGAATAAAACATTTGCATCCAAAAATATGAAAATAACCAATATTTGGTTTTCTCCCATTATAAAGCTCATATGGCGTCTTCTAGTACTGCTTATGGATCATGTTTCGATTTTGCGTGTAGCAAGCAGTGTTGATAGCTTCCGCCCAATATCGTTTCGGGAGACCGGCAACACTAATCATCACTCGTGCGGCTTCTTTGAGCGTCCGATTTCTTCTTTCGGCAACACTGTTTTGTTGTGGTGTTCTTGCGGCAGATAATTGATGAGAAATTCCATATGAATTGCAAAAAGCTTGTATAACTCCATTCACGAACTCGGTTTCGCGATCCGTTCGTACTATTTTTGATATTTGCAATTCTTTCTCATTTTGTAGTTGCTTCAACAGCTTCGGTAGAACTTGCTCAACTTCATTTTTCTTCTTGAGAAACACGGTCCAAGTGTACCTAGAAAAATCATCAACAACAACGAGAGTATATTTCTTACGACTTACACTTATTGGATCAACCGGTCCAAATAAGTCCATATGTAGTAAGCTTAGCGGTCTTGACGTTGACTCGTGTGTCTTTGATTTGAATGATGATTTGATTTACTTTCCGCGTTGGCATGCATCACACACTTGGTCCTTCTTGAAGATAATATCTGGCAAGCCTTCTACTAGATTCTTCTTTGCAAGCTGATTGATAGTCTTGAAGTTTAAATGGTTGAGCTTTCTGTGCCATTCCCAATTAGCTTCATTCGAATTTATGGCCATTAAGCACACTGAATCTTTGCTTGTACTCCAATCAACAACATACATATTCTTTCGTCTTTTTCCAGATAGAACAATCTCATTTGTGAGCTCATTTTTGATTAGGCAATTATCTTTAGAAAATTCTACAAGATAGCCTTTATCACAAAATTGACTAGTGCTCAACAAATTAAATTTTAAGCCTTCAACGAAAGAAACATCTTCAATCTTCAATCCATTTTTCTTGATCGTGCCAACTCCTTTTGTGATTCCATAATTTTGATTTCCTCCGAATATAACTTTTGGTCCATCGATTTCTTTGAAATTCACTAGATATGATTTATTTCTAGTCATGTGGCGTGAGCAACCACTATCGATGTACCAAACATCCTACAAAAAAGATTAATTAACTTTAGGTACCCATACTTGCTTGGGTCCTTTACTGTTAGTGATTTTTGGTAACCAAACCCACCTTGATCTTATTGAATTAAGATGAGGCGATTTGTAACCATTAGAGACACGATAATCATAACTCACATTAGAAAATATTTTTGGCGCTGGGTTTTGAAAATTATTTTTATATTTTGGCACCTGGGAAGAGAATGGTTGCTTTGGTCTATAAAAAGCATTACATCTATTGCACAACCAATCCTTTTGAGTGGGATAAAATCTCCCAACTTTATTTCTAGAAAAGCTTCCCTCTTTTCTATGAAATCTTTTTGCACTTGACTCTTTGGCATATCTTTGCTTGATGAATTTTTGTTGCTTTGTCGTATCATAGAATTGTTTCGGCCTTTCAACATTCAATTTTGCTTTTGTTTGATAGCCAAGTCCTTGTCTCATCGTGCTATTTTGACTTTTAACAAATTTTACCACTTGAACTTTATTATTTAAAGTAGTAGTAGAATTAGTCAGATTTTGAGGGGTTTGAGAACATGTGGAGTCATAACCGATTCCGGTTCTATCTCCTGATGGCTTTTGCATGCTCACCATTTTATCTATTATTTTAGACAAATTAGTGAACGTAGCAATAGTAGCTCTAAGATTATGTTCTCTAACCTCTCTTGCTTTACACTCTTCTTGAAGATGAATATTTTCATTCTTCAATTTACTCACTTCAAGTAAAGCATCTTGCAATTTTTTATTCGTTTCTTCTTTTTCAAGAATTAGAATATTATTGCGCTCCTTGAGTTGAGGATGAGTGAGCATAATCTCTTGACATTCTCGCATTAGATTGTCAATAGATTCACGAGAAAAAAGAAGAATTAACAGAATTGAAAGAATTAGATGTTACCTCTTCTTCCTCTGCTTCAAGAGCCATAAGACAATCTTCGCTAGAACTCAACTCAATTGACTTGCATACTAGCGCCGTATCATCATCCGAACATGAACTTTCATCGCTTAATGATGAATCCTCCGAATCTTCATTTTCGTTTGGTTCGTTGCTAACGAGAGCTTTTCTTTTGTTGCGCTTGAACCTTTTGCTTTCGGATTTGTTCGGCGTAGATTCAACATTTTTGCCTTGATACTTGCTAACGATCGGATACGGACAATTTATTTTAAAGTGTCCGGGTTTGCGGCAATTGTAGCATAAATCCTTGTTTTCTTCGACGTTTTCTTCTTGTGTTATGCGAGAGATGAATTTTCCACGAGCAGAATTTTTGTTGTCTCCTTTTCGCATAAACCTTTTAAATCTTTTCACAAAAAGAGAAAACTGTTTGTCAGTCATAAAATCAACATTATTTTCTACTGACCTGGAAGTTGACGGTTGTTCGGTCATTAGAGCAGAATTTCGAGCTTCATGAACATCATCATCTTTGGCCTTCATTTCGAACTCATATGCTTTTAGATCACTAAATAATTTGCCTGTAGACAACGTTCTTAGATCTCGGTGATCGCGCATAGCCGTAACCTTCATATCCCATGCAGATGGTAAACCTCGTAGGATTTTGAGATTAATTTATTTTTGGCTAATATTTTTGCCAAGATCACTAATCTCTCCAAGAACTTTGATCATTCGAGCTTCCATGTCTGCAACACTTTCATTTGAGAGCATTTTGAAATCTTCAAACTTCTTCATGGCGATTGTGAGCTTATTGTCTTTTTCTTGTTCATCTCCTTCGCCAATCTTCATGAGAGTTTCCCATATTTCTTTGGCAGTGGCACACTTTCGGATCTTCGGAAATATTGTATCATCAACGGCTTTGAATAGAATATCCTTGGCAATATTGTTAAGATTATTCCGCGTTCTATCGTCCGATGTCCATTCCGGTTTAGGCTTTTGTACGTACTGTGGAGCATCCGGGGATATAACAAACGCCGTATTGATTTTTAATATTTACGAGAGATATGAAAGATTAATCCAATTCACACACTTTGTAGAATGGATCAGCCTAGCAGTCAAAAATAGTTAACCCAGTTGGGCAACGTGTTTTAATACCAAAGGTTGGTATAAACTGATTCAAATAGGCTACAGGCTCAGATACCAATTGTTGGACCCAAAAGAGGTAAGGTGAAAGTCTAGAGGGGGGGGGGGGTGAATAGACTATCAAACTTTTTCGCACAGCACAACAATTGCTCAGCCAGAGATAAACCAAAACTCTTAACTAGATTGTTAGAGTATGGTGCACAGCGGAAATAAATAAACATAAAGTGTGTGTGAGATTGTGTGAGCAGTATATCTCGTGTAGAGCGAATATGTAAAAAGCAGTAAGTAAAGAAAGCAGTAAAGAACACAAGACAATTATAGTGGTTCGCGAGGTGGTGTAATCCTCCTACTCCACTTGCTCTTATCTCCAAGAGCAATTCACTATATCTACCACTCCTTGGTTCCAAGATACAATGAATTTCCGTGATCTAGTGCTTTGATCACAAAGCCCGCACTAATCACGCCCAGTGACACCACACTGTAGCTTCGGGTTTCACGTCGCCGCGCTACTATCCCATGATTTCACGACTCTGCGTTACTTTCCCCCCGTCTTCCACACTCCAGTAGAAACGTATCCCGTGATCTAGTGCTTTGATCACAAAGCCCGCACTAATCACGCCCAGTGCCTCCGACACTGCTGCTTCGGATCTCACAGCTCCGTGTGACAATCCAGGATTTCACAGCTCCGTGCTACTTTCCTCCCTTCTCTTGTTTTGCTCCAAAACAAGTGTTGTCTTGCTTCCAACTTCTGAGACTCTGTAGTTGATCTTCAATGATGCGCGGGTCTCTTTGATGAAGATAAACACTCTGGAATGATTTCTCTTGATAGCTCTGAGTGTTTTCTCTCTTTGAATATATCAAGTAAAGCACTTGATATTTTTGCTCTGCTTTGCTCTCTTTAAGAACTCTCAGAATATTTTTCTCTTGAAGCTCTCTGATTTCTTTTTCTTTTCTCACTTCTCACTTGAAGATTTTTGGTATGCTCTGTACCAAATGAGATTTTTGCTCTATGCTCTTTTCAAGCTTAATTGCTCTATTCGATCTCCTTGATGAGTTCGAATTTTCTGCTCTATGTTCTTCACAAGTTTGTTATTTTCTCAACTGCTCTATCTTCAAGTCTTCATATCTTCATCATTTTATAGCTGGTAATGAGAATCTGTCTGTTGGAAAGAGACGCTCTCATTTTTGAAATCTTGTGTCTTTTTGTCAGAGATCGTATCTTATCTTCTGCAAAGATGTCAGAAAGGATAAGCTAGCCGTTTGATGAATCTTCATCTCCATGTAAATGAGCTCCCAAACTTCATCTGATATTCCTCTGGTTTAACGTTTAGTGGGAATATCTGGGTCTCTGTTTTGGTGTAGAATGGCTTCTCTGATCAGCTCTGAAGTGGTCCTTGTATCTTTGGGATTTAAAAATATTCATTAATTTAATCCCATACTAGTTAAAACTAGTATTTTTCCTTGTGAGAATAGTTTTACTGTAAGTTCATCTTCATCTTCTTCATTCTCACGTCTGGGTGTTCTCAGACTTCAAACTGGCTTTGAACTTCCACCCAATTTGAATTTCTCCTTTGTAATTGACACCCAATTTCAATTGGCTTGTAATTGGCACCCAATTTGAATTTCTCCATTTTAATTGGCTCCCAATCTACTCCTGTGCTTCGAAATTGGTCCCCAATCTTGAAATTGCATCACATACTACAGCTTCAATTGGCTCCCAATTTCAAATTCAATTTGCAGCTTCAATTGGCTCCCAATTTCAAATTCAATTTGATCTCAATTGGCTCCCAATTTCAAATTCAATTTGCAGCTTCAATTGGCTCCCAATTTCAAATTCAATTTGATCTCCATGTCTTCCCCAATCTTGAAATTGCATCACATACTACATGTCTTCCCCAATCTTGAAATTGCATCACATACTACAGCTTCAATTGGCTCCCAATTTCAAATTCAATTTGATCTCCATGTCTTCTTTGAATCGGTCCCCAATTGAAATTGCATTCAATTCTACATCTTGAATTGATTCCTTTGTGAAACTTGCTCCCAATTTCATTTCAATTTCTCTGAAACTAACTCCCAATTCCCAATTTCAATTGCATGCTTCGAAATCAGCTCCCATGTGGAATTGCATCTCAATTGCCACCCAAGTGATTAATTTAATCTGGCTTCTCAAATTTTACCTTGTAAAATTGTTGATGGTGAGTTTTGAACTTGAGCCATTTCACATAATATATCAAGCATCATCCACTTCGTCTGTACAACTATTAATTAAATTTCCAATCTTCTTTGATGTACTCCTTTCTTTCCATAGATGCTTGATCTCCAAGTCAATTTCATGCATTCTTCCAATATTAATTTTATTCACGAAAATTCTTCTGGGATATCTTCTTTGAGTAGCATTGACGTGATTTCATATCATTCATCTTCTTCTTCAATTTCTCATTTTGTCCAGACAAACTCTTGATTTTAGGCTTAATATCTTCTTCTTCTATTGTCATGCATCTTCCTCTGTTTTTCTCTTTTCCAACTTAAATAAATTCCTGATCATGGTCTAAGACTCTACTAGACCTAACAAATAAAATTGGGGGATCTACAAATACATATTTGGCATATCAAAACAATTACACTTTATCTCTCCAAAATCCTAGCTTTTCTTCCAAGCCAAGTTGAAGCTTTGTCAAGACTTCAAGAGTTGTCTCCAAGATTCTACCTTTCATACATTTGGAAAGTGTAAGGATAGAAATGAGGTGTTCTTACTAGGTTAGGTTACAATACTAACACAAGGTGAAAGGTCAAGAATACCCTTACTAACATGGAAAGGTGTAAGGAACAAGGGAATTCCTTACAAAGCTCAAGGTACAACTTTGACTATGGGGTTGACTAGTCAATTACTAGTCCCCGACTATTAAATTTCAAGAATTTAAGGAATTAAATTACAAATTGAAATAAGATTAATTACTTAATTAATCCCTTAATCGAATTTGGATTTCGGGGTGTCACAGCCGCCACGTCCAAGCTTCGACGCCGTCGCCGTGTCCAACCTCTGCCGCCATCGCCTCCTCCATCCTCTGTCGCCGTCGGTCCAACCGCCGCCGCCGTGAAGAACTGAGGTTTAGCTTTTAGGGTTAGCTTTTCTATTGTAATGTAATAAGCTGTCAAATTCATCCAAAAATTATCTGATTGTATCAATGTGTGTGTTTATGCTAAACAATTTTAGATTTAAGCTAGGGTTGGGGAATTAGGGTTTGAATTTGTGCAAAATTTCTGTGAAATTTCGCTATTTAATGTTCATATCTTGAGTTCTAAGTAGACCTGGCAATTCGTGTATACGGGTTCGTTAACGGGTCGACACGATAACGACACGAACACGATAAGGCTAAACACGGACACCACACGTTAAGGTTAACGGGTTCAAATTTTTAACACGAACACGAACACGATTTGTCAACAGGTTAAACGGGTTGACACGATATACACGTTTTGTTAACAGGTTTCGGGTCGTGTCGACACGAAATTCGTTTAAACCCGCTAAAACTATTAATATATTTTTAAAAAAAAACTAAAATTTAAATTTAAGTTATATAAAAAAGAAATAAAATCTACAATTCAATCCATCAAACAAACGAAATAAAATATTCAATTTATAACATTCATGAAATGATAAAATAACATACAAAAATCATAATTAAAGAAGTCCAAGCTAGTTTTTAGAATAAAATTGAACACAATAAAAATTCAAATTTCATATTGTTGAACATCAATAATTGGTATATGATCTTGGCCTAATGTAGTAAATTCATCATTAGTCATGTTCATGATATCTTTTGTAATCTCATTCATGAAAATGGTTCTTAGCGGGTTATAAACAGGTTTGTGTAAACGGGTTCGTGTAAACGGGTTGACACGATAATATTAACGGGTTCTTAATATGTTTAACGGGTTGACCCGTTAAGACACGAAACATAACGGGTTCTTAACGGGTCAACCCGTTAACGACCCGGGACACGTTAAGGCTAAACACTAACCCGTTATTTTCGTGTCCGGTTTCGTGTCGTGTTAACGGGTCGTGTTCATAATTGCCAGGTCTAGTTCTAAGCACCCTGCAATAATAAAAATTTAGTCATTTTGTGTATGGAACTCAAAAAATAATACCAGTTAGTTATTTCCTTATATAATAAAAAACATTAAAGGTTTCTCTCCATTAACTTTATGTACCTATTTGATGTCATCACTAGTTGTAGTTGTAACTAATGGTGGATTTCCATTCTCTGTTCGGATCGACCTACTTTCAAATATATCCATGCGCTTCTTAAGGTCACGGTTTTCTTTATCCTTCTCATGGAGTTTAGCCTCTAGCTCTTTGATGTAAATAGATTTTGTGTCATTAAAGTTTTTTCGCTTCACTCCACCCCCATAACCATATACATGACCATGACGTTGTTGTCCAAAATGTTTTTCAACAATTTCAAGGTTTGAAAGTGATGGGTTAAACCTAATAATCTTCACAATTTCATTCTATAAAAAGTTTACAAGTAAACAAGATTAATGCAGAAGTATATCAAGATAAAAAGATTAATGCAGAAAGGCTAAATAATGACACTTATATTAGCTTACATATTTTCTTCTTCTTTTGTGCCATTTAATTTTTCAATTTTGCTTCTAGTCTTTAAGAAAATTACTCCCAAGTCAGGCGGTTGTGAATCTTTACCTCCCAATAAGTTGAGAAAAAACAAATGTTATTCTAGGTAAAAAAAGAAAAAAGAAAAAAAAAGACTTCATAGATAACTAGCAGAACTGCTTTTTTAGTACATTTTCAATATGATCATTCCCGTATCTAATGTTGACCTATTCTTACTGTTTTGCTAACTGATTTTCAGCATAACTTTCAAATGTAAGTGATTATTTAAATAAAAAATAATTTTTTATAATATATAAAACCGTCATTACCATATCAACATACCTAAAACTTTTCAGTCATAAATTTGTTAGTGACAAACCACTTCCAATCTTCAACATTTACTCCAGGTGGAACACTTTTTAAAGCCTCAGTCTTACTTGATGCAAGGTCTCAGAAATTTTATATTCAAAAGTGACCTCCAATTTGTCCAAAAAGTACAGGTATGCTCTAGGGTATCATCACGATATAACTCAATATTTGAATTATCAAAACATTCCTATGATTTTTTTTTTTTAAATCAAAACAATATTCCTATAAAATTTTGAAGAAAACATAAAATTTTAATTTAAATGTCAATACACAATTATTAAATTTGTTGAAAATGCAATATTTACTTATACCTTTACTACTTCCCACATATGCTGCTTATCTGTATTCTCTATATCTTTCCATGAAAACACTTGCATTGGAAAAATATTTCGATCACAGCCGATTTTTGCTAAGTTTCTTGACCAATATTGATGATTTTTTTCCCACTGGACAATTGTTATAGAATACAATATCAAGCTTTTCTCCTTTTTTCAAGGGTGCAATTTTTATTGATCTTGTTTTCCCTCTTAACTTTTTTGTCTTTACTTGGAGATGAAACTATTAAATAAAATGAAGCAATAAATATTTGTATTGGAAAATTTTTTGGAGTCAGACGAGCTCCAATATTAAACGAGCCACGGAAGTTAGATGAGTTGTAACGTCAGAACTACAAGAATTAGACGAGCTATCTGGGAGGTCTACTAGTAAATAAAACCGGGATGTCTATTAACCCTAAGCTAGTGAGCTCCGTTGGAAAAGTGGGTTATCATATCCTATAACCCTATCAGATCAAATACAATATACACGACACACATTTAATACAATTCCAATGTTTTCATACGTGTCATTCTAAGGTTTAGACCTTTGACCCAATATCATAAAATGAACACTTTAATTTGTATGTATCACATTATCACCTTATATAAAACCATCATTACCATATCCCTAGAACTCCTAAATGAAGAAAGATAATTAGTAGTCTAAATTATAAGTGGAAATATATAAAACTAAATAAGTTTCTGGGACCAATTTTCATCCGTGTTTACACCTTAGACCCAATATCATAAAATGAACACTTTAATTTGTATATATCACCTTATCCAAAAACAAGTGCATGACAACAGAAAACTTGCAAAGCATACAAGTGTAACATCATAGTGACATGCAGAATTGTTTGGCATGATAATGGGAACCTTACAAAGTAAAGGACAAGATAAAGTCCAACTTGGTCAAGGACTCTTCTCCTTCTCCTCTGCAGTCTGCTCTCTATATGTGTGTGTATATATAGTATAATAAAAAATTATTTAAAATTTTATTCACTCCTCCTAGACTACCAGAACCAATTTTTTTCAACCTACTATACGTATCTAACTTTAATTTCTTCCTATTCTATATATAGATACTCTACCTATAAATATATATAATATAAAATATTTGTGTTTCCTTATTAAATGCATTCCATGCGCTGATAAATATTATATTTGTGAGGTGACCATTATTCTTGTATTTCTAAGCCATAGAAATTATTAAAAGCAATCCATTCTTTTAGGATACAAACAATCCTATAAATACCCTATAATACAATGCCAATGGTCATTGCATCTCTACAGATAGAGACACAATAAAAAGGAAATGGAGTTTTCTTTTCTGCAGCTCACCATCGCCATAATTACCTTTGCCGCCATTGCCCAAACATCTTTCGTACAATCCGATTGTGACTCTGATTGCATTAAAGGATTTGTTGCTGCACATAACGCGGCCCGACAAACTGTTGGCTCTCCACCTGTTCACTGGAACTCCACCGTAGCAGACTTCGCCAAATCCTATGCCGCCAAGAGGTCTGCTGACTGTGCGCCGCAGCACTCTTTTAACCAGGCGTATGGGGAAAACATTGCGTTGGCCTCTGCCGAATTGTCTCCGGCGGATGCCGTGAAGTCGTGGATGGATGAGAAGAAGGACTATGACCACAAAATTAATGCTTGCGTCGGCGGCATGGAGTGCCACCATTATACGCAGGCGGTTTGGGGCGGTAGCACGAGTATTGGCTGTGCTAGGGTTACGTGCAAAACTGGTTGGATGTTTGTCTCCTGCAACTATTACCCTCCGGGTAACTATATGGGCGAAAAACCATATTAAAGGCAATTTTCTTTCATGGTTATTATGATCTTGTGAAATGCAGACAGCGCATTATATAAAAAGAATATAAATATCTAAAAACTACACTAATGTATTATCATGAAACAAATATTGTTTCATGCATATATGGATGTTGATTCAATTCAATTTAATTTGAACTTTTTCTTTTATTACTTCTGGCTAGCTATTCTTGAATTTTTTTTTCATGGTTCATGCATAAATACTTGGTATCCCACCGTTGTGAGTTCAATCATACTTGTAGAGTATATCTATTTAATATGCTGCACTCAATTAACTACATAATTTAGGGAAAAATAATATCACATTTTCACAAATTATTATCTCTAAAAGAACTTTTTTGATCAAATTGATAATCTACTCATTAGTCGAGTTAACTAAAATTTTTAAAACCAAATGTGCCAATAAATGATAAGCATAATTTTATTCGTTTGTGAACACATAAAACTAGTTCTCATTAACATCTTTATTATGCGCAAATTCTAAAATCTTACAATCTTGTAAAAATCTGAAAGTGGTTGAAATATTAAATGATTGTAAAGTATTTAGTATGTGGGCGAACCTCCTTGATTTTCTTTGTTGATTAGTATGTTCTTATGAAATGCAAACAGTGCATTATACAAATAAAATATAAATATTTAAAAAATATAAGTATTTATTGTGAAACAAATATTGTGAGTTCAATTTTGAACTTTTTCTTTTCCTTCTGGCTAGCCATAACTATACTTTTTTCTGGGTTCGTGTAGCATACTGATGGTATCCCACCATTGTGAGTTCAGTCATACTTGTGGAGTATATTTGTTATCCAAGAACACTCTTTAATATTCTGCACTCAATTAACTGCATAATTTATGGCATTAAGATTAAGTATAGCAATTTGATAAGAGATTATGTAAACGGCTAAGAAAAGAAGGGAACACATAGAGTTTGATTTATTAAGGCAAAGGAAAAGTGAGATTATTATATTGTTGATTTGTAACATATGTAACAGTTATGTCATTTAGTATAATACTTAATGATTGTACATGTATATATATTCAGATATTGAAATAACAGAATGAGAGGTCTCTCTCGCTTATTGGGTTCTTCATCTCTTCTCTACCTTCTTTCTACGACGATGATGATCGGACAGCCAATACTGAATCCGACGGCCGGTGGATCACCGGCGATGGCGCCATTGACGAAGGGGTTTGATGAAGGCCAAGGAGGGCCTTGGCAATGGATCGCCGGTATCGAAAATTGGAGCCCTAGATTTGCGATGAAGACGATCGTCTTTCCCTCTCCGATCGCCGGAACTTTTGGGGCTCCCATGGAAGAGCTGCGAACTATCATCCCTGCGGCAGACAGCAGGGAATCGAATGATCAGAAAATGAGTTAAACAACTCCATCAACAGGTTCTGTTAGGTTGTGGTTTAATGTTTAATGCGTTATCTGTCATTATAAATCATAATCTTTGCAAAATGAAAATCTATCACATATACATGCAAGTCTAAAGGCATATCACATATGATTATTTTAAATGGATTGCAATATCTGTTTATAGACTAAAATTGTCATGTTTGATGACATTGCCAGTGAAACTGACAATTTTGTGGATGCCCTTAACACCATTGAGTCTGTATCTGAAAGTGATGATTGTCAAACAAGAAACAGTTGGATCTAGTCTCTTATTTGGAGACCAAGGTAGTAGAGGATGCTATGCCTTAAGTCATAGCTAAGTATGTTGATAGCCTCTCGCCTAATTTGACATCTAAAGCTGGTAAAATTCCTGCTGGAAAGTATATTTTTTGGGGATTACTCTAGTGCAATGCCCTGCAATCATGATTCTGCAGTTTGCGTTTCCTTGGACAGGGTAACATGTGAAGATGCTTTCCGATTGAATACATCAGAATGTAATTCCCACTAAGAGTCCCCACAGACGGACAAATGGTGGTGTTTTTGTTACGAAAACATCCTCAAGATAATCATCAGTTGATTTAGATGCTAGAGTAGAGAAGTCAAATCACACATGTCAACAAACACAAAAAGTCGAATGCATATTGCCAGATATTCATTCTATTTCTAATGCTATGTTACCCTTCAAAAGTCAAAATTGACTCACATCATGCTGGTTTGCCTGAAGCAAACAAATTGTGAATTTTTTTTACACTGTAATCACTGCCTGGAAATTCTGACCGGCACAGTTTGAAAATTAAATTCGTAAAAAATACTTCTTGAACTCCTTTTGGCATGAAAATTTTTTCTAGAGAACCTAGACTTGTGGTATTTGATGCCTGTGAAAAGATTTTCTTAAAAATATGCTTTGGTTGTTCCAGAAAAACTATGTAAAGTTCTGGCAGTGTGCTGCCAGTTATTTTTCTGCCTGACGCAATGTTGGAAATATTTTGAGAAAAATACTTCTAGACCTTGGATTGTCATGAAAGTTTTTATGTATGTTCTAGACTTGTTGGAATACATATCTGCAAAATTTTGTGCCAAAATGTGTTACCTTTTTTCCCCATAAAATTCTGCAATCCAAGTCAAAATTCTGAAATTTTCTGCTGATTTCAGCTTGTATATCTTGCTATTTTGTGATGTTTTCATACCTATATGAAACTATGAGATAAAATGAGAGCTTGCTTGGAAAAGTACTGTTTTTGACTCCCTGAAATAAGAATGAATGGGCCCAGCAGCAAACATGTGCTCATTATTCATCGGCGAACGGTACTTCTCTCATTTTTCTAATTTATGAATTAATAAGAATATCTCTTGTCATGTCATGCATTGTGTGTACCACGCATGATACTCTTTGTTTAAAGTGGATGTGCATGACTTATTTGAGATTTTGGTGTCCAAGAAATAAAGGACAATTATACTGCATATTGAATATGCGTATCTTTAATTGACAATATTTAGCCTATAGTCTCTTGATTAGGCTCATAGAAGAGAATTTGTTATTTCTCTTATTGGCAATTAATTATTTGCTATAGGTCATAGCTATTGTGATTTTTCACGCAACTTATAAGTGAGATAATAGCATGAATTCTCAATATGGTTTTCATTGCTAGGTTGCACCTGTCGTTGCTAAACCTTAATTTGATCCTGTGATATCGATGGGATGATATGAGTCTAAATATTGTGATATATAGCATAAATATTGAATATAGCTTTGCCCAGAAGGAGAATTTATTGCACTAATTATATGATAATAGCACTATGACAAATTTCCAAAAAGTAAATATTTACTTGGTATGATTTAAAAGTCAATTGTTATTTGTCAAAATTCAAGTTCATTGGTTGTGCTAATCTATTATAGCATTGTTTCACATGAGTCTTTGACATTGAAATAAATACAAAATTTGAGTATTTACAAAAAGGATAGTACCTGCTTTTTTAATATAGTTTTGCCCAGAAGGCAAACTAAGAACATTAATTTATTTGTCACTCGTTATCTTGGGTGTCATTTATGATAGTCACATTGTACTCCGATAGTAGTTCTTTGAGTGACTAATGACTCATGACTCGTGAATGAAGTCTGCAACTTCTATTTTTGAATGCTATGCTACTATGCAAAAATGCTATGTGCTTAACAGCCAAAAGTGAGTCACACCATGTTGATTTGCCTGAAGCAAATTTTTTGGCGTTTAATCTCCCTAAAATTGTCGAATGTTTCACTCATTTTGTTAAATGTGTATGCTTGCCCTATCTGATTTTATATTGCTTTTGTGGTTAATTTCATATACATTTGACAACTTATTATGTTGTGATAATCTTTACGTTGTAGAGACCCATTTTTTAATTATGGCATGACCAATCGGGTCTCTTAGGGCAAACATAATGAGTTAGATATTACAATTTCTTATCCACATGAGTATTTTATAGAGCATGTGTGAAGGAGAAATTACTGAATTATCTGTTTTGGGGATATACTTTTGTTTTAAATCCAAATCTAACTCACTGCATATCACAAATTAATTCCTTAAGGATTGTTATGATTGTTATACCTAGTACATGGTTTCCAAATAAAGATTTCCCTATTTGCGTTATTATTTATAGTGCACAGTCTATTTCAATATATCATCACCACATCGTACCTCTAAAAAGGCTACCAAAGAAAACTCCGTCTCTTTGATTAATTAATGCCAAGAGCACATGATAGGAGACCAATATACATATCCTTAGGTACGCTGACTGCATACTTAATTAATGAAGATTGTTTCTCGGCATTAGGGGGAGATAAGAGTTCAAATTTGATCGAATGCCAAGAAATTTCATAGAATGAAAATATCTTCATTATTTAAATCCATGTACTAGTTAGACTGAACTGGAAGTTCAGAAGATATATATTTGCGATATTAGCAAATAATCTGCCAAATATATCTATTGATCATACTGATCATAAAAGAGTGACTAGGTCCCATATATATTCCCCAATTTGGACCAAATATATCTACTGATACTCCTTGACGCCAGAAGTGTAGGAGATCTATCGGTGTAAGAGATAAGAATCATTATACTAGATCTAGTAAATAAACATTGTCACTCTTGAAATAGCTTGAACAATTATGTCCTGCAGACGTTCGTTCAAGATGTCAAAAAACCCTAGTAAAATTTATAGGTGCTCCAAACAAACGTAATACTAGGGATGCGGAACGACCAGATCAAAATATCTTTGGGAAATGTCTAGAATCTGGTTGTTTTAGAAATTGCCATTACTTTTACAAATATGAGAGTTTTACAAAAAAGGTTATAGTTGTCGACAACACAATTGCCATTACAAATTGCTCGTTATATGATAATCTGGATCCAGAATTAGGCACCAGAAGTGCCATGACTATTTAATATATAAAGGAGCAATTAAGGCACAGCTTGACTTGCTAAAATGAATAAATTCTCTTTATAACAATACATCATTAACCGTTAACCCTGAAGGTTACAAATCGGTGTGTGCATGAAAGAGAAGTAAGAATAACAAGGTGATAAAATATGAAGTGAGTTTGTAGCCTATGGGTTCACGCAGAGACCCTTAATTGATTTTAATCAAATATACTCTCCCACGGTAAATGGCATTATGTTCCGCTACATAATACAATTGGCAGAGTAATAAATTTAGATATGCAGTTAAATTTATTTTGAGAAATCCTGGATGGATTCATAATTCTCGAAATGAGGATTTATTTAAGTATTATTATGTGTCATTATTTACTCTTTTTAAAGGGTTGCGAATGGAGTTAATATCCTCATTGAAGGAATAATATGTACCATTGTGTGCTCGATAAAGGATTGATAATGAACTTATTTATTATTTATTATCTCAGTCAAGATTGATGGTGTAAACATCAATGAAATATATAAAGAGCTTGATAATGTCATTTCATGTTTAAAGACTGAGATTTTTGAAATAAAAAGCTTGTGAAAGCTATAAGTATTATCTCGACTTGAAGATCGAGTTATTCTTTGAAGATTTTTTTATATACCAGTCAGCCTACAAATGCTTTTTCACAGGTTTATATGCATATAAGTGTCATGTTTTTATCAAACTAGAGGTTGCCTAATAATCTCTTGAAGCAGATAAGGAACCTTTTTGGACTCGAAGTCCCTTACATCATTATTGTTGGAGCACCATTATAGAACCAGAAGTTCCATAATCACAACATATTTGCGATGAAATTGCTAGAAAAATTTAGTGCTCCCCCTACAAATGAAGTACTTGAATAATGATTAACATATCTTCCGGTATCTTCGAGATACAAAGACATGACATTTATGTAAGAAACCATGATACGGTTTTAATAGGCTACTTGGGTACTGGCAGTTTTGTTTGATCCCCGCAATGCCAAGTCCAAACTGGTTATACAATGAATTTCCCTAAATGTTCAAAATGAGGACAATAACACTTGTGTTGCACAAATGTTATATGAGCTCTAGAAGAGCCCTAAGATTATTGTACACTACTCTAGTGACAATCCAGAAGATTTGTCTAGTCTATCTCTTCAAATTTTGAAATATATGTAAAACTTGAAGATTGTTATCTTCAGGGGGAGACGGGAAGTACATTTACTCGAATCAATCCGGAAGATTGAACGTAAAATCCTGAAGATTAAGTCATAAAAGACTAACAATTGCGCACTATTTGCAACACATAAATACATACATATCATGTACTCTTTACCTCACTAGTTTTCTCCCTTTGGGTTTTCTAGTGTGGTTTTAAACGAGACATGAGTATGATATAATAATGACAATAGGGAAAAGTTTCAAAATAATTGTTTAAATGGACAAATCCCAAAATCCTGAAGATTATGCAGTTTGCGCCCTGAAGGCTTATGGTTATACTTTTTTTCCCTTAACTAAGTTTTTCCAACAAGGTTTTCTTAAGTTAAGGTTTTTAATGAGGCGACCAATACAATATATGTTCTTACATATATCATGTACTCTTTTCTTCAACTAGGTTTCTTCCCACGTGGTTTTCCTAGTGAAGTTTTTAATGAGTCATGAATATATTTTCTATTGTACTCCCTTCTTGTCTAGGTTTTTCCCACAGGGTTTTCCTAGCAAGTTTGTTATTGAAGCAAGATTGTGGACAAATAATTTAACACCGTGTTTTCTTAGCAAAGTGTGCTAACATTGTTTGTTATTTTTGTATATTTTGAAAATTATATGTATATAGGTAAATGATTTGGGTGATCAAGAAAGAGAGCTTGGCTATAAGTTTGGTCAAATTGATAGATTATTTTCAAGGAGAAAGATCAAGTTTGTAATAGTTAGTTATTGGATTATTGTTTAGATTATTTGGTAATTTTTAGCCTTAACGTTTGGGTGTAAGAAAAATACCTAAGCGTGACGGTAACACCCAGTTCTTTTTGGTTAGTAAATGCTTCCGCTAGAGTATTAATGAAATTTTAATTGAGAAAAAGTATTACTGTAAAGGAAATTTGGAAATGAAAATTTTGGGGTGTTACAAATTGGTATCAAAGCAGTTCGAACCCTTGGGAGACTAGGCTATTAAATTTTGGATATGGGAAGTCTAAGAGCCTAGGTTGTTAAGTTTTGAGGATATAAGAAAATAGAAATGAATAGGAATTTAAGATTCTGGAAATATTGCAATAAGGATTTGTGGTGTTGTATAATTGTTTCAT
This sequence comes from Ipomoea nil, assembly GCF_001879475.1. Lineage (NCBI taxonomy): Eukaryota > Viridiplantae > Streptophyta > Magnoliopsida > Solanales > Convolvulaceae > Ipomoea > Ipomoea nil. Next base: position 450,020 of record NW_017616885.1, read on the forward strand.
GTCTATCTTCGATGATTGCTAATACTTGCAGATGGTGTTATATGACTTGGTGAGAATTGAAAATTTTGGAGGTAATACTTTATTTTATAGTTAAAATAAAATATTTGAAAATTGTGATTTTATGGACGTGATTTATTATGGTAAAAGTTGGTGATGTTAGGGCGTAATTACTTATTCTGGAGCTATTTTAATAAGGTATTCTTTTAAGTTACGAAGACGTAACTGTATTTTTAAGGAGGGTAGAGTTTAACACCGTGTTTTCTTAGCAAAGTGTGTTAACTTTGTTCGTTATTTTTGTATATCTTGAAAATTATATGTATACAGGTAAATGATTTTGGATGATGAAGAAAGAGAGCTTGGCTATAAGTTTGATCAAAGTGATAGATTATTTTCAAGGAGAAAGATCAAGTTTGTAATAGTTAGTTATTGGATTATTGTTTAGATTATTTTTTAATTTTTAACCTTAGCATTTGGGTATAAGAAAAATACCTGAGCGTGGCGGTAACACCCAGTTCTTTTTGCTTAGTAAATGCTTCCGCTAGAGTATTAATGAAATTTTAATTGAGAAAAAGTATTATTGTAAAGGAAATTTGGAAATGAAAATTTTTGGGAGTTACAAATTGGTATCAAAGCAGTTCGAACCCTTGGGAGACTAGGCTATTAAATTTTGGATATGGGAAGTATAAGAGCCTAGGTTGTTATGTTTTGAGGATATAAGAAAATCGAATTGAATAGGAATTTAAGATTCTGGAAATATTGCAATAAGGATTTGTGGTGTTGTATAATTGTTTCATGTCTATTGTAACACCCCAAATTTTCAAGATATTTAAAACTTATAAAATAAAGGTGAAATCTCATTAAATCCCAAAACGTAGTACAAGAGTACGGGGTGCTATGCCACACCTGAGCTAGAGAACTTAGGTGCACAGGCTAACTAACTAATGTCCTCAATAATGTAAATGCATAAGCATGGCACGCAGGCCGAAAGGGAAACTGTCTACTTCTACGCTCCAAGTTCTAGCGCGCTCTAGTGACTTATTCTTCTGTGCCTGAAAGCCAAATATATCTGTTCAGCGAGAGATGCTGGTAACCCACTCCAACGCGTTGAAATACAATACATATAGATATATATAGATATACGAAAACCATTTTGAACATGAAGATATATCCTACGAACTCTAGCTTTTAAAACAGGGATAGACTCATCAGATAGGGCTAAGCACAGACAGCAGTTATACCAACATATATAGTTACGAACAGGCAAGACAGGTAAAGATAAGCATAATTAATGACCATAACCCAACACATGCGATTCCCAGTGTAAATCCCCTAGTCACATCCCCAAGACACTCATAACAACAACTCATCCGTATTTCATCACATAGCACACTTTGTTGGCGCCACAGGACCAATCGCATGCCCATACATGAGGGTCAGCGCATATAGCTCTGACACGGCCCCGCAGCACCCTGCCCCGTATCGTAACACGGAGGGGTCGATCGCAACCGACCGATGAACCGTAGCTCATCATAGTTTGATCGCAACCAAACAGTGGACCGCAGCCAATAGTATGTCATCTGACCGTAGCCAGGAAAGTATGAACCGCAGCTCATGTAGAAACGTTTGATCGCAACCAAACGGTGGACCGCAGCCCAAGAGTGTAAATCTGACCGCAGCCAGCTTCTGAACCGCAGCTCAGGAATAACCAATCCGATCGCAACCGGAATGGGGTATCATGCACACATAACACATAGCAAGCACATGCAACTCACATTAACACATTGGGAAGGGGGAGAAAACGTATAACAAAACCTATGCGTGATCCTTCACCTACTAAGAATAATCCTAAGGGGTTCATACTTCTTTCACCTAGGTCAACGGGATACCAATTCAACTAGCATGCAATATATAAGACTCATACAACCTACGAACGGTACCCGAAATATCAAACTAGACATAGGCACGATAGACGGAGTCCGTTGGGACACCACGGGGGTCGGAGGAACATCAAACGGGGAAGCCAAAATCCCAAAGTGGGGTTCAAACCAGCGGGTAGCCGGTAGGTGAGGGATCACCCGCCGGCTGCCCGCCGGCGGTAGCAAATCCGGTTGTATATAGGAGGTCAAGGGTTCAATTCCTATTGGCAACACTAGGCTTTTCTTGATGGTGTGGTCCTTGTCTTTTTCCCTCTTTTGTCTTCTAGTGATGGGATCTTTTGTCTTCTAGTGATGGGAGGCTTGGCTTGTTATATAGTTTGTGGTTTCGTTTTTATAAGCAGGATCGAATTTTAATCGAATCTTTTATTTATAAAATTCCGAAGTAATCGCTAAATAAGTAGTTTTACTATGAAGGTGATTACAAGGAATTGCCGGTTTATCCTAGACAGAATTCGTCTTCTTGATTTTCTCCTGCGGGGTTTGTGTGATCCTCATCTTCTGGGGTTAGGTTCCCCTCCTCGAGGTTGCTCTCGTTCCCGAGGTCGGCTTGTGTGCAGCTCATGACGAATATTTTCCCGGGAGCGCCGTAGTTCCCTTGGTGGGTGGTGCCTCCGTGTTGACCTGTGTTGGTGGGGCGTGGCCTTTGGGGTTGAACGCACTGGAAGGCCTTGTGCCCTTCTTCTCCGCAGTTGAAGCATCGCCAGGGATTGCCCATGCAATCTTTCCCTCTATGGCTTTTGTTGCATTTTGGGCAAGGGAAGCTCCTTGGGTTTGCTTCATTGTTCCCTAGGGACGGTCTTTGGTTGGTCAGGTTGCCTGGTCTTGTGTTGGTGTCGTTCCTTGTTCTTTTTACCGGTGGTGCTCCCCCTCCGGTGTTTCTTTTTCGTATCTGTTCCTGAACCCCGCGCTGGAGTAGTTGGATACGATAGAGATTGGCGGCACTGGAGTAAGCCTCGTTGAGAGTCCGAGGTCTGCTTACCACTAGTGCTTTCCGGGCTTCGAAGTTGAGGCCCGAGACGAATCTTTCTATTTTGGTTACTTCGGTGGGGACTAGCTCTGGTGCGAAGCGCGCTAGTTCGAGGAATCGCTTGTGCTATTCCATGACGGTGGTTGTCCCTTGTTTTAGATGGAGGAATTCTTCGTACATGGATGCCTTTACGTGTGTTGGGTAGAATCGTTCTCGTAGTCGTGTTTTGAGGTTTTCCCAATTGAATCCTGGTTCTTGTTGGTAAGCGGGACCCTCGTAGATCCACCAAAGATCGGCTTCGTGTCCGAAGTAGAACGAGGCTATCTCTACGCGACGTTCTTCTGGGCATTCCACTAACCCGAGGATTTTGTCGAGGGCCCGGATCCATTCCTCCAGGATCACGGGGTCCTCTCTCCTGAGAACGTGGGTGGTCGATGATTTGAAACTTGTCGGGCGACGTCTGAGTTCGTGTTTGATGGAGGAGGCGGGGGCCTGTTGTTGCGAAGAGCTACGTCGCTTAGTGCCTGGGCGACTTGCGTTAGCTGTTGTAGTGTTTGGGTCAGGGGGTCGTGCGTGGTGGGTTCCGGAGTCCTTGATTGTCTTCTGTTGGGTGCCATGCTGTCGTCTTTCTGAGTCAATGTTTATAAGAACATTAAATTAGAGCTTTGCGTCTTTCTTTAACGTGATAAGCGGAGGAAGGTTTTCTTTAGACAAGGAAGGAATCAAGTGAGGGGGTTTATGTGTAGGTTTCACAATCTCACCGCGCGTCCTAAAATTCCTGCGTCCTATGTTCCTAAATACCTTTAGTTCAAGCCTAATGTCCTAAAGTCCGGTTTTAAGAGTCTTATCCTAGGGTCAAACTTAGGCTCTGATACCAACTGTAACAGCCCAAATTTTCAAGATATTTAAAACTTATAAAATAAAGGTGAAATCTCATTAAATCCCAGAACGTAGTACAAGAGTACGGGGTGCTATGCCACACCTGAGCTAGAGAACTCAGGTGCACAGGCTAACTAACTAATGTCCTCAATAATGTAAATGCATAAGCATGGCACGCAGGCCGAAAGGGAAACTGTCTACTTCTACGCTCCAAGTTCTAGCGCGCTCCAGTGACTTATTCTTCTGTGCCTGAAAGCCAAATATATCTGTTCAGCGAGAGATGCTGGTAACCCACTCCAACGCGTTGAAATACAATACATATAGATATATATAGATATACGAAAACCATTTTGAACATGAAGATATATCCTACGAACTCTAGCTTTTAAAACAGGGATAGACTCATCAGATAGGGCTAAACACAGACAGCAGTTATACCAACATATATAGTTACGAACAGGCAAGACAGGTAAAGATAAGCATAATTAATGACCATAACCCAACACATGCGATTCCCAGTGTAAATCCCCTAGTCACATCCCCAAGACACTCATAACAACAACTCATCCGTATTTCATCACATAGCACACTTTGTTGGCGCCACAGGACCAATCGCATGCCCATACATGAGGGTCAGCGCATATAGCTCTGACACGGCCCCGCAGCACCCTGCCCCGTATCGCAACACGGAGGGGTCGATCGCAACCGACCGATGAACCGCAGCTCATCATAGTTTGATCGCAACCAAACAGTGGACCGCAGCCCAAGAGTATGTCATCTGACCGCAGCCAGGAAAGTATGAACCGCAGCTCATGTAGAAATGTTTGATCGCAACCAAACGGTGGACCGCAGCCCAAGAGTGTAAATCTGACCGCAGCCAGCTTCTGAACCGCAGCTCAGGAATAACCAATCCGATCGCAACCAGATTGGGGTATCATGCACACATAACACATAGCAAGCACATGCAACTCACATTAACACATTGGGAAGGGGGAGAAAACGTATAACAAAACCTATGCGTGATCCTTCACATACTACGAATAATCCTAAGGGGTTCATACTTCTTTCACCTAGGTCAACGGGATACCAATTCAACTAGCATGCAATATATAAGACTCATACAACCTACGAACGGTACCCGAAAAATCAAACTAGACATAGGCACGATAGACGGAGTCCGTTGGGACACCACGGGGGTCGGGGGAACATCAAACGAGGAAGCCAAAATCCCAAAGTGGGGTTCAAACCAGCGGGTAGCCGGTGGGTGAGGGATCACCCGCCGGCTGCCCGCCGGCGGTAGCAAATCCGGGCAGCGGGCAGCTGCCCGCTGCCGGCGTTGCCCAAGAAGGCCGCGGGTAGGTGGCGGGTCCCCTACCCCCACCTACCCCCCACTGACTCTTTCATCACAAAACGCCCCGGGAACCTTTGTGGAACCCGAAACCATGCTTAGACACTTTCAAACGCAATTGATAACACACGTTGGCAATTAACGGATCAAAATCAAGAAACATACGCCACATAACCTATCATGCTTTTCTAAACATAATCAACACCCAATCATGCGAATTCCCACCCCGTATACCAAGAACGATATCATACGATACAACCTAGGGTTCTAATCACTTTTAAATCAACAAGGACACAATTCATCTTCTAATATCAAGATTCGGTAAGAATATCACATAAACATCAAGAACATCTTACAATTATCAAGAACATCATATAATCATCAAGAACGTCATATAATTATCAAGAACACCATAATTTTCAAGAACCTCTCATCATCAAGATCACCCATGGAATCATCCCACCAATCATCAATAATAATATCACAATCATCAATACACAATGATATGGGGAAATCCTAAGAGGGGAATCGTAGCTATGAAAATAGGTTTTGTTGAGACATGGGTTACCTCTTAGCCTTAATTAATTCCTTGGCTATGAAGGGTCTTTCTTTAAGCTTTCTTGCTTTCTTGATTTCTTCTAAGGGAATTCTTGGAGCTCTTTGGGGTGGTGAGCCGTTTATTGTGGTGGGGGATTCTAGGTGCCTCTTAAGTCTCCTATTTATATATTTAGGAGTCCTGGTTAGGAACTAATATTATAGGCTTGCTAATTCTATTCCTTTTGGAACTAAGGGTTGGGTTTAGGGATAAGGGCCCATGGACTATGGTGGGCCTTTCCTAATTAATTATTGTGATTTAATTCCTTCTTTTGGGTAATTTGTTAAATAATTAATTGGTTTTAGGGGTCGTAACACGGGGTGTTACATCTATCTTCAATGATTGCTAATACTTGCAGATGGTGTTATATGACTCGGTGAGAATTGAAAATTTTGGAGGTAATACTTTATATTATGGTTGAAATAAAATATTTGAAATTGGTAATTTTATGGATGAGATTTATTATGGTAAAAGTTGGTGATATTAGCGCGTAATTACTTATTCTGGAGCTATTTTAATAAGGTATTCTTTTAAGTTACGAGGACGTAACTGTATTTTTAAGCAGGGTAGAGTTGGACACCACAGTTTCTTAGCAAAGTGTGCTTACTTTGTTTGTTATTTTTGTATATCTTGAAAATTATATGTATACAGGTAAATGATTTTGGATGATGAAGAAAGAGAGCTTGGCTATAAGTTTGATCAAAATGATAGATTATTTTCAAGGAGAAAGATCAAGTTTGTAATAGTTAGTTATTGGATTATTGTTTAGATTATTTGGTAATTTTTAGCATTAGCGTTTGGGTATAAGAAAAATACCTGAGCGTGGCGGTAACACCCAGTTCTTTTTGGTTAGTAAATGCTTCCGCTAGAGTATTAATGAAATTTTAATTGAGAAAAAGTATTATTGTAAAGGAAATTTGGAAATGAAAATTTTGGGGTGTTACAAATTGGTATCAAAGCAGTTCGAACCCTTGGAAGACTAGGCTATTAAAATTTGGATATGGGAAGTATAAGAGCCTAGGTTGTTAAGTTTTGAGGATATAAGAAAATAGAATTGAATAGGAATTTAAGATTCTGGAAATATTGCATAAGGATTTGTGGTGTTGTATAATTGTTTCATGTCTATCTTGTATGATTGCTAATACTTGCAGATGGTGTTATATGACTCGGTGAGAATTGAAAAATTTGGAGGTAATACTTTATGTTATAGTTGAAATAAAATATTTGAAATTGGTGATTTTATGGACGTGATTTATTATGGTAAAAGTTGATGATGTTAGCGCGTAATTACTTATTTTGGAGCTATTTTAATTAGGTATTCTTTTAAGTTACGAGGACGTAACTGTATTTTTAAGGAGGGTAGAGTTGAACACCGTGTTTTCTTAGCAAAGTGTGCTAACTGTGTTTGTTATTTTTGTATATCTTGAAAATTATATGTATACAGGTAAATGATTTTGGATGATGAAGAAAGAGAGCTTGGCTATAAGTTTGATAAAAATGATAGATTATTTTCAAGGAGAAAGACCAAGTTTGTAATAGTTAGTTATTGAATTATTGTTTAGATTATTTGGTAATTTTTAGCTTTAGCATTTGGGTATAAGAAAAATACCTGAGCGTGGCGGTAACACCCAGTTCTTTTTGTTAGTAAATGCTTCCGCTAGATTATTAATGAAATTTTAATTGAGAAAAAGTATTATTTTAAAGGAAATTTGGAAATGAAAATTTTGGGGTTTTACAAATTGGTATCAAAGCAGTTCGAAACCTTGGGAGACTAGGCTATTAAAATTTGGATATGGGAAGTATAAGAGCCTCGGTTGTTAAGTTTTGAGGATATAAGAAAATAGAATTGAATAGGAATTTAAAATTCTGGAAAATTGCAATAAGGATTTGTGGTGTTGTATAATTGTTTCATGTCTATCTTGTATGATTGCTAATACTTGCAAATGGTGTTATATGACTCGGTGAGAATTGAAAAATTTGGAGGTAATAGTTTATGTTATAGTTGAAATAAAATATTTGAAATTGGTGATTTTATGGACGTGATTTATTATGGTAAAAGTTGATGATGTTAGCGCGTAATTACTTATTCTGGAGCTATTTTAATAAGGTATTCTTTTAAGTTACGAGGACGTAACTGTATTTTTAAGGAGGGTAGAGTTTAACACCGTGTTTTCTTAGCAAAGTGTGCTAACTTTTTTATTATTTTTGTATATCTTGAAAATTATATGTATACAGGTAGATGATTTTGGATGATGAAGAAATAGAGCTTGGCTATAAGTTTGATCAAAGTGATAGATTATTTTCAAGGAGAAAGACCAAGTTTGTAATAGTTAGTTATTGAATTATTGTTTAGATTATTTGGTAATTTTTAGCTTTAGCATTTGGGTATAAGAAAAATACCTGAGCGTGACGGTAACACCCAGTTCTTTTTGTTAGTAAATGCTTCCGCTAGATTATTAATGAAATTTTAATTGAGAAAAAGTATTATTTTAAAGGAAATTTGGAAATGAAAATTTTGGGGTTTTACAAATTGGTATCAAACCAGTTCGAAACCTTGGGAGACTAGGCTATTAAAATTTGGATATGGGAAGTATAAGAGCCTCGGTTGTTAAGTTTTGAGGATATAAGAAAATAGAATTGAATAGGAATTTAAAATTCTGGAAAATTGCATAAGGATTTGTGGTGTTGTATAAGTTTGGCTATAAGTTTGGCTATAAGTTTGATCAAAGTGATAGATTATTTTCAAGGAGAAAGGTCAAGTTTGTAATAGTTAGTTATTGGATTATTGTTTAGATTATTTGGTAATTTTTAGCCTTAGCATTTGGGTATAAGAAAAATAGCTGAGCGTGGCGGTAACACCCAGTTCTTTTTGGTTAATAATTGCTTCCGCTAGAGTATTAATGAAATTTTAATTGAGAAAAAGTATTATTGTAAAGGAAATTTGGAAATGAAAATTTTGGGGTGTTACAAATTGGTATCAAAGCCGTTCGAACCCTTGGGAGACTAGGCTATTAAAATTTGGATATGGGAAGTATAAGAGCCTAGGTTGTTAAGTTTTGAGGATATAAGAAAATAGAATTGAATAAGAATTTAAGATTGTGGATATATTGCATAAGGATTTGTGGTGTTGTATAATTGTTTCATGTCTATCTTGTATGATTGCTAATACTTGCAGATGGTGTTATATGACTCGGTGAGAATTGAAAAATTTGGAAGTAATACTTTATGTTATAGTTGAAATAAAATATTTGAAATTGGTGATTTTATGGACGTGATTTATTATGGTAAAAGTTGATGATGTTAGCGCGTAATTACTTATTTTGGAGCTATTTTAATAAGGTATTCTTTTAAGTTACGAGGACGTAACTGTATTTTTAAGGAGGGTAGAGTTGAACACCGTGTTTTCTTAGCAAAGTGTGCTAACTGTGTTTGTTATTTTTGTATATCTTGAAAATTATATGTATACAGGTAAATGATTTTGGATGATGAAGAAAGAGAGCTTGGCTATAAGTTTAATAAAAATGATAGATTATTTTCAAGGAGAAAGATCAAGTTTGTAATAGTTAGTTAATAGATTGTTGTTAAGATTATTTGGTAATTTTTAGCCTTAGCGTTTGGATATAAAAAAAATACCAGAGCGTGGCGGTAACACCCAGTTATTTTTGGTTAGTAAATGCTTCCGCTAGAGTATTAATGAAATTTTAATTGAGAAAAAGTATTATTGTAAAGGAAATTTGGAAATGAAAATTTTGGGGTGTTACAAATTGGTATCAAAGCAGTTCGAACCCTTGGGAGACTAGGCTACTAAAATTTGGATATGGGAAGTATAAGAGCCAAGGTTGTTAAGTTTTGAGGATATAAGAAAATAGAATTGAATAGGAATTTAAAATTCTGGAAATATTGCAATAAAGATTTGTGGTGTTGTATAATTGTTTCATGTCTATCTTGTATGATTGCTAATACTTGCAAATGGTGTTATATGACTCGGTGAGAATTGAAAAATTTGGAGGTAATAGTTTATGTTATAGTTGAAATAAAATATTTGAAATTGGTGATTTTATGGACGTGATTTATTATGGTAAAAGTTGATGATGTTAGCGCGTAATTACTTATTCTGGAGCTATTTTAATAAGGTATTCTTTTAAGTTACGAGGACGTAACTGTATTTTTAAGGAGGGTAGAGTTGAACACCGTGTTTTCTTAGCAAAGTGTGCTAACTTTGTTTGTTATTTTTGTATATCTTGAAAATTATATGTATATAGGTAAATGATTTTGGATGATGAAGAAAGATAGCTTGGCTATAAGTTTGATCAAAGTGATAGATTATTTTCAAGGAGAAAGATCAAGTTTGTAATAGTTAGTTATTAGATTATTGTTTAGATTATTTGGTAATTTTTAGCTTTAGCATTTGGGTATAAGAAAAATACCTGAGCGTGGCGGTAACACCCAGTTCTTTTTTGTTAGTAAATGCTTCCGCTAGAGTATTAATGAAATTTTAATTGAGAAAAAGTATTATTGTAAAGGAAATTTGGAAATGAAAATTTTGGGGTGTTACAAATTGGTATCAAAGCCGTTCGAACCCTTGGGAGACTAGGCTATTAAAATTTGGATATGGGAAGTTTAAGAGCCTAGGTTGTTAAGTTTTGAGGATATAAGAAAATAGAATTGAATAGGAATTTAAGATTGTGGATATATTGCAATAAGGATTTGTGGTGTTGTATAATTGTTTCATGTCTATCTTCTATGATTGCTAATACTTGCAGATGGTGTTATATGACTCGGTGAGAATTGAAAAATTTGGAAGTAATACTTTATGTTATAGTTGAAATAACATATTTGAAATTGGTGATTTTATGGACGTGATTTGTTATGGTAAAAGTTGATGATGTTAGCGCGTAATTACTTATTCTGGAGCTATTTTAATAAGGTATTCTTTTATGTTACGAGGACGTAACTGTATTTTTAAGGAGGGAAGAGTTGAACACCATGTTTTTCTTTGCAAAGTGTGCTAACTTTGTTTGTTATTTTTGTATATCTTGAAAATTATATGTATACAGGTAAATGATTTTGGATGATGAAGAAAGAGAGCTTGGCTATAAGTTTGATCAAAGTGATAGATTATTTTCAAGGAGAATGATCAAGTTTGTAATAGTTAGTTATTAGATCATTGTTTAGATTATTTGGTAATTTTTAGCTTTAGCATTTGGGTATAAGAAAAATACCTGAGCGTGGCGGTAACACCCAGTTCTTTTTTGTTAGTAAATGCTTCCGCTAGAGTATTAATGAAATTTTAATTGAGAAAAAGTATTATTGTAAAGGAAATTTGGAAATGAAAATTTTGGGGTGTTACAAATTGGTATCAAAGCCGTTCGAACCCTTGGGAGACTAGGCTATTAAAATTTGGATATGGGAAGTATAAGAGACTAGGTTGTTAAGTTTTGAGGATATAAGAAAATAGAATTGAATAGGAATTTAAGATTGTGGATATTTTGCATAAGGATTTGTGGTGTTGTATAATTGTTTCATGTCTATCTTGTATGATTGCTAATACTTGCAGATGGTGTTATATGACTCGGTGAGAATTGAAAAATTTGGAAGTAATACTTTATGTTATAGTTGAAATAAAATATTTGAAATTGATGATTTTATGGACGTGATTTATTATGGTAAAAGTTGATGATGTTAGCGCGTAATTACTTATTCTTGAGCTATTCTAATAAAGTATTCTTTTAAGTTACGAGGACGTAACTGTATTTTTAAGGAGGGTAGAGTTGAACACCGTGTTTTCTTAGCAAAGTGTGCTAACTTTGTTTGTTATTTTTGTATATCTTGATAATTATATGTATACAGGTAAATGATTTTGGATGATGAAGAAAGAGAGCTTGGCTATAAGTTTGATCAAAGTGATAGATTATTTTCAAGGAGAAAGATCAAGTTTGTAATAGTTAGTTATTGGATTATTGTTTAGATTATTTGGTAATTTTTAGCCTTAGCATTTGGGTATAAGAAAAATACCTGAGCGTGGCGGTAACACCCAGTTCTTTTTTGTTAGTAAATGCTTCCGCTAGAGTATTAATGAAATTTTAATTGAGAAAAAGTATTATTGTAAAGGAAATTTGGAAATGAAAATTTTGGGGTGTTACAAATTGGTATCAAAGCCGTTCGAACCCTTGGGAGACTAGGCTATTAAAATTTGGATATGGGAAGTATAAGAGCCTAGGTTGTTAAGTTTTGAGGATATAAGAAAATAGAATTGAATAGGAATTTAAGATTGTGGATATATTCCATAAGGATTTGTGGTGTTGTATAATTGTTTCATGTCTATCTTGTATGATTGCTAATACTTGCAGATGGTGTTATATGACTCGGGTGAGAATTGAAAAATTTGGAAGTAATACTTTATGTTATAGTTGAAATAACATATTTGAAATTGGTGATTTTATGGACGTGATTTATTATGGTAAAAGTTGATGATGTTAGCGCGTAATTACTTATTCTGGAGCTATTTTAATAAGGTATTCTTTTAAGTTACGAGGACGTAACTGTATTTTTAAGGAGGGTAGAGTTGAACACCGTGTTTTCTTAGCAAAGTGTGCTAACTTTGTTTGTTATTTTTGTATATCTTGAAAATTATATGTATATAGGTAAATGATTTTGGATGATGAAGAAAGAGAGCTTGGCTATAAGTTTGATCAAAATGATAGATTATTTTCAAGGAGAAAGGTCATGTTTGTAATAGTTAGTTATTGGATTATTGTTTAGATTATTTGGTAATTTTTAGCCTTAGCATTTGGGTATAAGAAAAATAGCTGAGCGTGGCGGTAACACCCAGTTCTTTTTGGTTAGTAATTGCTTCCGCTAGAGTATTAATGAAATTTTAATTGAGAAAAAGTATTATTGTAAAGGAAATTTGGAAATGAAAATTTTGGGGTGTTACAAATTGGTATCAAAGCCGTTCGAACCCTTGGGAGACTAGGCTATTAAAATTTGGATATGGGAAGTATAAGAGCCTAGGTTGTTAAGTTTTGAGGATATAAGAAAATAGAATTGAATAGGAATTTAAGATTGTGGATATATTGCATAAGGATTTGTGGTGTTGTATAATTGTTTCATGTCTATCTTGTATGATTGCTAATACTTGCAGATGGTGTTATATGACTCGGTGAGAATTGAAAAATTTGGAAGTAATACTTTATGTTATAGTTGAAATAAAATATTTGAAATTGGTGATTTTATGGACGTGATTTATTATGGTAAAAGTTGATGATGTTAGCGCGTAATTACTTATTTTGGAGCTATTTTAATAAGGTATTCTTTTAAGTTACGAGGACGTAACTGTATTTTTAAGGAGGGTAGAGTTGAACACCGTGTTTTCTTAGCAAAGTGTGCTAACTTTGTTTGTTATTTTTGTATATCTTGAAAATTATATGTATACAGGTAAATGATTTTGGATGATGAAGAAAGAGAGCTTGGCTATAAGTTTGCTAAAAATGATAGATTATTTTCAAGGAGAAAGGTCAAGTTTGTAATCGTTAGTTATTGGATTATTGTTTAGATTATTTGGTAATTTTTAGCCTTAGCGTTTGGGTATAAGAAAAATACCAGAGCGTGGCGGTAACACCCAGTTATTTTTGGTTAGTAAATGCTTCCGCTAGAGTATTAATGAAATTTTAATTGAGAAAAAGTATTATTGTAAAGGAAATTTGAAAATGAAAATTTTGGGGTGTTACAAATTGGTATCAAAGCAGTTCGAACCCTTGGGAGATTAGGCTACTAAAATTTGGATATGGGAAGTATAAGAGCCAAGGTTGTTAAGTTTTGAGGATATAAGAAAATAGAATTGAATAGGAATTTAAAATTCTGGAAATATTGCAATAAAGATTTGTGGTGTTGTATAATTGTTTCATGTCTATCTTGTATGATTGCTAATACTTGCAAATGGTGTTACATGACTCGGTGAGAATTGAAAAATTTGGAGGTAATAATTTATGTTATAGTTGAAATAAAATATTTGAAATTGGTGATTTTATGGACGTGATTTATTATGGTAAAAGTTGATGATGTTAGCGCGTAATTACTTATTCTTGAGCTATTCTAATAAAGTATTCTTTTAAGTTACGAGGACGTAACTGTATTTTTAAGGAGGGTAGAGTTGAACACCGTGTTTTCTTAGCAAAGTGTGCTAACTTTGTTTGTTATTTTTGTATATCTTGATAATTATATGTATACAGGTAAATGATTTTGGATGATGAAGAAAGAGAGCTTGGCTATAAGTTTGATCAAAGTGATAGATTATTTTCAAGGAGAAAGATCAAGTTTGTAATAGTTAGTTATTGGATTATTGTTTAGATTATTTGGTAATTTTTAGCCTTAGCATTTGGGTATAAGAAAAATACCTGAGCGTGGCGGTAACACCCAGTTCTTTTTTGTTAGTAAATGCTTCCGCTAGAGTATTAATGAAATTTTAATTGAGAAAAAGTATTATTGTAAAGGAAATTTGGAAATGAAAATTTTGGGGTGTTACAAATTGGTATCAAAGCCGTTCGAACCCTTGGGAGACTAGGCTATTAAAATTTGGATATGGGAAGTATAAGAGCCTAGGTTGTTAAGTTTTGAGGATATAAGAAAATAGAATTGAATAGGAATTTAAGATTGTGGATATTTTGCATAAGGATTTGTGGTGTTGTATAATTGTTTCATGTCTATCTTGTATGATTGCTAATACTTGCAGATGGTGTTATATGACTCGGTGAGAATTGAAAAATTTGGAAGTAATACTTTATGTTATAGTTGAAATAAAATATTTGAAATTGATGATTTTATGGACGTGATTTATTATGGTAAAAGTTGATGATGTTAGCGCGTAATTACTTATTCTTGAGCTATTCTAATAAAGTATTCTTTTAAGTTACGAGGACGTAACTGTATTTTTAAGGAGGGTAGAGTTGAACACCGTGTTTTCTTAGCAAAGTGTGCTAACTTTGTTTGTTATTTTTGTATATCTTGATAATTATATGTATACAGGTAAATGATTTTGGATGATGAAGAAAGAGAGCTTGGCTATAAGTTTGATCAAAGTGATAGATTATTTTCAAGGAGAAAGATCAAGTTTGTAATAGTTAGTTATTGGATTATTGTTTAGATTATTTGGTAATTTTTAGCCTTAGCATTTGGGTATAAGAAATATACCTGAGCGTGGCGGTAACACCCAGTTCTTTTTTGTTAGTAAATGCTTCCGCTAGAGTATTAATGAAATTTTAATTGAGAAAAAGTATTATTGTAAAGGAAATTTGGAAATGAAAATTTTGGGGTGTTACAAATTGGTATCAAAGCCGTTCGAACCCTTGGGAGACTAGGCTATTAAAATTTGGATATGGGAAGTATAAGAGCCTAGGTTGTTAAGTTTTGAGGATATAAGAAAATAGAATTGAATAGGAATTTAAGATTGTGGATATTTTGCATAAGGATTTGTGGTGTTGTATAATTGTTTCATGTCTATCTTGTATGATTGCTAATACTTGCAGATGGTGTTATATGACTCGGTGAGAATTGAAAAATTTGGAAGTAATACTTTATGTTATAGTTGAAATAAAATATTTGAAATTGATGATTTTATGGACGTGATTTATTATGGTAAAAGTTGATGATGTTAGCGCGTAATTACTTATTCTTGAGCTATTCTAATAAAGTATTCTTTTAAGTTACGAGGACGTAACTGTATTTTTAAGGAGGGTAGAGTTGAACACCGTGTTTTCTTAGCAAAGTGTGCTAACTTTGTTTGTTATTTTTGTATATCTTGATAATTATATGTATACAGGTAAATGATTTTGGATGATGAAGAAAGAGAGCTTGGCTATAAGTTTGATCAAAGTGATAGATTATTTTCAAGGAGAAAGATCAAGTTTGTAATAGTTAGTTATTGGATTATTGTTTAGATTATTTGGTAATTTTTAGCCTTAGCATTTGGGTATAAGAAAAATACCTGAGCGTGGCGGTAACACCCAGTTCTTTTTTGTTAGTAAATGCTTCCGCTAGAGTATTAATGAAATTTTAATTGAGAAAAAGTATTATTGTAAAGGAAATTTGGAAATGAAAATTTTGGGGTGTTACAAATTGGTATCAAAGCCGTTCGAACCCTTGGGAGACTAGGCTATTAAAATTTGGATATGGGAAGTATAAGAGCCTAGGTTGTTAAGTTTTGAGGATATAAGAAAATAGAATTGAATAGGAATTTAAGATTGTGGATATATTCCATAAGGATTTGTGGTGTTGTATAATTGTTTCATGTCTATCTTGTATGATTGCTAATACTTGCAGATGGTGTTATATGACTCGGGTGAGAATTGAAAAATTTGGAAGTAATACTTTATGTTATAGTTGAAATAACATATTTGAAATTGGTGATTTTATGGACGTGATTTATTATGGTAAAAGTTGATGATGTTAGCGCGTAATTACTTATTCTGGAGCTATTTTAATAAGGTATTCTTTTAAGTTACGAGGACGTAACTGTATTTTTAAGGAGGGTAGAGTTGAACACCGTGTTTTCTTAGCAAAGTGTGCTAACTTTGTTTGTTATTTTTGTATATCTTGAAAATTATATGTATATAGGTAAATGATTTTGGATGATGAAGAAAGAGAGCTTGGCTATAAGTTTGATCAAAATGATAGATTATTTTCAAGGAGAAAGGTCATGTTTGTAATAGTTAGTTATTGGATTATTGTTTAGATTATTTGGTAATTTTTAGCCTTAGCATTTGGGTATAAGAAAAATAGCTGAGCGTGGCGGTAACACCCAGTTCTTTTTGGTTAGTAATTGCTTCCGCTAGAGTATTAATGAAATTTTAATTGAGAAAAAGTATTATTGTAAAGGAA
The DNA here is from genome assembly GCF_001879475.1 of Ipomoea nil. NCBI lineage: Eukaryota > Viridiplantae > Streptophyta > Magnoliopsida > Solanales > Convolvulaceae > Ipomoea > Ipomoea nil. The sequence goes on from NW_017616885.1 coordinate 466,621, forward strand.
ATTTGGAAATGAAAATTTTGGGGTGTTACAAATTGGTATCAAAGCCGTTCGAACCCTTGGGAGACTAGGCTATTAAAATTTGGATATGGGAAGTATAAGAGCCTAGGTTGTTAAGTTTTGAGGATATAAGAAAATAGAATTGAATAGGAATTTAAGATTGTGGATATATTGCATAAGGATTTGTGGTGTTGTATAATTGTTTCATGTCTATCTTGTATGATTGCTAATACTTGCAGATGGTGTTATATGACTCGGTGAGAATTGAAAAATTTGGAAGTAATACTTTATGTTATAGTTGAAATAAAATATTTGAAATTGGTGATTTTATGGACGTGATTTATTATGGTAAAAGTTGATGATGTTAGCGCGTAATTACTTATTTTGGAGCTATTTTAATAAGGTATTCTTTTAAGTTACGAGGACGTAACTGTATTTTTAAGGAGGGTAGAGTTGAACACCGTGTTTTCTTAGCAAAGTGTGCTAACTTTGTTTGTTATTTTTGTATATCTTGAAAATTATATGTATACAGGTAAATGATTTTGGATGATGAAGAAAGAGAGCTTGGCTATAAGTTTGCTAAAAATGATAGATTATTTTCAAGGAGAAAGGTCAAGTTTGTAATCGTTAGTTATTGGATTATTGTTTAGATTATTTGGTAATTTTTAGCCTTAGCGTTTGGGTATAAGAAAAATACCAGAGCGTGGCGGTAACACCCAGTTATTTTTGGTTAGTAAATGCTTCCGCTAGAGTATTAATGAAATTTTAATTGAGAAAAAGTATTATTGTAAAGGAAATTTGAAAATGAAAATTTTGGGGTGTTACAAATTGGTATCAAAGCAGTTCGAACCCTTGGGAGATTAGGCTACTAAAATTTGGATATGGGAAGTATAAGAGCCAAGGTTGTTAAGTTTTGAGGATATAAGAAAATAGAATTGAATAGGAATTTAAAATTCTGGAAATATTGCAATAAAGATTTGTGGTGTTGTATAATTGTTTCATGTCTATCTTGTATGATTGCTAATACTTGCAAATGGTGTTACATGACTCGGTGAGAATTGAAAAATTTGGAGGTAATAATTTATGTTATAGTTGAAATAAAATATTTGAAATTGGTGATTTTATGGACGTGATTTATTATGGTAAAAGTTGATGATGTTAGCGCGTAATTACTTATTCTGGAGCTATTTTAATTAGGTATTCTTTTAAGTTACGAGGACGTAACTGTATTTTTAAGGAGGGTAGAGTTGAACACCGTGTTTTCTTAGCAAAGTGCGCTAACATTGTTTGTTATTTTTGTATATCTTGAAAATTATATCTATACAGGTAAATGATTTTGGATGATGAAGAAAGAGAGCTTGGCTATAAGTTTGATCAAAATGATAGATTATTTTCAAGGAGAAAGATCAAGTTTGTAATAGTTAGTTATTGGATTATTGTTTAGATTATTTGGTAATTTTTAGCCTTAGCATTTGGGTATAAGAAAAATACCTGAGCGTGGCGGTAACACCCAGTTCTTTTTGGTTAGTAAATGCTTCCGCTAGAGTATTAATGAAATTTTAATTGAGAAAAAGTATTATTTTAAAGGAAATTTGGAAATGAAAATTTTGGGGTGTTACAAATTGGTATCAAAGCAGTTCGAAACCTTGGGAGACTAGGCTATTAAAATTTGGATATGGGAAGTATAAGAGCCTAGGTTGTTAAGTTTTGAGGATATAAGAAAATAGAATTGAATAGGAATTTAAAATTCTGGAAAATTGCAATAAGGATTTGTGGTGTTGTATAATTGTTTCATGTCTATCTTGTATGATTGCTAATACTTGCAGATGGTGTTATATGACTCGGTGAGAATTGAAAAATTTGGAAGTAATACTTTATGTTATAGTTGAAATAAAATATTTGAAATTGGTGATTTTATGGACGTGATTTATTATGGTAAAAGTTGATGATGTTAGCGCGTAATTACTTATTCTTGAGCTATTTTAATAAGGTATTCTTTTAAGTTACGAGGACGTAACTGTATTTTTAAGGAGGGTAGAGTTTAACACCGTGTTTTCTTAGCAAAGTGTGCTAACTTTGTTTGTTATTTTTGTATATCTTGAAAATTATATGTATACAGGTAAATGATTTTGGATGATGAAGAAAGAGAGCTTGACTATAAGTTTGATCAAAGTGATAGATTATTTTCAAGGAGAAAGATCAAGTTTGTAATAGTTAGTTATTGGATTATTGTTTAGATTATTTGGTAATTTTTAGCTTTAGCATTTGGGTATAAGAAAAATACCTGAGCGTGGCGGTAACACCCAGTTCTTTTTTGTTAGTAAATGCTTCCGCTAGATTATTAATGAAATTTTAATTGAGAAAAAGTATTATTGTAAAGGAAATTTGGAAATGAAAATTTTGGGGTGTTACGTTTAAATATTATATTGAGCCTAATATTTTTCTAGTCCTAATATAACATGTGCACGAGTATATTTCTCCTAATCATAATATATTATTATATAGGCATTTTTCTAATCCTCCTAATATTTATATCTTCTTAATTATATTATATATGTACGTACTGTATATATATGTAAATGTCTCTAAACACATTAAAAATTTTATATCGGTAAAATAGTAGAATTAAGTTCCTAACTTAAAAAATAAAGAATTCTCTCCCTGTTATCTTGGGTTTTTTCTCTCTCTCCCTGGTATCTAGGGTTTATCAATTTTCAGCTTGATTTTTCGTACGTTTTTGCTCGTTAGATCACCTTTGCGATATACTTGATCGCCATAGACGTCCAGTACGTAGCATCCTGTGCCTGAATCATGGATGTTCGTGATATTGTGCAGAGTTGTGTGGAGATAACGCTAGAAGACGAAGAGACTGGGTTTGTTTCGAGGAGGACCCAAGCTCGGCAGTGGCAGTCGATGTTGAGCAGCAATATTGGCAATTGGTTGGCCGTTTCCTAACCGATCGTAATGTAAAGTTTGATGTGATGAGACAGGTAATGGCGCCCGTTTGGAGGCCGTTAATGGGGATACAGGTTACCGAGGTGCAACCGAATCTTTACTTGTTCACGTTCTATCATGACACGGACATGGCTTATGTTTTGGAGAATGGCCCTTGGGCGTTTGAGAACGCCACCTTAGTATGTCAACCTTTGCGGCCTGGTGAGCATCCTACGCAGGTAACGTTGAATACGATTGATTATTGGATACAGGTTCATGACTTGCTGGTCGGTTACCGAACGGATAAAGTTTTGGAGAAAGTGGGGGATTTTTTAGGGCTGTTTGTCCGTTTAGATGAAAGGAATTTTGTGAGGCCTTGGACTAAATTTTACAGGGTGAAGGTTACGGTTGAGGTAACGGCACCATTGAAAAGGCGCATGAAGATGATTTTGCGAGATAATTCATGGACATGGGTGAATTTTCGGTACGAGCGTTTTCATATGTTTTGCTACTTTTGTGGAAAATTAGGGCACACGGATAAGTTTTGTCTTGATGCTCGTGTATCTGGCCTGAAACCTGAGCAATATGCTTTTAGTGCGAGTTTGAAGGCTGGGGGCAATTTACCGACGAAGGCGATAGGAGAGAGTTGGCTGCAAAAAGGGGAACAGAGACACCGAGAGTTGGGTCTCGGTAGTGGGGAGGGGGGCGCTGTCCACAGTTCACGGACGCAAGTTGTCCACCCGGGTCGCGTGTCGGCTTTACCGGCAGAATGGCGCCATGGCATGCCGGGCGCAGGAGATGGTTCGGCCAGTGTGTCCAGGCCGGTATCGGCAGTGTTTAGGGAGGGGTTTCAGGATGAGGGGGAGGAGGAGGGGGTGTGGGTTGATCCGAAGCGGAGACGGGGTGTGGTGAGGGAGGTCACGGGGAGAGTGGAGGCGGAAGAGGGTGTGATGTTGGTTGATTCTGTTTCTTCTATTCTGGTGGGACCTGTTGATCAGGCCCGCCCTTCCCAATGAGTATTCTAAGTTGGAACTGCCGTGGCTTGGGCAATCCACGGACAGTTCGAGAAATTGTGGACCTAGTGTCCAAAAGGAAGCCGGATTTTGTGTATTTGATGGAGACGATGGTGGATAGGAGTCATGTGGAGAGGCTCCGAGTGAAGATTGGGTTTGAGGGAGGTTTTGGGGTGGATAGTGTGAGGCAGAAAGGTGGCATGGGTTTTCTATGGGCAAAGAATAATAGCGCTCGGTTAATCAAGTATTCTCATAATCATACTGATCTAGTGGTGTCATTACCAAATCGTCATCATTAGAGACTCACTTGCTATTATGGTTTTGCTCAAAGTACAAGGAGAAGGGAGTCGTGGGATCTTCTACGATCGCTTAAGGATGCATCTGATCTTCCTTGGGTGGTAATAGGGGATTTCAACGATCTTCTTTATCAATCTGAGAAGAGGGGTAGACGGCCGCATCCAGCTGGTTTGTTAGAGGGGTTTAGGGATGCTCTTGCTGATTGCGGTTTGACGACTATTCCCATGATCAGGTACCCTTTCACCTGGGAACGAAGTAAGGGGACACCGAATTGGGTAGAGGAGAGGTTGGATAGGGCGGTGGGGGATGCAGCTTGGTTGGAAATTCATAATAGAGCCAAACTATACAATATTCAGACATTAATGTCGGATCATACGGCCCTTTATCCGGATATTAATGGCTCAGCTACAACACGGAGGCCACGTAGTTTTCGCTTTGAGAATGCGTTGTTGGAGGATGAGGGATGTAGGGGGTGATGGAGAATCAGTGGTTGAACACGCAGGGTATGGGGTTGCAAGAGAGGTTGTGGACGTGTGGCCATGGTTTGAAGAAATGGGGAGGGGACCATTTTCAAAAATTTGGTTCCAGGATTGATGCTATAAGGCGGGATATGAATGCTTTGAGAGGTCGTATGGACCCGGATTCTTTGGGGCAGTTTAGACAGTTGGATGGGCATCCTGTCGCAGGAGGAGACTTTCTGGAAACAAAGGGCCAAACAACACTGGCTGCAGGGTGCGGATCGAAATACAAAGTTTTTCCATCAGTACGCCACGTACCGGAAGAGGAAGAATTTTGTTATGAAGCTTAAAGATGAGAATGGGGTTTGGAAGGAGGGGGATGGCCTTGGTTTGCTGGTCACGAGTTATTATGAACAGATATTTCAGTCCAGTGGCGGGGCCGGTGTGTTTCACGTGGATACCCTCACACCACGTGTCACACGTGAGCAAAACGATGATCTTCTTCGTCCATTTGAACCTGAGGAGGTGAAGCGCGCCTTGTTTTCCATGGGGAAGGATAAGTCACCAAGACCGGATGGCATGAATCCGGGCTTCTACCAGGCTTTTTAGGATCTCGTTGGTAAGGATGTTACTGATTTTGTGCTTAATTGTTTATCTCAATCATCCTTCCCCCCTAGAGTTGAATGATGCGAATATTGTTTTAATACCTAAAAAGGCAGCCCCTGAGTTTGTTGCGGATCTCAAGCCTATTGCTTTGTGTAATGTGGTATATAAACTAATGGCCAAGATGATTGCTAATCGTATGAAACCTCTGCTTGATAATATTATTTCGGAGTCGCAGAGTGCCTTTCTGCCAGGTAGGCTCATCTCAGACAATATCCTTATTGCGTCTGAGGTTGGCCATTATCTACGAAGAAAACAGCTAGGGCAGGTAGGGTGGGCGGCCCTCAAATTGGATATGGCTAAGGCCTATGACCGGATGGAGTGGTCTTTTGTGGAACGTATGTTGTTGGGGCTGGGGTTTGATGAAAAATGGGTCAGACTAATCATGCTCTGTGTACGGACAGTCAGGTACAGGGTGCTGGTGAATGGGAGGCCGAGTAAGGAAATAATCCCGTCTAGGGGTTTAAGGCAGGGGGATCCACTCTCTCCGTATCTTTTTATTATATGTGCAGAAGGTTTGTCTCTGTTGTTGCAGGATGCTCAGGCTAAAGGAAGAATACATGGTTGTAGGGTAGCTCGTGGAGCACCACCTATTTCGCATCTTTTCTTTGCGGATGACAGCCTGTTTTTCTTTAAAGCTAACATGCAGGAAACTTTGGAGGTGAAACATTGTTTAGAGATTTATGAAGAATTTTCAGGGCAATCTGTTAATTTTCATAAATCCAATATTTCCTTTAGCCGTAATACTGGTTTGGGGGACAGGAACGACATTGCTAATGGGTTCGGAGTTGAGCAAGCTGAGGATTTTGGGAAGTACCTGGGTCTCCCCTCAGTTATTGGTAGAAAAAGGAAAGTGGTTTTCTCTTATGTTGAGCAAAAATTGAAATAGAGGTTTGGCTCCTGGAATAAGAGACTGCTATCTATGGCAGGTAAAGATGTGTTACTGAAAAGTGTTGCACAGGCAATGCCAACTTATACTATGAGTATCTACCTGTTGCCTATGACTTTATGTGTCTCACTGGAAAGACTGATGAATAGATACTGGTGGGGTAAAAGCAATGTGGTGGATGGCATTCACTGGATGGCCTGGGACAGGATGTGTGTACCCAAGAAGCATGGAGGCATGGGCTTTAAGAGGCTGCATGAGTTTAATTTGGCTCTTCTAGGGAAGCAAGGGTGGAGAATGTTGACTTGCCCGGAGTCCTTAGTGGCCAGGATCTTTAAAGCAAGGTATTTTCCTAACACTACTTTTTATGAGGCCACGCTTGCCCCTGGTTGCCTGACTCCCAAGACCCGTTTGTTCACTCAGATCAGCCTGCGCAACATCCTGATTTGATGGTGGCAGACTTGATAAATTATGATCATGGAATTTGGAATCAGGAATTAATATCGCAAATTTTTATTCCCAGGGATGCTGGCTTGATTTTACAGACCCCGGTGTGTGTGGAGTTTAAAGATGATTGGTACTGGATGGGTGATATTAAGGGAGTATATACGGTCAAGAACGGTTATAGGCGGCTTGGGGAGATTAATGCCCCATGTGATGCAGTGTGGAATAACATTTGGAAATTACAGGTTCCCCCCAAATGGAGAATTTTTCTTTGGAGAGCTATCACAAATATTTTGCGAACAATTACTAACCTGGTTAGAAGAAGAGTGGAGATCCCAAATGTGTGCCCTGCTTGTGGTGTGCTTGAAGAAGATGTTATGCACATTTTATGCAATTGTGTTTATGCTAGACGTGTGTGGTATATTTCACAACTCCAAATCCCTAACTTTGGTGATCATGATTTTATGCAGTGGGTGGAGCTTTAGTTAGGGAACTCAGCAATATCTGCTGGTTTTCTAAAAGATCAAATATGTGGAATACTCTACGAAATATGGAGGGCCCGGAACATGGCGGTTTGGGATCTCGCATTGCCATCCTCGTTGCATCTTTGTGTCTCGTTTCAGCGTACCTGGGCCGCCTGGATCAAGAGTACTGCCCACGGCAGTGCTGCTGCTTTGCCGCCACCAACGCCCGACATGCAGCTCGCCACGCATCATGAAGCCGCCGCATCACTCCCCCATGATGCCGTATTATGCACTACGGACGTCGGTTTCTACGAATCCCAACACGCCCCAACTTTCGGTTTCTATGTGCGCAGCCAGGAAGGTGTTTTTATAGCAGCGATAAATGGCCCTCTCTCTTGCCCGTATGATCCACTTTTAGCCGAAGCTATGGCAATACGTGAGGCTCTTTCATGGATACAGGACCACAATTACCACAATATTGTTATTTTGACAGACTGCGCGGTTCTCGTGGATAGCTTTCGGGACGTCAGTTCATATCGTTCGTATCTTGGCACTATTTTAGATTCCTGTTCACATTTATTTAATTCATTCTCAGCTTATTCCATCAAGTTTGTACGCAGAGGAACCAACTTGGTTGCTCATGCCTTAGCTAAACATGTAGGAGCGGTTCATGCACAATCAGTCTGGAGGGAGTCCCTCCCATCTTTTATTCCTTCTGAGTTAAGTTAATGCAATATATGATGTTTTTGGTTTTCAAAAAAAAAAATGTAAAATGTCTCTAATTCCATGTCACAATATATATTTCCTTAGATAAATCCGGCATACATGGATATATATATATATATATATATATACATATATATATATATATATATATATATATATATATATGTATATATATATATATATATATATTTATATATATATATATATATGTATATATATATATATGTATATATATATGTATATATATATGTACACATATATATATGTACATATATATATATACATATATATATACATATACATATATATATATATACATATATATATATATATATATATATATATATATATATATATATTGTGACATGGAATTAGAGACATTTACATTTTTTTTTTTTTGAAAACCAAAAACTTCATATATATATATATATATATATATATATATATATATATATATAGGAGTGATCACATGTGGCCATGTTGTTAGGTGTGGTCATATAGTCAATTATAGGCCATTAGATTAGATAGATCCAATGAATCATATTAATCAAGATTTTTCTATTATTTTCGCGCACATTCTCCTACCCAGCGAACTGCAAGGGTAAACTCGTCATAAAACACCGAAATATTAATCAAGATGTTGTTGTGTGTTTTATTACACTATTGGTGCATGTTGTCAACACTGTTGGTGTATTCTGGAACCCGGCCGCTATAAATGGCCATTGTAATTACCATAACACGGGAATACACCAGTGGTGTACTTCACTGTGGTGTGTTTTATTACACTATTGGTGTATGTTGTCAACACTGTTGGTGTATTCTGGAACCCGCCCGCTATAAATGGTCACTGTAATTACCATAACACCCCCACTTACCAAAACACGCGAAAATCCTCAGAATTACCACTGCCGTTAGATTAAACTGATTCAACGACACAGATACGACCACACCTAATGACATTACCACATATGGGCGCTCTTCTATATATATATATATATATACTCTCCATAAGTTAACCTAATCTCACCCTAAACTTATTTTGTTTCTGTCTATTTCGCTCTCACGATTTGTCGTCTCTCTCTTCTTCGACAAACTCTGGTTTTCTCACCCTCTCTTCTCGTTCAATTGGGTTTGAAAATTAATTAGAGGATGATGATGATCTTTGATCGAAAATTAGGAAAAAAGGGGTGGAGAATGGTGGACGATTATCGTTGTGCACGGTGACGGCGACATAATGATATTTTCGGAGGATGAAGATGGTGAACCTGCAGATATTGATGATGGTTCGGCAATGAGGTAATAATATAATAATGATGATATGTATATTATTAATAATAAGATGATGATTATGGTTCATCAAATCGGAGATGTAAATTTAAATCAAATGTCCAAAAACATGTGACACCGGGGCATACCCCTGATTACACCAATCGTTAAAACTAAAAAAACAAATAAATACGCATGTAAATAAATCGTTTAAAATAAAACAATAAAATCCGGGATGCACAACTAATCCAGGTCCTGTGCACTATGGTCCTCCGAATCTGCCCCATGCACGGCTCAAACGAAAGTCTTGAAGAGCTGAATGTAAACACAAATCTCCATGGAGACTCGAACCCGGGTCTCACGCCAACTAGTTAGGAAGTCTCCCGCCACGCTAGCTTGAATCATTGAATCCATTCTGTCATGGGTCGACCCGGTCTCAGTAACCATAATCCATGCACGTCCAGCAAAGCCCCACGTGCGTATCTCCTCCAACGCGGTTTGCAGATAATAATATGATCCCTTAAATCACGCAAATCCCATATTCATCGCCCTTTCCATACCGAGGCCAGCGCCGGTCAACCATCGGAGAACCACCACCACCCACGGACTTCCATCGGCGAAGCGACAAATTACCAGAAACATCCATGGCCACAGAACACCCTTGCCGGAAACACCCATCCATGGACGGAATCCACCCAAACTGACCGGAAAAATCAAGGGACGTCGGACAGATGAACGGGAGCACCCTAATCCATCTCCAACGCACTCCAACTCCAGCGCCAATTCAGATTAGAAAAAGATCCACAAATAAGATATATAACAAACAGAACATACCGGACCTGTGCTCACCACCATTGCAATCACCGTAACACAGACGGAACCACCCCCAACATGGCCGGAAAAAACGAGGACCATCGGAAACTGGGAACATCCACAAGCATCTCCAATGCAGTCCATACTCCGGGCGCCATTTCAGAGAAACACCATCCACATACAGGGATCAAAAAACAGAGACGAACACGCCGGAAAAATTCCATTCGCCGGACAAAGCATAACCAGAAACGTACCAGGTCTCCTCCGAGCGGAAATCGCTCACCTCCGGTCACCTTAGGCCATGGATAACATCGTATCAGTAACTTATCGCCGGAAGCACAACAGCGAGCTTTCCCCATACCCACGGTAAATCGGAGCAGGGCGACTGGAATGAGACCACCGCTGGGAGCAGTCGCCGTCGTTGCACAAGTCGCCATCGGGGTTCAGGGAGTCATCGCCATCGCACATCACCGGAAAAACCATAACTCCTTGTCACCGGAAATCTTAAATCCGCCGGAAAACAGGTCGCCACCGAGCAACTAGCCGCCATCAAGAGAACATCTCACCTTCGCGACCGCATCTCTTGAATACGCCGATTACCGGATCTTCTTGTCTTCGACGAAACAAACAACGCCACCGCCAAAGGACTTTGTTGTTTACGTAAAATCCAAGGGAGATGGTCAACGCTGGTTTTCTCCCTATCCTTTACGAAAAACGCAAAACCATGAACAGTACCGTAGCGAGGAAATTCGAACAAACCGGAGAAATCAAAATCATGAACAGTGTTGTAACTCTTGGACAAAACATAAAACGGTGTTTAATCAACAACAATAAAACCGATTATTTTAATATAATCAAAAATCTGACAAATAACCAAATTCCAGTGAGCAATTCTCATCGTTCACCGGAAAGGGAAAACATCCAAACTCATGGTGGTGGCACTCTAGAGAGAAGTCAGAGACTTCTCTCTAGAGAGAGAAACACTCTAACCACCACCACAGATGATTATGGTTCATGGTTGGATAAGTTGTTGGTTTATTGTTAATGATGCTATTCTGACTTAATGATGGTTAAGCTTATGATCTGTTGATGATTAAGGATGGTGTTATAAATCAGTGATGATGATAATGATTTTAGAATGGTGATGAATTATGCTGTTCATGTTAATCGATTTCTCATGGATAATGATATAATTAATTGATAATGATGGATTAGAGTGGATGGTGATTCCGCAACGTTAGTATAATAAAAAAAATAAATTCTATTAATAATTGTAGTAGATTTGTTTGATTCACAGATTATCTATCATGATTGGGATGCTATTATGTGTTGATAGGATAGGAATTTGACTTCTGAGGTAAGACTTCATGTTCACTAAAACTAATATTTTCCCCGAGTACTATATGTATTGTTATTATATGTTATATGCTATTAATGTGGACATGAGTGCATTTTGTTAGTGTTCTAATTGCTCCAAAAAACCCAAAAATATATTTGGAAATATTATTATGGCAAACTAAGATAGGGTTAGCTTGGTGTCGGTTTGTTTTACAGAAGACTGATTGATCAGATACAGCAACAGAGGTACTGACACAGAAGATCTATTTTAGGAAGATGTTTCCTTTTTACTGAACGCGGTTTAAGAAGACAGTTTTGGAGAGAAGATCAGCAGATCTGTCTTGGAAAGGTATGGACCGAATCTTTAAGATTACATTCTTCACATATCGTCCTACCATCTACAATCAGAGATATCTATGGAGAGTGTTCTTACTATGGAAGTATAAGTACCCTCATTCGGTCAAGAATTAGGGCTACGCTTTTGAGAAGAAAGAAGCACTCCTAACTATACTGAAGATCATATCTTTGATTATCATGACTTTTCTCAAGACAATTAGTTCTTGGTGATTATGATGAAGAACTTGAGAAGAGATATCACTGTTTAAACGAAAGGACGCTGAGATCACACACTTGTGGGAACAACATTGGACTGCGTTACTAGGGCTGTCAAAATGGGCCGGCCCGCCCCATCGCGGGCTTTTCTTTTTGCGGATTTTTGCGGGCCGGCCCGCGAAGCCCGCGGGCTATGAGATATGCAACCCAAGCCCGCCCCTTGCAAGCTTGCGGGCCCCGCGGGTTGTCCCGCGGGCTGGTGTTAAAATTTTTTTAAAAAAATTTGGCATTAGATACTAAAATTCGGTAGTATGGCCGGTTTGACATGTAATATTTTTTAAAAATCTATTTCATATATATATATATATATATATATATATATATATATATATATATATATATATATATAAAATACTAGAATAGTAAAATAAAAGCATTTAAATTATTCACAATCATACAAGGTCACACTTCAGACCACAATTCATCATCAATCCACAAATTCACAATCATAAAAATCCAAAACACATCAAAGTCAAACATTATAAGAATATAGTGTCTTAAAATCCAAATATAACAACTAACAACAATATTGTCTTCAATTCAATCCAATCTTCAGTCTTCAAAATTCAAATTAGTGTCTAAGTAATGACAGTGACCTCTGAAATCTCGGATGGAACTGGGACAATTTCTTCATCACCATCATCTATACATTAACAGGAATTAAAATAGTCAAAACATACTAACCATAATAATTGAATCATAATAAAATTAAAAATTTTGAAGTAAAAATCAAATTTACTGTGATCCGGGGCTTCAAAACCGCATATCCAATTGCAAGCACAAAGCAATGCTTGAACATTTGAAGGAAGCATACTCTTTCGATATTTGTTCAACACACGACCTCCTATACTAAAAGCTGATTCCGATGCGACAGTGGTGATAGGAATACTTAATATATCGCATGCCATGTTAGATAACTCACCGAAGCGGTGCCTATTTTCCTTCCAATAGTTCAAAATATCCATATCAGCAAACAACTTCATGTCCTTCTGTGGTTCATCCAAATACACATCCAATGCTGATTTTCCATTATCAACATCATCTTCGTTACAATATTGAACAAACTCCTATATCATTTATAAGTTTAAAAACATTAAAAAGTGTTATAACAACATATAATAAAAGAATAACAAAAATGACACAAATATAACAACTTACATCAATCATTTCATCGCTTGTTTCTTCTATTGTTGCATTTTCACATGGTGGTGTGGTCAAAGTTGAAGAACTAGGGGCCGCAGTCATAGATTTGCTTTTATATGCTTCAAAGAGCATATACAACTTGCTTTTCACATAATTCGACTTTTGCTTGTAAGTATTTGGATCCAATTTTTTGAAGCAAAATTCCAAAAGCTTAAATTTCATTCTTGGATCAAACACCGCTCCCATAGCAAGAATAACACTATATTGTTCCCAATAATTTCCAAGCTTCACTCTCATGCTACTTGCCATGTTTCTAATAACCACATCTTCATTATTCAAATTTCTTTTCAACAAAAGCTCAATTTTCCAAACTTGCATGAAGTATAAGTTGGAAGTAGGATAAGTTGAACCCGAAACTAATTTTGTAATTTCATTAAAAGGCATCAAAAATTCACACATCTTTTCACCCCTAGCCCACTCCTCATTTGAAGGACAATGCTTATAATTTGTGTCAAGCAAATGAAGACTACTAAAAGCACGTCGATACTTAATAGCACTATCAAGCATCTTATAAGTTGAGTTCCATCTAGTGGGCACATCTGTTGACAAGCCAACTTTAAGTTTAAGACCAACTGTCTCAACACATTCTTCAAACACTTGCATCCTCCACTCCGACCCTTTAACATATTTCACACTTTCTCGAATTTTATTCAAAGCATCACCCATCACTTTCAACCCATCTTGCACAATAAGATTCAATATATGTGCTGAACATCTCACATGAAAAAATTCTCCATTACACAACAAATCATTTTGCAAACAAAGTTGTCCCTTCAAGATATTTTGCATAGTATCATTAGCAGAAGCATTATCCAAAGTAAGAGAAAACAATTTTTTCTCTATTCCCCACTCTTTCAAACATTCTAAAAGCTTCTTAGCTAACTGAATACCAGTATGTGGGAGAGGCATAGCACAAAAGGATAATATCTTATTGTTTAACTTCCAATTACTATCAATATAATGAGCAGTTAAACAAATATATCCCTCAACTGTGCAGGCTGTCCAAAGATCAGAAGTCAAGCAAATTCTACTAGGAATTCTTCTCATAAAACATATAAACATCTGCTGCTGCCGTATTCCTACTTATGAATTTGTAATCAGAATTCAAATACTTGTGCAACTCTCTAATTCTCTTATATTCAACAAAAGAATATGGCAAATCATGTTCAATAATGCTCATGCTTATCATCTCACGGACCACATTATGATCAATTTTTTTAGCACGTAACTTTCCTTCATGATCAATTAACATAGAACCCACATCATTATATTTAGGTTTTACTTTGCAAGAAGCTAAATGGCGGGATAAAGTTGATGTTCCATATTTGTGTGACCCGTTCACATAATCTTTATGACAATATTTGCATTTAGCCCTTCGTTTACCATCACTATTTTCAACTATATCAAAATGATTCCACACATCTGAATAAAGACGTCTTTTCGTACCTCTTTGTTGTGATTCTAAATTTTCAATTGATTCTGAAGATTTAGGTGTAACTGGTCTATCCCCCGGCATATCAACTTCACAACCAACATTGATAGTGGTGTTTGGAGAACTTTGTTGTTGAGATGCATCCATCTCCCTGCCATTAAAAATTGATGGTGTCATGGTGAATTGGTGATATACTAATATGCACGGACAAACTAAAATACCTTATTTTGTATTTTTAATTTTATTTTTTCTTTTTTTGAAGCTTTTTCATCTCTGTTAGTACAGAGACACATCCTAATTCCTTGATTTCCTACACTCCTCTTACAAAATAACTAATAAGTAAATATGCAAAATTAGGCATTAGAGTAAATGAGTAATAGTTTAATAGAGTTATTGTTCACAGTTTCACACTAAACACTAACAGTACATTAGCCATTAGGGACTATCACTAAATGAGTAAAACCCTTCAAAAACGAAATATTTCAGACTGTACATAGGCAAAATATTTTCACTGTAAATATATAGTCAATTTTCAATTAATCATATATGAATTACAAAGTCTAACAAGATTAATGTTTGAAAATTTAAAATATTTAAATGAAATATCAAACATGTGAGTTCGTAGGCAGAGTAGCAGAGAGAAGTCGAGAAGAGACGGGCGACTGGGCAGTGGTGGAGCTGTTCGTTTGTAGGCAGAGTCGCAGAGAGAAAAGACGGGCGACTGCGCAGTGGTGGTGATGTTCGTTCGTAGGCACGGGAAGCGGTGGTGGTGATGTTCGTTCGTAGGCACGGGAAGCGGTGGTGGCGCTGTTCGTTCGTTGGCAGAGTCGCAGGGACAGAGGCGAGACCGGAGACTGCGGAGAGACAGTAAAAAGTAGTGGATTAGGGATTTTTTTTCTTTAGTCTTAAACAATTATATTATATTATATATAGACAGAGACAGTAAACAGTAGTCAATTAGGATTAGGAATTTAGGTTTTACCTCTTTTCTTTAGTCTTAAGCAGTTATAACTTATAACTGTTAAATTACATTTTATAATTTATAATTTATATATATATAATATATATAGATATTTTTTTTAAAGGGCTTGGCCCGCAACCCACGCGGGCTATGGCCCTCCGTGGGCTAAGCCTGTTAGGCCCGCGTTTTCACGGGCCTATTTTTTTGTGGCCCTAACCCGTCCCGCTGTGGGGCGGGTGCGGGCCAGCCCGCGGATTTTGACCCACTTTGACAACCCTATGCGTCACTGAAGTGGACTGCATCAGAATTAGCTCTCCAAGTGAAGGGATTTCATTGGACTTCTGTATGCACGGCTCTCCAACTTCAACAATCCACTAAACCTGTGTAGACTGGGTACGTACCTTGTGTGGGGCACTTGGGTGAGATTATTGTTTCTCTACCTTTGTACATTGGATTATGAGTTAGTGGATTGGACGCCACTGTGATCGTCCCTCCGATGTAGATACACACTATATCGAACCGGGTAAACATCTTGTGGGTTTTTTTGTGTTTTACTCTTTCTACAAACAACTCAGTGATCTAACCAACTGACAGACATCATCGTTGAATTAGTTAGTCTATTTCATCAGTCGTTTAATCCGGTTAATTTTATTAAATTGAGGAAATGAAAAATTACATGTGGTATCAGAGCTTTTAAGTCTACATAGTGACTTGATCCGTACGGGAATATTTATTTTGCATTGCTCTCTTTTTATTGGAAGTGTCTCTGGGTGTCGGTTGGCAGTTTTGCTTGCTTGTGTGTTTTAGCTGGTTGTTTTTTTATTCAGGATGGATGCAAGTATGAAACCACCAGAATTGGATGGTCACAACTACTCTTTATGGAAGGCTCGTATGGAGATTTATCTCCAGGCACAAGGTACCAAGGTCTATCGTACTGTCCTCTCTGGATGGAGTCGCCCAACTATTCAGAATGCTGATGAAACCATTGAGGCAAAGCCCATTGAAACTTGGACAGAAGATGAAATGACTGCCTCTGATCTGAACAACAAAGCACTAAACTCTATCGTAAGATCTCTGCATGAATCTGTCTTTACCTTAGTCACTGGGGTAAAAGAAGCAAAACGAGTATGGGAAATTCTTGAAACCAGATTTGAGGGTACCTGTGATTTCAAGCAATCAAAGCTTCAAATAGTACTGTCAGAGTTTGAAGCTCGTAGAATGAGGGAAGAGTAAAATATTTCAATATTTCACAGTCGGGTTCAGAATCTGATGAATAGAGCCTCGATTCTTGGTGAACCATTCACTGATGAGAGAGTAGTCAAAAAGATCCTTCGATCTTGGCCAAAATGCTTCCGAATGAAAGTAACTGCAATTCAGGAACACACAGGCTGGGAAAAGAAGAGTGTGGAAGAAGTTATGTGAAGTTTACACACGTATGAACTTGAAGTGCTGGCTGATGATGATCTTGCTGTCAACAGAAAAGGCAAGTCAGTGGCTTTTGTTGCTGAAGCTGATCGAGAATCTGTCACAGATGACATAGATGGTGAAACCTTGGCCCTGCTAACCAAGAATTTTAAGAAAATCTTGAAAGGTTTTAACAGAAGGAGTCAAGGACAATCTAACAGGACACAATACAAAGGCAGTAACTCCTCATATCAAAAAACAGAAACACCTTCTTCCACACAGAGCAATCAGTCCCAGACTGGCCGAACAAGACAAACCAGAAGCAGTTCGACTGACACAGGTAGACCTCTCAACCAGTCAGTGTAGTGTCGATTGTGTGAAGGTTTTGGACACATACAGGCTGAATGTGCAACTTACCTCAAGAGGAAGAAGGCTATGTCTGTGGCTACGCTAAGTGATGATGAGGAGGAAACATCTAATGATCAGTTAGATGAAAATTTGGGAAACTTTGTGGCCTTCTTTACAGCTACAGAGAATCAGTTAGATGAAAATGAATCCGATGGAGAGAGGCATACTCAATTTGAAATGGAATTTGCTAAACTTGTTGCAAGCTGGGAACAACTGGTGAAAGTTAATAAACATCTGAATGAAGAACTGAAACAACAGGATGATCTTCTGAAGAAACTAAACACAGATCTTGTCACAAAAGAAGATCGTATCACTCAGATAAGATCTCGAGAGGGAAAATTGATAAAGGAATTGGAAGATCTGAAGAAGAACATCAAGATGCTAGACACCACATCAACTCTAGACAAAATTCTGGATTCTGGCTAAAATCCAAATGATAAAAGGGTCTTGGTTTTGAACGAGGAGAACCTTCGAAAACTATTCCTGTGTTTGTCAAAGAGGGTACGTCAATTGGTACACCAGCTCACAGTTATGAACTAGGTCAGTCATCCCGGTCTGTCCAGATAAACGAAAAGAGGAAGGTACATGCTCGAACTACAGAAACTGACTTTGGCAGAGTAGCGCTTCAATCACAGTACTCAAAGTTCAAAACTAAATATGCCAGAGTCAGACAATATACACCCATCTGTCACTACTGTCAAACAAAAGGTCACACTCGACCTGAGTGTTATTTTTTCTACAGAGATCAAAGAAAGGAAAAATATCATAACAAGTTTATTACACCGTTCACAAGACAGGTTTGGGTCAGGAAGTCAGAAGTAATATGCTATCCCACTATAGTTCTAACTGCTTGTACGACTGAAGCGCGATGGTATTTCGACAGTGGTTGTTCCAGACATATGACAGGAAATGTCAAGTGTCTTATGGCTGTTCAATCTAGCAGTGGTTCAGTTACATATGGAGACGGACAAAAAGGTAAAATAGTTGGAAAAGGTACCCTAAATGTACCAGGTTTACCTTATTTAGAAGAATCTCTATTAGTCAGTGGTCTAAAAACAAACCTTATTAGCATCAGTCAATTGTGTGATCAAAACTGGAATGTGTGCTTCAATCGTAACTGTTATAGAGTCAGTGACAAAGCAAATCAACTGGTAATGGAAGGAACACGATCCTCAGACAACTATTATGTTCTGACTAACGAAAATGCTTGTCGCCTATCAAAATCAGATGAATCAAAACTATGGCATAGACGACTAGGTCACATAAATTTCAGAGATATGGATAAAATGATCAAATTTGATGTTGTGCGAGGGATGCCTAAGATCATAATAGAACGGGAAGGAGTCTGTGGTGCATGTGCCATTGGGAAACAAATAAGGACTCCTCACAAAGCAGTAAAAGTTATCACTACTGAGAGATGTCTAGAACTGGTTCATATAGACCTCATGGGACCAACACAGACCGAAAGCATTGGTGGAAAGAAATACATATTTGTGTGTGTAGATGACTTCTCTCAGTTCAGCTGGGTATATTTCCTAAGAGAAAAATCTGAAGCCTTCAATGCCTTTAGAACCTTGTGTATAAGGGTTCAAAAAGAAAAGAACGAGCCTATAATAAAAATTCAAAGACTGAGAAGTGATCATGGAAAAGAATTTGAAAACTCATTATATTCAGATTTCTGCTCCGAGAATGGTATAGCTCATGAATTCTCAGCTCCCAGAACAGCTCAACAGAATGGTGTGGTGGAAAAGAAAGAATCGAACCTTGCAGGAAATGGCTAGAGTTATGTTACATGCATCGCATCTGCCACAGCGTTTCTGGGCTGAAGCAGTACACAAAGCCTGTCATACTGTAAATAGAGTCTATCTCAGACCAGGTACGTCCAAAACACCATATGAGATCTGGAAGGGGAAGAAGCTGAACTTGAAGTATTTTCATGTGTTTGGAACAAAGTGTTATGTGCTGATCGATAGGGAACAAAGAGGGAAGTTTGAACCTGAGTGATGAGAGCATCTTTCTTGGGTACTCTCCAAACAGCCGAGCTTATCGAGTCTACAACAAAAGAACTCAATCTGTAATGGAATCAGTAAATGTTGTTATAGATGACAATCCTGAAGAGTCCATAGAAACATCAGTAACTGATCCAGAGATAGATCCCCCTCTCAGTGAGTTAAATACAGCCGATGACACCAGTCTGCCCAAAACACAAGATTCGTCAGATGAAGATCAAGAAACTTCTGAACAGGATACCCGTCTTGCTGATGATGTAGGTAAGAAGAAGCCCACCAGAACTCAGAAAAATCATCCATCAGACAACATTATTGGAGATCCAACAGATGGGATGAAAACTAGGAGCAGGATGAGAAATAATCTGATAGAAATATCCGGATCTGCCTGCTATACCTCAAAAATAGAACCATGAAATGTAAAAGAAGCTTTACAGGATGATCTGTGGATCAAGGTACACCAATTTGACCGGAATCATGTTTGGGATCTGGTACCAAGACCTAATCGTGTTAACATAATTGGAACAAAGTGGATCTTCAAAAATAAAACTGATGAAGCTGGAAATATTGCAAGGAACAAAGCTCGGTTGGTTGCTCAAGGATACACTCAGATAGAAGGAATTGACTATGACGAAACGTTTGCCCCTGTGGCAAGACTAGAGTCGATCCGAATTCTGTTGGCAGTCGCATGTATTCTGGATTCACACTATTTCAGATGGATGTTAAGACAACGCTTTTGAATGGGTACCTGCATGAAGATATCTATGTGGCTCAACCGAAAGGATTTGAAGATCCAGATCATCCATCTCATGTCTGCAAGCTCAGAAAAGCCCTCTATGGACTCAAACAAACTCCAAGAGCATGGTACGAACGACTGACACAGTATCTGCTACATCATGGATATAAGCAAGGGAGTGTTGACAAAACTCTGTTCGTAAAAACCACTGGAAGTCATGTTACCATTGCTTAGATTTATGTGGATGACATTGTCTTTGGGTCCACTTTACAAAAGTACACTGATGATTTAGTAAAGGTCATGAAGGAAGAATTTGAAATGTCCATGGTTGGCCAACTGACATATTTCCTAGGGCTGCAAGTTAAACAAAGTCCTGAAGGGTACTTTATCTCACAGGAAAAGTACGCTAAGAATTTGGTCAAGAAGTTTGATCTGGAATCATGTAAACCATCCAGGACACCTATTTCTACCTCCACAAAAGTATCTAAAGATGACACTGGTGCATCAATGGATAACACAGTGTATCGATGTCTGATAGGAAGTCTGCTTTACATAACCGGTAGTCGGCCATATATAATGTTCAGTGTTGGAATATGTGCAAGGTATCAATCTGATCCAAAAGAGTCACACCTGATTGCTGCTAAACAGATTTTGAAATATATAGAAGGTACAATTCAATATGGGCTATGGTACTCCAAAGACAGTGAACTCAGTCTGGTTGCATACTGTGATGCTGATTGGGCAGGAAATATTGATGACAGAAAGAGTACTTCGGGTGGATGCTTCTTTGTTGGAAAAAACTTGGTATCATGGCTGAGCAAGGAACAGAATTCGATTTTCTTAAGTACTGCATAGGCAGAATATATAGCCGCTGGAGGATGTTGTACTCAGTTGGTGTGGATGAAACAGATGCTTCTAGACTATGGTCTTACTCAAAGAATTATGACACTCTACTGTGATAATGTCAGTGCAATCAATATCTCAAAGAATCCAGTTCAACATTCCAGAACGAAGCATATTGATATAAGGCATTACTACATCAGAGACTTGGTAGAATCCAAGGAGATAGAGTTGGAATACATGCAAACAGATAAGCAACTGGCTGAAATTCTGACTAAGCCCCTGGATGCTAATCGGTTTGAGATTCTCAGATCTGCTCTGGGAATCTGCAGGATTGACTAATAAGGCAGTAAGTTATACAGAAGGAGAGTATATGGTATTACATTTACGGGTCAAATTTCAGCCTTTGACTTCCTTTTAAATCTCCCTTCTGGTTTTGTTAATATAATATCTTAACCATAGTTACCATAAATTAATTTGCCTTTTTCGAAATGCAAATCTTCAACCCTTCTGTTTCATCCCTAAAAAGAAGGTATACCGTTGCGTCAATCACATCAGTTCTGCATGTATTCTGACAAGCTGCATTGAATAGGGTTCTTCACCCTTGGGATTATATATGATTTTTGGGTCAAGTGTGAAGGAAGAAGAGTTCAAAATATCCGTGCTCTCTACTTATTTTTTCTCTGATCCTCTACCTAGGGTTTACCTTCTCGCATACCCAAATCCCACAACAATGGCGGACTGTAACACCCCCCAAAACAAGACTACTTAAAACGAGTCTTAACACCTGCAGATCAAGCACAAAACTAGCACAGCGGAAGATAAAAAGATAACTGGATAAAAGGAATCCAAAACGGGGTGTTATGCCACGTATACCACACTAGGTATACGCTACGACGACAATATGCAAGTGTAACACTATCCCAAAAATAACCAAACTAGAACAATCTAAAGACATTGGCACACATGCCTCAACAACACTGTCTAAAGATACAGGTGCTAAGCTACCGGCTCTAGACATCGCGCTCGACTACGCATCACCTGAAAGATACAAAGATAAACATCGGGGCGACGCCCGGTCAGCGAAAGATGCTGGTAACCCACCAATACCGTTAAGTATCATAAATAGGTAGATATATAATATGAAAACCATTTTCGAAACGGAATACATATATATATGTCAAAACCAAGATCAAAAGACAACACAAGACTCACCTCTCACAAGGACAAAACCGGGAACACATCCCAAACCACAAAGGTTAACCACACACAAGGATAAAGACTCACCCAACGGCAACACATGCCAAACACCACACCACAAGCCTCCGTGACTACACACGTCACGAGAGAAGAGAACTCACCACAACAACGGCTTCACAAGCCCTCGTGACATCACCCATCACGAGTTGATATGCATTCCTTATGCCATGTTCCAACCTTATGGCTACCCCCAACCCGCCAACCATTACCTCCAGAAAGCCCCTGTACAGCCAAGTCCAACCTTATTCCTCCGGGACCGTCGTCCCCCACCTATAACCACCAACGAAAACCCACCAATTCACGGCAACACATGCCCGGATAACACAATGTTATCCCCCAAACACGTGGACTCAGCCACAACTTCATGAAATCACGTCACGGCCACCACGAGGACCGCTGCAATACCTTGGTGACTAGCGTCCCATACCACTAATCGTGCAATCCAAGTAAAGCCACACACGCACCACCACTCACGCGAAACAAGCAACGGATTGCAACAGAGGTACGAAACATACTCAAATAAGAGACAGGTCACCACCCATCGACAACAACGACGCTAGCATTAGGATAATAACTAGCAAGCTCAGCAACGAGGAAACTCAAGATAGTTCTAAGGAACACACAAGACACCACATGGTTCAACGAAACACAATGTTGAACACTTAGCACGATACACAACACCAAAGATCCTACATGGATACCTACCATAAAGCTCTAGACCTACGAAACATCAAGAAAGCGCTCAAATAGTTCCACAAAAGAACAACGGAAGGCCAAAAGATCAAAGACCAAGACAAACGAAACACGGGGAACAAATCCCACTCCAACATCACTGTGTTCCCCGCGGGTGGACCCACGGGTAGTGCCCCACCCGTGGTCCCGCCCGCGGGTGCAACACCCACAAGGCATACGTTCCCGCGGGTAGGCCGGCAGGTGGTGCCCCGCTCGCCGTTCCGCCCGCGGGTACGTCCCTGTACCACAACAAATTCCTTCGGGGATTTTCTCCTCCAAACACAAATTCAAGTCCAAAACATGCCAAATCTCACCAAGCACAACAAAATGACTTGAACCAAGAAAAATGCCAAGCAATAGCACAAAGGAAACCTAAACATAAGCTCTAGATATGCAATATCACAAGATAAATGCATAAACTCTCACATTTCATAGCAAAACACAAGTAGAAGCCAAGAAATCATATATAGGTAAGCAAAATAGGTTTTGTAGAGCATGGGTTACCTCTTGAAGACCAAAAGACTCTTCTTACACCACAACAAGCTCTCCACTAAGCTCACTAGCCAAACCCACTTCAAGATCAAACCAAAAGATCATAAAGATCCAACCTTTAAGAAAAAGACAACTAAGATGGAACCAAAAAGATTAGACAAGCTTAGATCTTACCCTTCTAGATGCCAAAATAGAGGAAAGATTGAATCTTGGAAGCAAAACTTGGAATCTTGACAAAGGCTTCTTTTGGCTTGAAGAACAAGCTACTCTTGTTTTCTAGAGAGAAGGTAGAGATATTTTCTAGGAAATGTAAGGGAATGAAATCAGGAAGTCTTCTAGGTTTAGGTTACAAAACTAGCTCTTGGTAAAAAGACAAGGATACCCTTACTAACTCGTAGAAATTGTAAGGAACAAGGGAACTCCTCTCAAAGCACAAGGTACAACACCACTTAAAGATTGACTAGTCAAATACTAGTCCTTGAGTATCAAAAATCAGGATTTTAGGAATCAATTCTTCAAAAGAAATAGAATTAATTACTCAATTAATTCATGGTTTGGAGTGTGGATTTTTGGGGTGTCACACGGACGCCGTAAGAAGCATCATAATCAAGCTTGAGAGGAAGATCCATTCACCAGAAACAGCCTCTAAGCATATAAAAACTCTGCTCCAGTTAGCTATGAAGAAGAAGTTAAAGATTGACTCTGCTCTACGCGATGAAATCATGGTCACTATGCTTTCAGATTATCCGGAATTTTATGCAGACTGGTCTGAGGATGACACCAGTTAGCTCTTGTTGCTGGCCTCTAAAGCGAGTGATGAGATTAGTCCTGCATGTATTCCAGAGCCCGCAGATGAAAATCGTGCTGCGGCATTCCTTCAGTATTTTGCTCAAAGGGCTCTTGAATTAGACGAGGTCTCACGACGTCGAGCAGCAGCTCAACCCCTCTACTTACAGGCTGCCCAAGACGAAACCAAACACCGGCTTGAGATTCGGGTTCGGGCCAAAATACCCGAACTTCTCATTGTTCAAAATTTTATGTCATTTATAATTATCTTGTTTGAATTTATTAAATACGAAATAATATATTATTGTTTTATATCAAATTAATTATATTTTGTAAAAATTACTTTTTGAGTTATGATTATCCAAACGTTAAAAAGTTTAGCCATTTAAGTGGATTTTAGACTTTCCCGTTCAGTTCCCTGTACCAATATATATAGCCAATATCGTTGTTCCCAATATATAGCCACTATGGACTGTGCGTCTAGCTGTATAACACTTTAAGTCACAGATTAATTAGCTTTGGGAGCTGTATAAGACTTTAAGTCACACATTAATTAGCTTTGGGAGCAACAAAATCAAATGCAGGTTTAGTTTTTCTAGGCTTTTAATTGTCTACTGCAGCATTTGATCCCACCAATGCACCACTAATTTGCAAATTTCTATTCTATCATCACTGCAAATAGAAATTCAAAAGAACCATCAATCACAATGCAACCTGCAAATTTAAAAATATGAATGAGAAGAAATCAATTGAATTTTAGTTTGATGTGCACTTAAATATGCTCTATTGTTGATGAAAATATAAAATAAAAATATAACATTAACATATACAAAGGTTAAATGGTAAAGCTATTTCATCTCAAACAATAAATACAAATATACTAATCATCAGAGAACAACAAATCAACAATACAAGTCACTTATATACAACTACAAGTCGATCAAATAAATAGAAAGTAATACACTGATATTTTAGAAAATAAGAACTCTATGAACACAACAATAAAATCCCATTATTCAAGAACCAAAAGCAAAATTTCAATACATAGAGCAAAACATATGCCACCCAAAAGTACAAAACAAACAGGTAAAAGTGAATGAAATTTGATAAATAATAGCAAACTACAGCTGAGAATTTCGGCTATCTGCTAAACTGCTAAACAAAATTTTCCGGAAAAATGATTAAAAAAAATTCAAACATTCCCAAAATTTCCCAAAAGAGAAATATTAAAGCAAAAATTTTAAGAATATTAAAGACAGATATTAATATTAAAGCAAAGGTTTGGCAAGATTCGGCTAAACACAAGAAATACTAAAAATATAAAAAGATTCAACAATAACACAAATAAATACATATATAAGGGAAAATTTTCACAAAAATTTAATTTAAAAAGAAAAAGAAAAACTTAAAGCACAGGTTAGTGGCTTACCCCTACCGGATTTTCATAGAACTTCCCAGATCTTGTTGTATGCCACGCATGCGGCATATCTGACTAACTAAGATTTCTTGAGGCTTGAGGCTTGAGAGGGCACATGTGACTCAAAGACGAGAGATTGTGAGAACCTAAGAGGTCAGATACTCAGAGGTGACCGGTGAATGGGGATACTGTGAGAGGGCGGCCAACGGAGGCCGGAAACGGAGAGGTTGAGAGAGTGAGAGGGGTGAGTGGTGAAATTGTGAGAAGCAATGGAGACCGGAGACAGAAAGGATGAGAGAGACAAGGATGGTGAAATGGTGAAATGGTGAATTTGTGAATGGTGAAGTGGTGAGAGGCTGAAATCTGAGAGAATAAGAGGGAGGCGGAACTAAAGAGCGAAGGAGAAAAAGGATAACAAATGACAAGAAACCCTAATCTCAACTTATATATGTAGGATATTTCGGTTTCGGGTCGGATTCGAAATATAATCCAAAGACCCGAAATCCGAACCGTTGTAAATAGAAAAGGCCGTGTTCTGTTCGGATTCGACCCGTTCCGGTTCGAATCCGACCCGATTCGGGCCGGGCGGGTCGAACACGCGAATTTTTCGGGTACAACCCGATTTGTGCCCACCCCTAGCTGAAACAGTAAAAACTGAGGCTGATCCTCCTGTCCAACAGGTGTTCAAAACCCTACGGTCATCCGTTAAGAACAAAGGTCCTGTTGTGGTTCCTACAACTTCTACCCGGTAGGGGAAACCAACTAGTCGCTGCAGAGGACGAAGTATCACCCTTGAGGTTCAACCTCCTGCTGAGAATCCTAACACATCTATCTATAAACCTCAGTTTGTCTCCTCTAGTGCTCAAGGAAAATGGTCCACGATGATCCGGAGAGATCTTATTGTTCAGAGGTCCGTTGATGAACACCAGTTGAACTCTGTTTGCAACATCTTGCCCTTGCAGAGTGATGTGGGCCTGTTAAAGACTGTCACCTCCATTTGTCCTTATTCGAAGCTTCTGACTTATGAGTTCTATTGTAATCTTAATGAGGAGATTGACAATTTGACTGGGACGCGATGCATGCAAATCTTCATCCGAGGTAAATGGTATGTCTTCGGTCCTGATATGATAAATGAATATTATGGTTTGAAGGGTGTTCACGAAGAAGATATCACGGACTGGGATTTGGTGGCAAAGACCCTCACATGTGGACACACTACTGCATGGCCTACGGGTGAAACTGATACTCTGCATAGCTCGCGTCTCACCTCTAAATATGTCATTTTGCACCGGATTGCTCTTCACAACTGGCTACCATCTGCTCACTTTCATACGGTCGACAAACAATTGGCAGCTCTCCTGTTTCGGATTGGAACTAAAATGTCTATTGATCTGGGGTCATGGATCTTTTATCATATCCTCACGTTGATCCATCCGCGAGAGCAGAAGGTAAGGTTACCTTTTCCTAATCTGATTTTTGGGGTTCTGAAAACGCAAGGCCTAGTGCCAATGCCTAGTGAGGTGATAAGTCTAACTCTTCTTTATACTGTTGATCCTCGTCTTCTGACTGGAAATCACATTCGCGATGTTACGCTGGTGAATGCTCCTCCCTCTACTGATGCTGATACTGTGGCTGATGATTCGCCACATGAGAAATATGTTCAACTCTCCCTTCGACTGAAGGCCCGGGTATCTAAACTTGAGACTGTTCATGGAATCATTGCGAAGCAGCTGACTGGGGCCCGTACTGAATTGGCTACCGTTCTTCTCCGCTTGAGCATGACTGAATCTGCTGCTGCTGATGCTGCTAAGTTTGACAGTGAGGACCCCTTCAATGCATGACTGTGCTTTGACTATCATTGGCAAAAAAGGGGAGTGTGGAACTCAGGGGGAGTGTTTTTTATATTCTTGTACCATCTGCCCCTGTCTGGGTGTCTGATTGTGATGGCACCACCATATGAAGAATGTTGTTTTGTTTCAGCATAATTTGTGTGATGTGTGTTTGTTATGAATTGTAATTCAGATCTTTGTCTTTTATGCATTTGCTATCTTCGTCCTATCTATCTTGTGTTTTTATATTAGTTGAGTTGTTAGTATTTTAATTGCTCCAAAAAACCCCCAACATATAATTGGCAATATTATTATGGCAAACTAAGATAGGGTTAGCTTGGTGTCGGTTTGTTTTACAGAAGACTGATCTATCAGATACAGCAACAGAGGTACTGACACTGAAGATCTATTTTAGGAAGATGTTTCCTTTTTACTGAACGCGGTTTAAGAAGACAGTTTTGGAAAGAAGATTAGCGGATCTGTCTTGGAAAGGTATTGACCGAATCTTTAAGATTACATTCTTCACATATCGTCCTACCATCTACAATCAGAGAAATCTATGGAGAGTGTTCTTACTATGGAAGTATAAGTACCCTCATTCGGTTAAGAATTAGGGCTACGCTTTTGAGAAGAAAGAAACACTCCTAACTATACTGAAGATCATAACTTTGATTATCATGACTCTTCTCAAGACAATTAGTTCTTGGTGATTATAATGAAGAACTTGAGAAGAGATATCACTGCTTAAACGAAAGGACGCTAAGATCACACAGTTGTGGGAACAATATTGGACTGTGTCACTAAAGTGGACTGCATCAGAGTTAGCTCTCCAAGTGAAGGGATTTCATTGGACTTTTGTATGCACGGCTCTCTAACTTCAACAATCCACTAAACCTGTGTAGACTGGGTACGTACCTTATGTGGGGCACTTGGGTGAGATTATTGTTTCTCTACCTTTGTACATTAGATTATGAGTTGTGTTTTACTCTTTCTACAAACAACTCAGTGATCTAACCAACTGACTGACATCATCGTTGAATTAGTCAGTCTATTTCATCAGTCGTTTAATCCGGTTAATTTTATTAAATTGAGGAAATGCAAAATTACACATTTATCGATAAATTGTACTATTGTGTGGTGATTCTCGAAATATCGAGAATGGGTTTCGACGTGTCGAACCCGCGTGTTGTGTAAATCTGCGGCTTGGAATTTTTAGTGTTACATATGGTGAAATTTGTATTACATTTTTATTGTGGATTAAAAGTTATGTTTTTGAGAAATTATTATATGTGGAGGAAATTGCAATTTGAGAAATTATATTTTTGAGAAAATGTATTTGGAGAAAATTATATATTATGGAGAAAATTATATTTTTTGTGGAGAAAGTATATGTGGAGAAATAATATGATTTTAGAGAAATCATTAAATTGTGAGTGTTCAGTAAATGTGATTACTGTTCACTAGGACTATTTACTACTCATTGGGCTTGGAATCTCATGAGGGTGTAACACATAGGTTATGATCCAGTTTCCAAATTGTTTGTGTGGTAGTAGGCAGTAAAACCTGACTTCTTGAATCATATACTACCTAGTGGCTTGGAAGCTCCTGCGGGTGTGCACATAGGTTTTAGTCCATATTCTAAGTGAGTTTCAAGAGATTGGTTAATTCTCCACTTAAAAATATTAACTCTCTACAGAAAAAAAAAAAAAAAAAGAAGGTATAACTCCACATGTATTTTGGAAAAGTATACAATTATATGAGTTTTGGAAATATAAAATCCAAGCCTATATTTTACGGGGTGAAGTGAAACTTACTTAGCTTACGCTAATCTTTGTCTATTCTCTATCTTTTTGTGTCAAATAATTTTTACAGGTGAACATGGATAGGAATTCAAGATGAGTTCAAGCTAAGAAGGGATTAAGAATAGACGGATTGGAGATTTATTATTTGAGAAGCTTTATGGTTGTATAGCGTTATACTTTATTGTATTCTTATAAAAGTGCGCAGAGCCTGTTTGAGTCGCTTGAGCTTGTAAGCCAGAGCTCGCATTCCCCCTCCATCTGCCGGCGCAGCCCAACTGCTAATGACTATACGTTTAAAATCCGGATGTGATAGCCACATGTTTTGAAAAAGAAACTGCTTCGGTGTAGACATGCTGCTATTCACTCCATTTAGTAGGATCGGTGCATGATCAGAAGTCGTTCTAGCTAAAACATGAATTCTGACATCTGTGAGATTGTCTCGGAATGCCGGGCTCATTAAGAATCTGTCAAGTCGTTTCCAAACCGCCCCTGAGCTTCGGACTCCATGCCAAGTATACTGATTGCCCAGAACTTCCAAGTCTAACAAAGAATTGTCATTAATAAAGTCCGCAAAGTCAGAGATATTATTAGTATTCGGTAAAGCACTGCCCCGGTATTCTGAAACGCTGGCTATGACATTGAAGTCTCCACCCAGTAGTATCGGCCTTGATTCCACTATTAAGTGGGCGAGCTGTTCCCACATGTGAGCCCTTTCCGCTCTCGTATGTTTGGCGTAGACTGCTATAAAATGAAAAGAGTACTGCCAGGGTATAAACTTCACATTACAAAAAATAAATTGATTATTGTCAAGCTGCACTTGCACATCACATGAGTCGGACCATAGCAGCCAAATTTTCGAAGTTTCAGAGGCATAACCGGACTCGAGATTGAACTCCCTAACAAAGCTGTCCAAACAATTATTTGGGATCATCGGCTCTAGAACTGAAGCAAGGTGAACGTGCTCACGTCGTAAAAGTTGTTTGAGCCTACGTCGTGAGGAAAGTAGGCCCCTGACATTCCAACTTAGCAGGTTCATTTTAAGCGGTGGGAAACAGAGACGCGAGCGATTTTGCCAGCAGCAAGCCTCGTTGTAATAGCAGGAACATTCACCGAGTAATCTTTACGGGGGCGGCTCTTCTTCTTGGTGATCCTTATAAAGTTTTCTGGTTGAGATTTGCCAAGCTTTGAGGCAAATTTCCTACTAGCTTCTTTCCACGAGTCCAAGAGGGACTGGTTGAGAGTATGAGTGATATGGGCTTCGTCCCCATCTGATAAATGTCCAGGTAACGAATCAGAAGTGGATGAACGACGGAGGCAGTGATCATCGATGATGGTTGTCCCTAACTGGGCGTTGGCCTCCGGAATTGCTACCGAGTCCGTTGAGCTTATGGTATCGAGGATTGTCTCATTCGGGGGGTCTTCTAGTGCATCCTGCTGCTGATCAATTGATGGATTGCTTTGGTTATCGGCTTGGGTTTCATCTCTGAGCACTATTGCTTGGTTGGCTTGGCGCCATCTCTTCCTTGGGGGGACAATCTGGGCTTGCCGGGCGGTTGTAGTCTCACCGCCGACAAATTGCGAGTCTGTTGATTAGCCGGCTGGGAACGACAATCTGCTGTTGGATGCCCGAACTTTTTGCAACCCAAACAGTAAGGAGGGACATACTCATACCCAATCTTCTGCACAAAGCCACCATATGATCCATTGTTTATCCAAATCTGATCAGTGAGGGGTGCGCTGACGTTCAGTTCCACACATACTCGAGCCACAGATGGCCGATTGTGCACCAAGGTGGAGGTGTCGACCTTCAGAGGAGTGCTTACCAGATTAGTGATAGAGTAAATGGCTCGTTTGTCGTGGAGGTGAGCTGGCAAACCGTCAAAAGCGATCCAAACAGGGACAATGGGGGATTCAATGTCTGGGCGGAAATCTGGCGACCATTTGAAGACACGCATGAGGGCGCCCCTGATCGACCAAGTCTTTCGAAGCCAACAATGTTGGAAATCAATTTCATGATCAAAGTTGATTAGGATCAGGTTGTTGGTTGCCTAAGCGTTGGTGTTCCGCTATAGTATTAATGAATTTTGAATTAAGAAAACGAGTTATTGTAAAGAAAATTTAGTAGTGAAAATTGGGGTGTTACAAATAATAATCCAATGGTGAGTGTTATAAATATCTCATTCATTATAGACATTATTGTTGATTTGTAACATATGTAACAGTTATGTCATTTAATATAATACTTAATGATTGTACATGTATATATATTCAGATATTGAAATAACAAAATGAGAGGTCTCTCTGGCTTATTGTGTTCTTCATCTCTTCTCTACCTTCTTTATCTAAATTTCCATTGGTCAATATGTTTGAGCTAATAGACTTATTACAACAATAACATTGGCTTGTGGGGACGGGCACTGCTCCAAAATGTCTTTTATAAATATTAAATCTTTTATAAATTTTTTTAGTAACTAAAAATCAAACAAACTTTATAATACATTTTATAATATTTGTAAGTTATCAATTTTTATAATGTGTTAATAAATTAATTAATCTCACATAATTTAGTAGTATAAAAAGTCAAGTTCAAATGATTAGAAGTATTTTCTACATTTGTAATATTACAAGTCTTATTTTAAACAAAAGTATTAACTTTGAAAATGTGTATGTGAATATATATTAATTAACATTATTGTACTAAAAAGTTTAAATGCCTCAATTGGCCCAGGTTCGCCTCGCGGCAAACGCGCAAAATTAGAGATATTCTCTCGGTTTGGTGATATTTTGCATGCAGTGGAATTTTCAATTTTTGGTGGAATTTTCACTTTTTGGCATCAAACACAACCTCACTTGTATTTTGTACCAAACTAGTATTGCACCCATGCAATGCACGGAATGAAAATTACCTATAAAAGAGGTGATTTGATGACTTTGTTTGAACCCAACATTAAAATAGATGCCTACCTAAGATTATGACTAGAAAATTATGGTCCAATTCAAAGCTAATCTACTCACCTCGGTACTCACAATTGAAGAATGTGTTCCATCCCAACTAAAAGCATAAGCCGATAGTTGGATTGCACATTAATGGCTCAACACGCCCCCTCACGTGTGCAGTGGGTTCCAAGCAACACGTGGACCATAGTTGCTTATGGGTGGTGCACACGTCACGACCCATGACCATTGACATGGCTCTGATACCAAATTGAAGCATGTGCTCCATCTCAACTAAAAGCCTAAGCTGATAGTTGGATAGCACATTAATGGCTCAACACTCACAAAGCATGTACTTGATTGTACACCCTCAGAATTTAGTAAATATCTAATCTACTGTGGAAGCTAAGCCCAATTAGTGCTTCTCTTATGGCTAAATCATAGAAGTGTGTATAAGATGTAGACATATATAGAAATTCCCGGGTGCCATATTTTCTGTGCTTGTTTGTTTGTATTGCTGCTAAAACAACAATATGCTGGGTCTGTTGGTACGTATGTTTTGTACAGATATTTAGATGATAGTTTTTGGAATAAAAAGTAGAACCTTGTTGCCATTTACTAGCCAGTGCTTGTGTTACCTACATGTTTAAAGATGAGTTCAAAGATGAGAATACTTGGTTGCTTAGGTCGTTGTTCTATTCTGATGAATTTCATTTCACTACTAGGAGTGTTAAGGTTTGCTTCATGTTGATATGCTCTTTAATCTTAAAAGATACATCAGGCATGGCAAAGATAATTATATAAACCATCACTAGTACATATATGAACATCCGCTACACTTGTACAGGACTTTCAGCTACCCTTGTACAAGGGTAGCGGATCTGGGGGACGTGGAAAGCCTTGTTTAAAATACCGCTCTCTTTTTTTTAAACTAATACACTACCCTTATTTAAAGAAGGGTAGCCTAAAGTCATATTTGTTTGCTCTATTTTGTACTAGTGCATATAATTATAGTATAAGTACAGTCTTCAATTTCATGGAGTAATATACATATATATCTATATCTATATATATATATATATATATATATATATATATATATATATATATATATATATATATATATGTAACTAATGCATGAAACATGAATAAGCTAAGCAAAAAAATACCTATATTAACTTAAATACTCCTTTTCACGCATGCTACAAACGAAACGAACGAATGAATGCTAGCGAAATCAACGAAAGAAAGCCAACGAAACTACTTATTCGTGTGATCCAACGAATTGAACAAAAAACATGCTCCATCAACTCGTTAAACCCGAATCAATGCTTTCGTTAAATTCCTTCGGTCCAAATGATAACTAACGAAATGAACAATCAGCCATCCACTCGTTAAATAACAAATTGATACAACCGAATCTTCCGTTTAATTATGTATTGTGCCACAGTTCGTATTTAAATGAATCAATTCGTCAAGCTCACCGAATTGATTAATACATTCGTTAAATACCAACGATTTGTTAAAACCAACGAATCATGCATATCAATCTAAGTACTATTCCATTTCAATCGTACGCAATATTCATATTTCCAACTTTTTTTCTACTAAACTAAAATAATATTTATAACTCCACAACTCCAAATATTATTTAAGCTTTTCATGGTAGTACATCTGAAACATTAATCTCCATTACTATATAAATTTCTAACAAGTTGAAATCTTTTTATGCATTGCATTCAAAGTACAAATTATGAGTAGTGATTTATTGCTTATAGTCAGTATCTGGGGTTGTGCTTCTTGAAAAGGAAGAAATAGCACGGAAATTGAAATTATGAAATGAGTAACTTAAAAGCCGAAAATGTTCGACTTCAAGAAGAGTGCAAAGCAAGAGAGGTTAGAGAACTTAACATTCGAGAAGTAATCGCATCATTTACACATTCATCCAAAATAATGGATAAAACGGTAAGTATGCAAAAACCCGCTGGAGATAAAGCTAGATTGGGCGACGATCTATCATGTTCTCAAACCCATGAGAAACTGACTAATTCTACTACTACTTTAGTCAATAAAGTTCTAATGGTAAAATTTGTGAATAGTTAGTATAGCACAATGAGATAAGGAGTTGGAAACCAAATTAATGCACGGAAAAATGTTGCGAGGCCGAATCAAAAAAATAATATCTCGATAAGGCAACCAAATTTTTAAAGGAAAAATTTTGTGTCTCAAAGGAGAACCAACGAGTCAAGTGCAATAAAAACTTATAGGAATATAGGAAGAATTCCGGGAATTGGGGCTGGGAGATTATATCCCTTAGAACAAGATTGGTTGCTTGTAGACAAACCATGGACCAAGTCCAGATTTGCTACTTTATATAGGTTGAAGAAACTATCTGCTTCCCAACCCGCACCGAATCATTATTCACAAGTGCGTTATGATTATAGAGTTTTCAATGGTTACAAATCACCTACTCTTGGATCAGTGGGTTATAGGCGGATTTGGATGCCAAATATTACTAATACAAAAGGACCCAAACAAATCTAGGTACCTAAGAACAATTAATCTTTATTGCATGAAATTTGGAATTTCGATAGCGGATGCTCTCTACATATGACCGGCAAAAATGCTAGTCTAGTTGAGTTCAAAAGCATCGAAGGACCTAAAGAAGTTTTTTTTGGAGGAAACGATTGATACGGAATAACAAAAGGAACGAGAACAATTGTGCAGAATGGCTTACAAATTGAGGACGTATCAATCGTTGAAGTATTAAAGTTCAACCTATTTAGCACAAGCCAGATTGCGACAAAGGTTACCTCGTAGAATGTTTCAAAGACAAGTGTCAAGTCAAACACGAATCTACGAAAGAAGTCGTACTCGCCGGATCGAGAAAGAAAAATATGTACATTGTTGATTGAAGTACAAGGAAGGAATCCGTATGTTTGGTGGTGAGCAATTCAATCGAAGCAATTTGGGAATGGCATAGAAGGCTAAATAAATTGAATTTCAAAACCGTCAATAAGCTTGCAAGAAGTAAGCTAGTTGAAGGTCTACCCAACATTGTGTTCAAGAAAGATCTAATTTGCGATGTATGTCTGAAAGGTAAACAAATCAAAGCATCTTTCAAATCCAAAGCTCAAGAATCAACATCAAGACCCCTTAGTCTACTACCAATGGATTTATTTAGTCTAGTAAACCCGGTAAGCCTAAGTGGTAAGAAATACACTTTGGTTGTTGTTGATGATTTTTCCAGGTACACATGGACAATATTCATCAAGAAAAAGAATGAAGTTGAATCAAAGTTTCCGGAGCTACTAAAGCAACTACAAGTCGAGAAGGACATGAAGATTGCAACAATTCGAACCGATCGGGGAACCAAATTTGTAAACAATGTTATTCGATTTTATTACACTTCACAAGGGATTCATCAGCAACTCTCTATCGCACGAACACCGTAACAAAATGACGTAGTT
The DNA here is from genome assembly GCF_001879475.1 of Ipomoea nil. Lineage (NCBI taxonomy): Eukaryota > Viridiplantae > Streptophyta > Magnoliopsida > Solanales > Convolvulaceae > Ipomoea > Ipomoea nil. The sequence goes on from NW_017616885.1 coordinate 502,244, forward strand.
GAAAGAAGAAATACAATACTCAAAAGAAGCTGCACGAGTCACGATGCCAAATGCAAAAATTAAAGTATTTTATTTGATAATACTAGCGCGATTGCAATAACCCAAAATCCATTAATTCTCTCGCGAACCAAGCACATCGACGCTCAAAATCATTTCATACGAGACCACGTCAAAAAGAGAGATTTGATGATTGACCATGTTCCCACGGAAAATCAAATTGCCGACTTTCTCACAAAGCGGTTGTGTGATTCTCGTTTTGCGACCTTAAGGCACGAGATGAGAATGATCGAAATGAACTAAGTATTTCGAAATCCTTAAGTTGTGTACATGTTTTACGTGTGTAATTTCATGAAATTTTGTCACTTGTATGCCCTATGTGATTTAATTTGAAGTAATTTGTTACGTGTTACGTGTAATTTGTTATTTTATCTTACAAATTTTGGGTACGTAGAGTCGACATGAAAATAATTGATTTAATTGTGTTTCTCGAAGGGAGTATATAATTTAGGGGGAACCTAGTCTAACAATTGTTTTGTTGGATACAAGTGCTGAATGTGAATTCTGTGCATAATTGATATTTAAGTATGATCTGCTTAAGTCAAATGTTTTGATTTGCTAAATTTTCATGAATAATCTGTCAAAATTAATTTTGTTAACAGTTGTGCTTATTTGGTTAAAATTGATTATCTGCAGCCAGAAGAAATTATAAGCTTTCTTGGTAATCGGAATCGAAGCAAAAATTATAGCTGGATTACAATTATTGGACTAACAATTATTTTCTCGAAATTTTTGGTCTCTATGTTTTTCTTCTCAGTGCGGTTATATGAAGATTAATTTTTGGCGCCATGTACCTACAAGTGTAGTATTAAAGTTTGAGCGGGAAAATTTAAATTTGTGAAAATCCAAAATTGCCCTCAAATGTTCTACAGCCTCTTTCTATCCACTAAAGGGCAAGATGATAATTTTCTAGGCATTTAATTGCCTCTCCAACGGGTAAAAGGAACATTCTTCTTCCCTCACTCTCACCGCCGACCGAAACTTCAATCCAAAAAGAAATCACTAGAACCGTCATCTACAACCCTACCCATCCAAAATCTTCCACATAAATCCATTCTACACACGAATACCCATAACTAATCCTCGTTGTTACCCTCAAAAACACTTATAAATCAAAACACATTCCCCACCCCTTATCTGACTGCCGAAACCGCACCACTATCAAAACCAACTCAACTCAAAAATTTCCTAAATTTCATCTACAATGGAGGAAGACCCAACTCAAACCGAGACCGAAACTACCACGGAAGGATCAAAGAAGTTTACCCGATTGCTAAATAGGATGATCCTAGACACCAGGGATTTCAACAACCATGTTTAAACAAATGAGTTAGGGGTAAAAATCATCAACTTTCTTGAATCTTGTGGCTTAATGAATGTAGTACTTTTAGTACTTAAATAATGTATTTTCTCTGAATACAATGTATATTTTTAATATATTAAAAGTATATTATTTGCATATTGTATGTACATTATTTGATAGTATGGTCCACATAATAATGATTGAATTACAACTATGTAAGTTTTGATTTATTTTTAAATGTTTGAGAATATGTATAGATCTTAATAATTTTCAATATTAAGAGGAAACCAATAAAAATAAACAACAAACCGAAATTAAAAGACTTCTGAAATGTTTTAAATATGTCGAAAAGTAAAATAAATTTTATAATATTTATAAGTTATCAATTTTTATAATGTATCAATAAATAAATTTATCTAATATAATTTAGTGATATAAAAAATCAAGTTCAAATGATATCGCAAGTGTTGTATAAAATTTTAATATTACAAGTCTTTTATAAATTTCTAATTTAGTAGAAAATATTGTTAATTTTTAATTTTGAGATAATGGTTCAAATCTTATTTTAAAGAATATTAACTTCGAAAGTATGTGTGTGAATATATATTGGCTAATTTTCAGGTGCACACTCATATTAATGTGTGAACGTGTGCATTGATCTGGTGCATTGATCTGATGCATTGATTTCGTGCATCTGACGACCCTGCATAATGGTGCATTCCCTTCCGATGCACCGGCATACATGTTGCACTTACGCCATTTTTAGATATATATATATATATATATATATATATATATATATATATATATATATATATATATATATTACAGTTTATATTAGTAATTTCATTTCATTTTTTTTTAATTTCACTTGGTTTATTGTTGACCATCTAAATGGTTTTATGTAGATGAGTAAGCAATATACATTCAAAGTGCTAATGGATATATTCATCGTCATCATCATCACATGAGTCATCATCATCATTGTCTTCATCATCATTCTTCTTCTCATCATCGTGCTTCTCATCATCTTCTTCATCATCATCCTCATTCTCAGTATCTTCTTCATCATTTTGTCTCCATAATCATTCTTATCATTTTTATCTTCTCCGTCATCATCTTCATCATCATTTGAAGACTCATTTGCTTCAGAGTCAGCCTCACTGCTTTCGTGTTCTGCAGTTGTCCTTTCGTCTTCATCTTCAATCTCCTTCCCTTCGTCGTCCTTGGATCCACTAACATTACAAGCTGGATCATTCTGATGGGTTCTTTCTAATTCTGTCTTGACTTTGAATAGGAGGAGAGCATATCTGAACTCTTATAGAATACAATATCAAGCTTTTCTCCTTTTTTCAAGGGTGCAATTTTTTTTTGATCTTGTTTTCCCCTCTTAACTTTTTTGTCTTTACTTTGAGATGAAACTATTAAATAAAATGAAGCAATAAATATTTGTTTTGGAACATTTTTTGGAGTTAGAAGAGCTCCAATATTAGACGAGCCACGGAAGTTAGATGAGCTGTAACGTCAGAACTACAAGAATTAGATGAGTTATCTGGGAGTTCTACTAGTAAATAAAACCGGGATGTCTATTAACCCTAAGCTTGCGCAGAGTGAAGCTCAATGGGACCATGAAGGCAAATGAAGATTGATGGAGTCACATTTTTTTTCTCTTTATTTTTTTTTTGTTGTATTTTTTTTTTTTTTTGTTAACTAGCTGGCATTTATAGCTACTATATATGTATGATTTTTTTTTTTTTTTTAACTAACTAGTAGATTATGAATTGGGAGTTTATTTTGTTTTGTTCTTCGCAATATATATATATATATATATATATATATATATATATATATATATATATATATATATATATATATATATATATATATATATATATATATATATATATATAGATTTTGGATCCGGTGCACACCCCCTTGGCAGATGAGCTCGTGAGCACCTTTTATGACCCTTAAATATTTTAGATGAATGGTCCAGATGAGTTTGGCTTTTTTGCCACGTGCATCATTAATTAAGAGGACATGAGGGACTATTGAGTAATTTCCGCTATTGCTGTAATTATAACGGGTATTCAATTTTTGCCTCGGTAAAGCGCGTATCTTCTGACCCTTCTCACGCCCACTTCGTCTTCTGCGTGAGACTCAATCATCACTCTCCATCTCCATCACTTTCTCCATCAGAACTCTCACTCTCCCTCTCCATCTCCATCACAACCCTCGGTCTCCCTCTCCATCTGAACTCTCACGCTCCCTCTCAGGCGTTCAACATGGATGGGTCTACTGTCCGCCGATCGAAGAGGCATCGGATGTCAAACAGTGTTCCCATTGAAGGTAATCTCAATCCCCCTATTTTTGCTACTGTTTTCCCCGGTTCGGTTGTTTTGGTTGTGTGCCTCCGGTTCGGGGGATTTTGTGTTTGCTTTCTGTGGTAGTTTGCTGTCTCGACCGCCGGCTCTGGGTGGCGGGAAGGGGGTGGGGAACTGGGGATGCGTGCTGTTAGGGGGAACATACTAGTTACATTTTAGGGTTTGTGTTATTATTTAGTTTTTTTTTTTTTTTTTCGGATAATCATATGTTAGTCTAACAAAGGGGGGTTTTTGGGGGTTTTGGGGGGTTTTGTGGTTCTGTAGCCAAGCAATTCTCATTTGGATGTTAGGGGTGTGTTGCATGTGTTAGATGATGGTGATTTTCCGGCGAAATCCTGTTATTGGGAGGCGGGGAATGGGAGAGGGTACTGGGTAGTTGCGTGTTAGGGTTGAGGATTGCATGTGTGTGATGGTGTTGGTTTTTCCGGCGGAAAATTGTTATCCGCCGGCCTTTCATTCTTTTTTTTTTTTTTTTTTTTTTTTTGTGCTCTCTGGTAATTGTTATAAATTCTAGCTTTAGTATGGAAAATTGGTAATTTTTTTTGTGCTCTCTGGTAATATGGATGTGATTTGAGTGAATGGTAAAACAGGAAAAATGAAACATAAAATTTCTAGTAAAATGTAGTGAATGATGTTTTCTGCAATTCCATATGTTGTTGATGGTGGAGAAGCACGTAAAATTCTGGCTTTTATCATTTTAAATATGTTAAGTTCTTTTGCTTCTTTTCATTAAATGCATTTTTGGTATATAGTACGTGCGTTCTGGTTAGCATGTGCATATAATATCTATACTTAATCTGGCTTTTATCATTTTAAACATGTTAACTTCTTTTGCTTCTTTTCATTAAACTCTTCCTGGATTATCAGGTATAATGGTTGTCTTAAGTTGGATAGGTATAATGGTTGTAGGTATTAGTATGTGCGTTCTGATTAGTATGTTAGTATGTGCATTTAGAGGATCGCGTAGTGCGTTATATATGTTCAAACATGATTGTGTAAATTTTAATTTATGTGCATATTAATTCGGTTGGTGCGTTTGGCTGGCTGTTAGTCTGTATTAACTGGTTTGTGTATTCAGAGGCTTTAGTTTGTGCATATTGCGTATTCAGTCTGGTTTGCACATTGTTGGTGGATTCCTGGTTTGTGCATTCTTTAGGGTGTGTTTATTTTAATGTATTTGTTAGGATTTTCTTGGTGTACCGTGTGTAGGTATGTTTTTTTATTATTTTGTTAGTAATGTCCACGGCTCGTTGGTTTGTTTTTTTTTTTTTAAATTTCATTCCATGTGTGTTATTGTTGTAGTAGATTGGTGGGCTACTGGTTTTGGGTGGGGTGGTTGTTGCGTCATAGTTGTTACCCTATGCAAGTTAGGGTAAATTGTAGATGCTAATTGGCACTAGTTTTTTTTGGGTGGTTTGCGTTATATATGTTCAAACATGATTGTGTAAATTTTAATTTATGTGCATATTAATTCGGTTGGTGCGTTTGGCTGGCTGTTAGTCTGTATTAACTGGTTTGTGTATTCAGAGGCTTTAGTTTGTGCATATTGCGTATTCAGTCTGGTTTGCACATTGTTGGTAGATTCCTGGTTTGTGCATTCTTTAGGGTGTGTTTATTTTAATGTATTTGTTAGGATTTTCTTGGTGTACCGTGTGTAGGTATGTTTTTTTATTATTTTGTTAGTAATGTCCACGGCTCGTTGGATTGTTTTTTTTTTTTTTTTTAATTTCATTCCATGTGTGTTATTGTTGTAGTAGATTGGTGGGCTACTGGTTTTGGGTGGGGTGGTTGTTGCGTCATAGTTGTTACCCTGTGCAAGTTAGGGTAAATTGTAAATGCTAATTGGCACTAGTTTTTTTTTTTTTTTTTTTTTGGGTGGTTTGTGCATATATGTTTGCAGGTTTGTGCAAGTTAGGGATAATTGTGGAAGGTTTGTGCGTAGTACTACGTCACCTTGTGCAAGTTAGGGTGAATTGTAGATGCTAATTGGAACTAGTTTTTTTTGGGTGGTTTGTGCGTATATGTTTGCAGGTTTGTGTAAGTTAGGGATAAAGTGTTGTTGGAAATTGCTTCTGCTTATTTTTTGTTTCCTTTTTGGTTAGTGCGCACTGTTAGTGTGTTGGTGCGCCACTATTATTGTGTTGCTGCTAATGGGTACTACCGATTTTTGGATTGCTTGTGTTGTTTTCGTTCCTTAGTTTTATGTATTATAATGTTTTTTTTTTTTTTTTTTTTTTGTAAAAAGTCAGACATATCCACAGTATGGGGATGCAGTTTTGGGTTTGAGTATGTTTTTTTTTTTTGTTTTTTTTTATTACTCTAAATACTTCTTGTCATTCCCAGTTGATGTTCGGTTTGAGCCGGTTGTTGTTGTAGCAGTTGAGCCAGTGGGTGCTGACAATGTTGTTGAACCTATGCCACAGGCTGATGCTGCCGAAGTTGGATGGAGATGTAGGGCGACCCCGAGATTTTGAATGCCGTTGATGCATGCATTGTTGCTGCACAGCAGAAAAACGTTGGTGAAGTTATTCCTCCGTCCAGCTCAGTTCAGGATCAGCAGCAGTCCACTCTAGGAAGGGTAGATGCGGGAGTTGAGACGGGACATGCTGATGGGGTGGCTGCGGATGCACCGCAGGATGAGCAGACTGTTGTGGATAGCCCCGTTGCAGTAAGTAAGGTTGTATGCCGGCGCAGAAAAGACAGGCGTATTTAGGTTTTTTGTGGTGTTTATCTATGTACTTTTTTTTTTGTGATGTCTTTTGCCACTAACCCGTTTTTATAATTTTTGGTCGATGTGTTGTTATGGCATGCACGGGCGTGGTTGAATATTTACCTAGTTGGTAAATCTGTATATTTTTGGTATGTATATTTTGTATGCACAGTCGTTGAAGCAGGTGAAGGATGGCAATGATTAGTATTTCCTAGTTTCCACATGCTTAAAAGCCCCCCATGCATTCACCATTACGTCCTTACTACAACCATTCAGAGTACCAGCAATTGCTAAAAAATAATGAAACATGCCTACTGGATTTGTAAAATTAAACTATTAATTTAAACTAATTAATTGAAAACTAAACAAAATAGGCACCCAGAATGCACAGACTGTTGTTAGTAGACGCATACGTGAACGCACAAACTAATGTCTTTCTGTGCACCAACCCCATGAGGTCACCTTAACGTTGACGGATTAGTATTCCCCAGTTTGCACATGCTAACAACCCCCATGCATTCACCATTACGTCCTTACTACAACCATTGAGACTACCAGCGTCTACATACTTTCTTTTCGTTTTCGTTTCACACTTTTATCAAACCATACTCTACTTACACACATCCCTTAACTTTGAGTTTGTCCAATTAAAAATATCCTATACGTAAAAATCCAAATGCCCCAAAAAAATCAATGTGATTACCATTGCTGCTTCACGATACGCACATACTACAGTTCGTCTGTGCACCTACCACAGTAGCTCACCGTTATCGTTGCCAGATTAATATTCAAAGTTTGCACAAGCTTAACTGCCCCACGCACCCACCCTACCACCTTTCTACCACCACTCAGACTGCCCTCTACCACGCTTTTTCTAGTACACGAAAAACCCACAACCAACAAAAAAATACACATTCATCTACGAATGCACAGGTAAAGCACTGTTTCTACAAAACACAACACGAAATGCACAAACAACTATTGTGGTCACTGATGTTTTTCCCCATTGCGCACAGACAGTGCCATATGCAACCTTCACGCGTACAAACCAGTTTTTTCTTCAAGATCGCACCATGAGTGTTCTTTTTGTCTGAACTTCGTCGCACATCAAAGCCACTCATAGAGGCGTAGTTGTTGTAGAAGCAAACACCTTCTTCCAAAGTCGAAAACAACTGCCCTATCACCGGTTTCATGGATTGGTCGCATTCCGGTAACCAAAACTGTGTCCCATTCGGTGACGAACCCATAACACAATGATCTGCATCAACTGCTTGTTCCATACCTAGCGCACCTGCCACACATGCCATAGTTAATAACGTTATACGCTACAACCAGCCATACAAAGAAAAAAAAAAAAGAAGACATATATGTATAATGCGAAATGTTGTCAGCTTACACGCACTAGCTCTTATTCGTTTACGCACCAACCTTAAGATGTTAAATTTGTTTATATGTTCAACATTCATTTCCCCTTCAAATCATTCTGAGTGGTGAACTTAACGCACTTACCGGACAGTACATTCTGCCCCCATCGTCAACAATCAATCTACCTTATATGCACATACAATAACTCGGACGAGCGATAAACATCACACAAATTATACTGCGCCCAACTAACGACAACACCCTACCACGCCGTCCACCATACACCACCACACTTTGCGGGTTACCAATATCTAATTTGCCCGTGGACAATAAGTAAGCAATATATGCACAAGCAAGAGATCAGGGACGCACATACCTATGGTGGGGGTCGCCGGAGATTGTTGGTGTTCACTCTGCACTTAAAGCCCTGAGTTCTTCTCGTCAGAGCTTGTTCACGCCAGGGTAAGTGCATCAGCCTTTGTAAAGATGAGAACCTATTAATTTCCATTGAAGATACCAATGTGTAGGATGCTTCACATTCCAATCATAAAATAGACATTAAATACGATTAATCAATCAATTACCATTATCTCCCTGTGTTTGGGGAATAACCTTAATTCCCACATAAATTAACTACAATCTCAGCCATCCATATTAATAAGATCAATGGATATTAGGAGGGCTCATGGGCTCATCTAATATAGGGGGTGCACCGGATTCGAAGCCTATATATATATATATATATATATATATATATATATATATATATATATATATATATATATATATATATTGTTGGTCCCAAAAGAGGTAAGGTGAAAGTCTAGAAGGGGGGGGGGGGGGGGGGGTGAATAGACTTTCAAACTTTTTCGCACAGCACAACAATTGCTAAGCCAGAGATAAACCAAAACTCTTAACTAGATTGTTAGAGTATGGTGCACAGCGGAAATAAATAAACACAAAGTGTGTGTGAGATTGTGTGAGCAGTATATCTCGTGTAGATCGAATATGTAAAGAGCTGTAAGTAAAGAAAGCAGTAAAGAACACAAGACAATTATAGTGGTTCGCGAGGTGGTGTAATCCTCCTACTCCACTTGCTCTTATCTCCAAGAGCAATTCACTATATCTACCACTCCTTGGTTCCAAGATACAATGAATTTCCGTGATCTAGTGCTTTGATCACAAAGCCCGCACTAATCACGCCCAGTGACACCACACTGCTACTTCGGGTTTCACGTCGCCGCGCTACTATCCCAGGATTTCACGACTCCGCGTTACTTTCCCCCCGTCTTCCACACTCCGGTAGAAACGTATCCCGTGATCTGGTGCTTTGATCACCAAGCCCACACCAATCACGCCCAGTGCCTCCGACACTGTTGCTTCGGATCTCACAGCTTCGTGTGACAATCCAGGATTTCACAGCTCCGTGCTACTTTCCTCCCTTCTCTTGTTTTGCTCCAAAACAAGTGTTGTCTTGCTTCCAACTTCTGAGACTCTGTAGATGATCTTCAATGATGCGCAGGTCTCTTTGATGAAGATAAACACTCTGGAATGATTTCTCTTGATAGCTCTGAGTGTTTTCTCTCTTTGAATATATCAAGTAAAGCACTTGATATTTTTGCTCTGCTTTGCTCTGTTTAAGAACTCTCAGAATATTTCTCTTTTGAAGCTCTCTGAGTTCTTTTTCTTTTCTCACTTCTCACTTGAAGATTTTTGGTATGCTCTGTACCAAAAGAGATTTTTGCTCTATACTCTTTTCAAGCTTAATTGCTCTATTCGATCCTTTTGATGGATTCGAATTTTTCTCAACTGCTCTTATCTCTTTTCAAGTTCGTGTTATGCTCTTCTGCTCTATTGCTCTTCACGCTCTTGTCTTCTTCAAGTCTTCATATCTTCATCATTTTATAGCTGGTAATGAGAATCTGTCCGTTGGAAAGAGACGCTCTCATTTTTGAAATCTTGTATCTTTTTGTCAGAGATCTTATCTTATCTTCTGCAAAGATGTCAGAAAGGATAAGCTAGCCGTTGTTAGAGCTTCATCTCCATGTAAATGGGTTCTCAAACTTCATCTGATATTTCCTCTGGTTTTACGTTGAGTGGGAATATCTGGGTGTAGAACGGCTTCTCTGATTAGCTCTGAAGTGGTCCTTGTATCTTTGGGATTTAAAAATATTCATTAATTTAATCTCATACTAGTTAAACTAGTATTTTTCCTTGTGAGAATATTTTCACTGTAAGTTCATCTTCATCTTCTTCATACTCACGTCTGGGTGTTCTCAGACTTCAAACTGGCTTTTGAACTTTCACCCAATTTGAATTTCTCCTTTCTAATTGACACCCAATTTCAATTGGCTTGTAATTGGCACCCAATTTGAATTTCTCCATTGTAATGGCTCCCAATTGACTTTGACTTGTAATTGGCTCCCAATCTACTCATGGTGCTTTCAATTGCTTCCCAATTTGAATTGTTGACTTTGACTTTGAAATTGCTTCCCAATTTGAATTGTTGACTTTGACTTTGAAATTGGCTCCCAGACTTCTCCTGGTATTGAATTTCATCTCAATTCAATTTGATCTCCATGTCTTCTTTGAATCGGTCCCCAACTTGAAATTGCATCCTATACTACAACCTCAATTGGCTCCCAATTTCAGACTTCTCCTGGTATTGAATTTCATCTCAATTCAATTTGATCTCCATGTCTTCTTTGAATCGGTCCCCAACTTGAAATTGCATCCCATACTACAACCTCAATTGGCTCCCAATTTCAATTCAATTCAATATTCAATTCAATTTGATCTCCATGTCTTCTTTGAATCGGTCCCCAACTTGAAATTGCATCCCATACTACAACCTCAATTTCAATTCAATTCAATATTCAATTCAATTTGATCTCCATGTCTTCTTTGAATCGGTCCCCAACTTGAAATTGCATCCCATACTACAACCTCAATTGGCTCCCTGTCTTCTTTGAATCGGTCCCCAACTTGAAATTGCATCCCATACTACAACCTCAATTGGCATCCCATACTACAACCTCAATTGGCTCCCAATTTCAATTCTACATTGGCTCCCATCTTGAATTGATTCCCAATTTCAATTGATTACAACCTCAATTGGCATCCCATACTACAACCTCAATTGGCTCCCAATTTCAATTCTACATTGGCTCCCATCTTGAATTGATTCCCAATTTCAATTGATTTCAATTGGCTCCCAATTTCAATTCTACATTGGCTCCCATCTTGAATTGATTCCCAATTTCTCTGAAACTGGCTCCCAATTTTAATTGCTCTCCCAATTTCCACCCCAACTTGAAATTGCATCCCATACTACAACCTCAATTGGCATCCCATACAACAACCTCAATTGGCTCCCAATACAACAACCTCAATTGGCTCCCAATTTCAATTCTACATTGGCTCCCATCTTGAATTGATTCCCAATTTCAATTCAACCTCAATTGGCTCCCAATTTCAATTCAACCTCAATTGGCTCCCAATTTCAATTCTACATTGGCTCCCAATTTCAATTCTACATTGGCTCCCATCTTGAATTGATTCTACATTGGCTCCCATCTTGAATTGATTCCCAATTTCAATTCAACCTCAATTGGCTCCCAATTTCAATTCTACATTGGCTCCCATCTTGAATTGAATTGATTCCCAATTTCAATTGGCTCCCAATTTCAATTCTACATTGGCTCCCATCTTGAATTGATTCCCAATTTCTCTGAAACTGGCTCCCCCATCTTGAATTGATTCCCAATTTCAATTCTACAATTGCTCTCCCAATTTCCACTTGTAATCGGCGCCCATCGGCGCCCAAAGCTTAAACTAGCGCCCAACTCCATCAGATTAATTTAATTTGACTTCTCAATTCTACAATTGCTCTCCCAATTTCCACTTGTAATCGGCGCCCAAAGCTTAAACTAGCGCCCAACTCCATCAGATTAATTTAATTTGACTTCTCAAATTTTACCTTGTAAAATTATTGATGGTAAGTTTTGAACTTGAGCCATTTCGCATAATGTATCAAACATCATCCACTTCGTCCATACAGCTTTTGATTAAATCTCCAATCATATTTGATGTACTCCTTTCTTTCCATAGATGCTTGATCTCCAAGTCAATTTCATGCATTCTTCCAACATTAATTTTCTTCACGAAAATTCTTCTGGGAATATCTTCTTTGAGTAGCATTGACTTGAATTATTGTATCATTCATCTTCTTCTTCAATTTGTCATTTTCTCCAGACAAATTCTTGATTTTCTACTTTATATCTTCTTCTTCTATTTTCATGCATCTTCCTCTGTTTTTCTCTTTTCTAATTTAAATAATTTCCCGATCACGGTCTAAGACTCTACTAGACTCAGAAATAAAATTGGGTGATCTACAAATACAAATTTGGCATATCAAAACCATTACACTTTATTCCTAACAATTTCCCCCCTTTTGATAATGTCAAAACCTATACTCAGTCATTGGCTTTAAGTCTTTGAAAAATAATCTTTTTGCTCAATTTTATTTGACAAAGCCAAGATGAGTTTAACAGATGGTTTTCTAGACACAATCAAAAGAAAACTTGTGAATTAAATTTTTAGACAAGCTCCTAAACGCATCTTGAATTATTTTTATTTTGATCATCATCAATTTTTAATTTTGTCGTGCGTTTGACATATTTCTTATCTTTTAATTCACGAAAGTCTAATTACATTAAACAAATAAAATTAAAGACTCAAAATAGACCATGGGAAATTATTATTGATATGTTTCGAATTTATAGAGAAAAACGCAACAGAGGTTCGAAAATAGAGAAAATATCAGCTTAAGAGAATTTTCAGATTACCTTCTGGGTTTCTTCACACCAGAGTCTTTCTTCAAAATTTCCTTGACATGTTCTCTGAGCTTGAAGAAATCATCTTTGAACTTTGCATTCTAAAATTTCTTTGTAAGCTGTCCGGCCATGTAATGTGCATAAGCTTCTTTGATATTGTTGCCCGGAAGAACTCCGTTTTCCCACCATAAGACACATTCTTCGAAGCTTCTTTCTTCTCCAAGATTCATGCCCATATTTCCGGTGAAATCTCTTAGTTCATACCACATCTCGGTTCTTTTCCTTTTGCCTTCTTCTTCTTTATTTTTCTCCGAGATCCATTGGGCTTGATCGGCTGCAGGCCATTTCTTGATCATGCTTGGTAGATTTTCCTTAGTCCATAGTGTTGTCTGAGTGGCGGTACCCTTAGAGAATTCAAACCAGCCACGTTGTTCAGCAACCTTTGATGTACTCGTACCAAGACTAGGATTCGCGAACTAAGCAAAACTAATCTGAGATGGTCTTTGTGAGGATTGTCCGCGGCTTCGGCCTCTACCTTGAGTAAACACTACTGGCTGTTGTTGACTTCCAAGAATAAATTCTTGTTGTTGCAAAGCCAAGTGACTGAGAATTTCTTCCCCCCTTTTGGCGTTATCAACCAAAAATGCAAGGGTCTTAAAATCTCAATCTTGATTTGCCTTCACAGTTTCAACACTGTTGTGTGTTTCAATGGAAACGGTTTGCACGTTGTCAAGCTTGTTTGCTGTAACTGCGAGTTCAGCTTCAAGTTTGTTGATTCGGCTTTCTTGATCTTGAATCGCTTTGATTTGTCTCAAGTGACGTTCGTTGTTAATCTTTTCAGCTGCATCACGTTCCTTCTTCATGAGCTGAATCACTTCAAGTAAGCCTTTTGTCAATTCTCCTTTCAAAATTCTTTCTGCTTTGTCAATCTGGGTCTTCAAAATATTTTGATGCTCCATTAATTCCTTCAGATTGACTCGTACATCCGTGTGTTGTTGATCTAGCTTTTGGTTTTGTTCAACCAACTTTTCTCCAATTGTTTGACAAACAACATCACTGGATTCGGCTACTTTGGCAAATAAGGATGAAAATATGCCATCATCTTGATCATTCATCTGCACAAAGTTTTGAGGGGATCCGAATGGACTTCTATTCGGATCTGTGAAAACAACTGTATCAATAAGTTGCATCCCTTCTTCTTCAGGTGATTCGGCTTCTTGGTTTAGATCACCAACTTGTTCTTCTAGGACATCTGTTCTTGTGTAATTGTCTGCAAATAATTCTTAATTTTCTAGAACAGGGTCCATGGTAGGCATGGTAGACTCGGTATGGTGTACCGGCAATACACTGGATAAATCCTTTGTGATTTGCAGTCTACTCTCAGTAGCAACTTCTACTGCAACTTCCACTGGTATATCTCTTCTTCTTTCTTCTGACACTTCTGCTTCATTGGATCCCACAAGTTGTTCATTGTACTCCAGATTCACATTAATTGGTGTGGGGGTCAAATCAGATATTAATAGAGAAGCATCATGGACTTTCACAGGTATGTCCATATGATTTTCAGTGCTTATGATTGGTACATCAATGAGTGCCATCCCTTCAGTTCTTTCATCAAGAAATTTCATTATCCACAAGAGATGTGTTACCTGGATAATGATGTGTGTCATAAACTGACCTTTGTAGAGCTAACTGAAGTGAAATTTCATTCTGTCGTTCTTGTTCGGCTAAACGATCTTGAGCCGTACTGCCTCCCTTTATTGGTGCCTTTCCTTTTTGTCTGGCTGCCTTGTCGTGTAGTTTCATGTGATACACTTGATTTAAATCCATGTTGAGTGCATCTAGCATTACGTTCGTTCTGCACCATTCCAAGGAAAATTCTTCACTCCGTATCAATTCTGGGGTGATTTTTGACATGAAAGAATGATATCTTTCAAGTTTCCATTCTCTCCAAGTTTGCACCATTATCAATTCTTTCAACAACTCCGGATCATCTTGAATGAGAGCTGAGTCAAAAACTATAGGTCCTGCACTTCCTTCGGCTGCAGATTGACTCGAGAGCCTTCTTTGTAGATCATTTGAAATTTGCACATCAACTCCTGCAAATTCCATTCTTGTAGTATCGTCAACTCCTTCGGCCAACACGTTTGGTTCGGCATATTTAATCGGAACAACTGCCATAGCCGTACTGATGGCTTCTTGATCTCTTCCTGATCGATTGCTTGATCCCATTTGATTACTTGAGGTTGAGATTGCTTTGCTGTTTCTCGGTCTGGAACTCTGAGGTGTTTTTGAACTTGTAGAACTCCCACCTACTTGTCCTCTTCTCTGGCTTGACCTTTTTCCAAAATTAGGACTGAATTTTCTGAAGAGAGCTCTGTAAATTCCAATATTTTTGTGTTTTCTCATTGGAATTGTCTTCTTCCTTAGCAGTTCTCCAATGATGAGACCATATCCAACATTTTGATAGAATCGATCCACTACAGCAGGTTTCTTCATTGGTTTGGCAGCATGAACAAAAATAACCATCTTCCTGTAGATAAATTTTGCCCATTTGAATTTTATTCCTTTCATGATTCCGTCCATCAGGCACACTGTCGGTGCAGTCAAATCTTCAGTACTTCCCAGTTTGTGTTCAAGAATCTTGTAAATCATGTCCACCAACATCTCATATTCAAACTTCAATACATTCTTATGAGCGGATACATCAGAGAAAATTGGAGCCGTAGGACCACGAATCTCGTTCCAAAAATTTCGAACAACATAGCTGTGAGATTCTGGCATTATCTGAGATTCAGGAAAGTTGAAGCACTTGTGTATGTCATCTTCTGTGATTGAAACTTCTGATCCTCCAACTTTAGATTTAATCGAGTCCTTTTCAACGACTGCATGTAGATAAAATTCGGCTACATCTTCTTCAAAGGTTCCAAAGTAGTTGTAGGTGAAGAAATCAAACAGTCCACAGTCTTTTAAAGCTTGAAGAATTTTCTCGGCCGTGTCCTTGTCGGTAGAACCTAGTTTGAAAAACTCAGGATTGAGTACCATCCCATTCATCACTTGTTGAGAGAGGGCAAAAATAGGATCAATTTGCTTTCTTCCAGATTGGACCATGATGATCAGATCGATTGATCGAGGAGAGATAGTTTGAAAGAGTTTTCTGATTTTCTGAAGGTCTTGAAAGAGTTTTTGAGATAAAAGTGAGGGGTTTATATGAGGAGGATGACTCGAAGGGGTTTTTCGAATTTAAGTGAGAGAGATGGGACTTCTCAATTGTACCCTTTGGTTGAGGTGTGTCGATTGGGTGAGTTTAGGGTAGATGAGTCATCTGATAGATAGTGTTACGAGGAAAGGGAAAATATCATCATGAGCAGACAAGAGCATTTAATGCTCACACCTCTTTAGAAATACCCAATGCACGTAAGGTGTAGAGGGTGGAGATTTGAAGAGACACTTAGGAAGGATTTGGGTTCTGATCTCCTTGAGATTTGTTTGTGGGGATCGATTAAGAGTGTAGATTTCTGACAGGTGAGATGGGGGTGTCGATTCAGAGAGGGGGTAAATCTTGTTTGGAAAGATTTGATTTAGGAGAGGATTATGGGGAGAGGTTTAGGTTGGGTGGAGGTTTAGAAAGGGTAGGAGTTTATGGGTGGAGGTTTGATGCCCAATTAAACTCTAAATTTTCCTCCTTTATCTCCTGATTTCCTTCTCAAATTCGTGTACCACAAACATAATAACACTCAAACATCTCGTTAGTAGCAAAAATTATTCCACAAATAATTAATCACACATACCAATTATATTAAACTCATACACGGTAATTTCCAATCAAAGATTAAACACATTTTGGAAACTAACAAAATTAACACACACATTCCTAAATTATAATTAGAAACAACTTTATATAAAAAGCACATTAATCAGATTCCAAAATATTTTAGAAACTAACAAAAATATTAACTTCTAGATTTCTAAAACAATTTATAGCAATTTATATCACATATACTGCATCTATACGAAACACATATACAATTAACACTTTAAATCACATTTTGCAGATAACACGTATATATTATCAAATAAACACGGTAAATCATTTTTAGAGCAAATTGTTCATGCAAACAAGTTAGTTAATTTACAGAAACATGAACACATACTCAAAAACTGATTAACACATTAAAACATACAATTTTAAACAAATTATCAAATAAATCACGAATTGCATATTTTATCAAATTAATTTGCATGGCACATGATCTCACGTTAAATAACACATGCAAATACACAAGTAAATTCCTAACACATATTGCAATTTTATCACATAAAAATTTCGAATAAAAACATACATGCAAATACGTAAAGTAATTTATTCATATAAAACGATTTATTTTGAGCACAAGTATCAATTTAAATAGAGAGATTAAGTTCAGTGATACTTAGCTCATTTCGATCATTCCCAACTCGTGCCTTAAGGTAGAAAATCTCGTTTCGCATAAAGGCTTCGTGAGAATATCAGCAACTTGGTTTTCCGTAGGGATATATTCGATCTTCAGATTTTTCTTTTCAACGTGATCCCTTATAAAATGATGTCGAATGTCGATATGTTTGGTTCTTGAGTGAAGCCCCGGATTGTGAGTGATAGCGATTGCACTAGTATTATCACAATAAATACTAACGTCATCACAATTAACTCCGTAATCCTTCAATTGTTGCTTCATCCACAAAATTTGCGCACAACAACTTCCTGCAGCAATATATTCGGCCTCGGCGGTACTAGTTGCGATAGAATTTTGCTTTTTGCTGAACCAAGAAACAAGCCTTCCCCCCAAGAACTGGCATGTCCCGGAAGTGCTTTTTCTGTCTATTTTGCAACCTGCAAAATCCGCATATGAAAAACCCGTTAGAGTAAAATCTGTACCTTTAGGATACCACAATCCAACATTGATTGTGCCTTTCAGATATCGTATGATCTTCTTTGTTGCGGTGAGGTGGCTTTCTTTTGGATTTGCTTGGAATCTTACACACACGCCCACAGCATAAGAAATGTCCGGCCTGCTTGCAGTAAGATATAGAAGTGAACCAATCATTCCTCTATATTTTGTTTGATCGACATCTTTTCCATCTTCATCTTTGTCTAGCCTTATTGATGTGCTCATTGGAATTTTGATCGATGATTTTCCATCAAGGCCAAACTTCTTTATCAAGTCGCGGGTGTACTTTGCTTGATTGATGAATACTCCTTCTTTCAGTTGTTTGACTTGTAAGCCCAAGATGTAATTCAATTCACCCATCATGCTCATTTCGAATTTATTCTGCATAAGCTTCGAAAATTTCTCACACAAAGAATTGTTAGTGCTTCCAAAAATAATATCATCAACATATATTTGCACTAATAAAATATGATCACCATCTTGAATTCTAAATAGAGTTTTGTCAACAAGGCCTTTGGTGAATCCACAGCTTATCAAGAACATCGACAAAGTATCACACCAAGCTCTAGGTGCTTGTTTCAACCCATACAATGCCTTTTTAAGTTTGTAGACTTTATCACCTTCGCCTTTTACCTCAAAACCAGGGCGTTGTTCGACATAAACTTCTTCTTCGAGTAGACCATTCAAGAATGCGTTTTTCACGTCCATTTGATAAACGATGAAATCTTTGTGTGCGGCGTAGGCTAGGAAAATTCTGATTGCTTCAAGTCGAGCCACCGGTGCAAAAGTTTCATCAAAATCTATTCCTTATTCTTGAGAGTATCCTTTTGCAACGAGCCTTGCTTTATTCCTAACAATCACGCCTTCTTCGTTTGCTTTGTTCCGGAAGAACCATTTGGTTCCTACAACATTGTGGTTCGCCAGTCTTGGAACAAGTTCCCAAAAATCATTTCTTTTGAATTGATCGAGCTCCTCTTGCATAGCATTTATCCAATCCGGATCATTGAGAGCTTCGTCAATTTCTTTTGGTTCAATCTGAGATAGATAACACGTGAACAATGCTTCCATGGTAGATGATCTTGTTTTCACGCCTTCATGAATATTCCCAATAATTAATTCTGGAGGGTGATTTTTGAGCCATCTTAAATCTAGTTCAAATGGGTGCATGGTACTGGGTGGATCCATTTGTTGTGTACTGGGAGAGTTGGTTCGAATTTCCACATTTAATTCATTTTGTAATTGACCACCAACTTCACCAGTAACTTGATTACTAATTGGATCACCAACTTGTACTGCATCCTCATTCTCACGTGAGGCATCACTCCCAAAATTATTATTAAAAGAATTTCCAACTTCTTCTAGATGAGGGATGGGATTTTCTAAAGAATTAATTTCCAACTCATCCATTCCCTGCAAAACATCATCTTCACACGTATCATTAGTATCACAAAAATCAATATGACACTTGTTACCATTTTGTGCCGTTTCTTCGTCCAGTGCATCATTTTTGATCTGTGATTTTTCATCAAATACCACGTGTATGGATTCTTCAACCACCATTGATCTTTTATTCAAAACTCTGAATGCCTTGCTGGTAGTCGAATATCCTAGAAAAATTCCTTCATCTGCACGCTCATCAAAAGCTTTTAGATGCAATTTATCATTAATATGAATAAAACATTTGCATCCAAAAATATGAAAATAACCAGTATTTGGTTTTCTCCCTTTATATAGCTCATATGGCGTCTTCTTGTACTGCTTATGGATCATGCTTCGATTTTGCGTGTAACAAGCAGTGTTGATAGCTTCCGCCCAATATCGTTTCGGGAGACCGGCAGCACTAATCATCACTCGTGCGGCTTCTTTGAGCGTCCGGTTTCTTCTTTCGGCAACACCGTTTTGTTGCGGTGTTCTTGCGGCAGATAATTGATGAGAAATTCCATGTGAATTGCAAAAAGCTTGTATAACTCCATTCACGTACTCGGTTCCGCGATCCGTTCATATTTTTGATATTTGCAATTCTTTCTCATTTTGTAGTTGCTTCAACAGCTTCGGTAGAACTTGCTCAACTTCATTTTTCTTCTTGAGAAACACGGTCCAAGTGTACCTGGAAAAATCATCAACAACAACAAGAGTATATTTCTTACCACTCACACTTATTGGATCAACCGGTCCAAATAAGTCCATATGTAGTAAGCTTAGCGGTCTTGACGTTGACTCGTGTGTCTTTGATTTGAATGATGATTTGATTTGCTTTCCGCGTTGGCATGCATCACACACTTGGTCCTTCTTGAAGATAATATCTGGCAAGCCTTCTACTAGATTCTTCTTTGCAAGCTGATTGATAGTCTTGAAGTTTAAGTGGTTGAGCTTTCTGTGCCATTCCCAATTAGCTTCATTCAAATTTCTGGCCATTAAGCACACTGAATTTTTGCTTGTGCTCCAATCAACAACATACATATTCTTTCGTCTTTTTCCAGAAAGAACAATCTCATTTGTGAGCTCATTTTTTATTAGGCTATTATCTTTAGAAAATTCTACAAGATAGCCTTTATCACAAAATTGACTAGTGCTCAACAAATTAAATTTTAATCCTTCAACGAAAGAAACATCTTCAATATTCAAACCATTTTTCTTGATCGTGCCAACTCCTTTTGTAATTCCATAATTTTGATTTCCCTTCGAATATAACTTTTGGTCCATCGATTTCTTTGAAATTCACTAGATATGATTTATTTCTAGTCATGTGGCATGAGCAACCACTATCGATGTACCAAACATCCTGCAAAAAAGATTAATTAATTTTAGGTACCCATACTTGCTTGGGTCCTTTACTATTAGTGATTTTTGGTAACCAAACCCACCTTGATCTTATTGAATTAAGATGAGGCGATTTTTAACCATTTGAGACACGATAATCATAACTCACGTTAGAAAATATTTTTGGCGCCGGGTTTTGAAAATTATTTTTATATTTTGGCACCTGGGAAGAGAATGGTTGCTTTGGTCTATAAAAAGCATTACATCTATTACACAACCAATCCTTTTGAGTGGGATGAAATTTCCCAACTTTATTTCTAGAAAAGCTTCCCTCTTTTCTATGAAATCTTTTTGCACTTGACTCGTTGGCATATCTTTGCTTGTAGAATTTTTGTTGCTTTGCCGTAGTATAAACTTGTTTCGTCCTTTCAACATTCATCTTTGCATTTGTTTGATAGCCAAGTCCTTGTCTCATCGTGCTATTCTGACTTTTAACAAATTTTACCACTTGAACTTTATTATTTAAAGTAGTAGTAGAATTAGTCAGATTTTGAGGGGTTTGAGAACATGTGGAGTCATAACCAATTCCGGTTCTATCTCCTGATGGCTTTTGCATGCTCACCATTTTATCTATAATTTTAGACGAATTAGTGAACGTAGCAATTGTAGCTCTAAGATTATGTTCTCTAACCTCTCTTGCTTTACACTCTTCTTGAAGATGAATATTTTCATTCTTCAATTTACTCACTTCAAGTAAAGCATCTTGCAGTTTTTTATTCATTTATTCTTTTTTCAAGAATTAGAATATTATTGCGCTTCTTGAGTTGAGGATGAGTGAGCATAATCTCTTGACATTCTCGCATTAGATTGTCAATAGATTCACGAGAAAAAGACGAATTAATAGAATTGAAAGAATTAGATGTTACATCTTCTTCCTCTGCGTCAAGAGCCATAAGACAATCTTCACTTGTACTCAACTCAATTGACTTGCATATTAGCGCCGTATCATCATCCGAATATGAACTTTCATCGCTTGATGATGAATCCTCCGAATCATCATTTTCGTTTGGTTTGCTGCTAACGAGAGCTTTTCTTTTGTCGCGCTTGAACCTTTTGCTTTCGGATTTGTTTGGCGTAGATTCAACATTTTTGCCTTGATACTTGCTAACGATCGGATATGGACAATTTATTTTAAAATGTCCGGGTTTGCGGCAATTGTAGCACAAATCCTTATTTTCTTCGACTTTTTCTTCTTGTGTTATGCGAGAGATGAATTTTCCACGAGCAGAATTTTTGTTGTCTCCTTTTCGCATAAACCTTCTAAACTTTTTGACAAAAAGGGCAAATTTTTCGTCAATCATAAATTCAACATTATTTTCTACTGACTTGGAGGTTGACGGTTGTTCGGCCATTAGAGCAGCATTTCGAGCTTCATGAACATCATCATCTTTGGCCTTCATTTCGAACTCATATGCTTTTAGATCACTAAATAATTTGTCTGTTGACAACATTCTTAGATCTCGGTGATCGCGCATAGCCGTAACCTTCATATCCCATGCAGATGGTAAGCCTCGTAGGATTTTGAGATTAATTTCTTTTTGGCTAATATTTTTGCCAAGATCACTAATCTCTCCAAGAACTTTGATCATTCGAGCTTCTATGTCTGCAACACTTTCATTTGAGAGCATTTTGAAATCTTCAAACTTCTTCATGGCGATTGTGAGCTTATTGTCTTTTTCTTGTTCATCTCCTTCGCCAATCTTGATGAGAGTTTCCCATATTTCTTTGGCAGTGGCACACTTTCGGATCTTCGGAAATATTGTATCACCAACGGCTTTGAATAGAATATCCTTGGCAATATTGTCAGGATTATTCCGCGTACTATCGTCCGATTTCCATTCCGGTTTTGGCTTTTGTACGTACTGTGGAGCATCCGGGGATATAACAAACGCCGTATTGATTTTTAATATTTCTATAGGGCCAGTGGAAATAACTTCCCACATTTCATCCTGTAAAGCCGATAAGTGTACCTGCATACGAACTTTCCAATCATCAAATTTATCAAGAGAGTAATAGATTTTGAGCTAAATCTTTCTTCATCATCATCACGAGAGATATGAAAGATTAATCCAATTCACACACTTTGTAGAATGGATCAGCCTAGCAGTAAAAAACAGTTAACCCAGTTAGGCAACGTGTTTTAATACCAAAGGTTGGTATAAACTGACTCAAATAGGCTACAGGCTCTGATACCAATTGTTGGTCCCAAAAGAGGTAAGGTGAAAGTCTAGAGGGGGGGGGGGGGGGGGGGTGAATAGACTTTCAAACTTTTTCGCACAGCACAACAATTGCTAAGCCAGAGATAAACCAAAACTCTTAACTAGATTGTTAGAGTATGGTGCACAGCGGAAATAAATAAACAAAAAGTGTGTGTGAGATTGTGTGGGCAGTATATCTCGTGTAGATCGAATATGTAAAGGGCTGTAAGTAAAGAAAGCAGTAAAGAACACAAGACAATTATAGTGGTTCACGAGGTGGTGTAATCCTCCTACTCCACTTGCTCTTATCTCCAAGAGCAATTCACTATATCTACCACTCCTTGGTTCCAAGATACAATGAATTTTCGTGATCTAGTGCTTTGATCACAAAGCCCGCACTAATCACGCCCAGTGACACCACACTGCTGCTTCGGGTTTCACGTCGCCGCGCTACTATCCCAGGATTTCACGATTCCGCGTTACTTTCACCCCGTCTTCCACACTCCGGTAGAAACGTATCTCGTGATCTGGTGCTTTGATCACCAAGCCCACACCAATCACGCCCAGTGCTTCCGACACTGCTGCTTCGGATCTCACAGCTCCGTGTGACAATCCAGGATTTCACAGCTCCGTGCTACTGTCCTCCCTTCTCTTGTTTTGCTCCAAAACAAGTGTTGTCTTGCTTCCAACTTCTGAGACTCTGTAGATGATCTTCAATGATGCGCAGGTCTCTTTGATGAAGATAAACACTCTGGAATGATTTCTCTTGATAGCTCTGAGTGTTTTCTCTCTTTGAATATATCAAGTAAAGCACTTGATATTTTTGCTCTGCTTTGCTCTGTTTAAGAACTCTCAGAATATTTCTCTTTTGGAGCTCTCTGAGTTCTTTTTCTTTTCTCACTTCTCACTTGAAGATTTTTGGTATGCTCTGTACCAAAAGAGATTTTTGCTCTATACTCTTTTCAAGCTTAATTGCTCTATTCGATCCTTTTGATGGATTCGAATTTTTCTCAACTGCTCTTATCTCTTTTCAAGTTCGTGTTATGCTCTTCTGCTCTATTGCTCTTCACGCTCTTGTCTTCTTCAAGTCTTCATATCTTTATCATTTTATAGCTGGTAATGAGAATCTGTCCGTTGGAAAGAGACGCTCTCATTTTTGAAATCTTGTATCTTTTTGTCAGAGATCTTATCTTATCTTCTGCAAAAATGTCAGAAAGGATAAGCCAGCCGTTGTTAGAGCTTCATCTCCATGTAAATGGGTTCTCAAACTTCATCTGATATTTCCTCTGGTTTTACGTTGAGTGGGAATATCTGGGTGTAGAACGGCTTCTCTGATTAGCTCTGAAGTGGTCCGTGTATCTTTGGGATTTAAAAATATTCATTAATTTAATCTCATACTGTAAGTTCATCTTCATCTTCTTCATTCTCACATCTAGGTGTTCTCAGACTTCAAACTGGCTTTTGAACTTACACCCAATTTGAATTTCTCCTTTGTAATTGACACCCAATTTCAATTGTAATTGACACCCAATTTCAATTCGCTTGTAATTGGCACCCAATTTGAATTTCTCCATTGTAATTGGCTCCCAATTGACTTTGACTTGTAATTGGCTCCCAATCTACTCCTGGTGCTTTCAATTGCTTCCCACTTTGAAATTGGCTCCCAGACTTCTCCTGGTATTGATCTCCATGTCTTCTTTGAATCGGTCCCCAATTCAATTTGATCTCCATGTTTTCTTTGAATCGGTCCACAACTTGAAACTGGTATTGAATTTCATCTCAATTCAATTTGATCTCCATGTCTTCTTTGAATCGGTCCCCAACTTGAAATTGCATCCCGTACTACAACCTCAATTGGCTCCCAATTTCAATTCTACATTGGCTCCCATCTTGAATTGATCCCAAACTTGCTCCCAATTTCAATTGATTTCAATTTCTCTGAAACTGGCTCCCAATTTCAATTGCTTCGAACTAGCTCCCAATTTCAATTGCTTCGAACTAGCTCCCAATTTCAATTGCTATGAAATTGGCTTCCAATTCTTTTGAATTGGCTCCCAAGTGCAATTGCATCTCAATTGCCACCCAATTGCTTCGAACTAGCTCCCAATTTCAATTGCTATGAAATCGGTTCCCAATTCTTTTGAATTTGATATGATCCCAAGTGCAATTGCATCTCAATTGCCACCCAAGTGAAATTGCTTCCCAATTTCCACTTGTAATCGGCGCCCAAAGCTTAAACTAGCGCCCAACTCCATCAGATTAATTTAATTTGACTTCTAAAATTTTACCTTGTAAAATTGTTGATGATAAGTTTTGAACTTTAGCCATTTCGCATAATGTATCAAGCATCATACACTTCGTCCATACAGCTTTTGATTAAATCTCCAATCATATTTGATGTACTCCTTTCTTTCCATAGATGCTTGATCTCCAAGTCAATTTCATGCATTCTTCCAACATTAATTTTCTTCACAAAAATTCTTCTGGGATATCTTCTTTGAGTAGCATTGACGTGAATTATTGTATCATTCATCTTCTTATTCAATTTGTCATTTTCTCCAGACAAATTCTTGATTTTCGGCTTTATATCTTCTTCTTCTATTTTCATGCATCTTCCTCTGTTTTTCTCTTTTCTAATTTAAATAATTTCCCGATCACTGTCTAATACTCTACTAGACTTAGAAATAAAATTGGGGGATCTACAAATACAAATTTGGCATATCAAAACCATTACACTTTATTCCTAACATATATATATATATATATATATATATATATATATATATATATATATATATATATATATATATATATATATATTATAGTTTATATTAGTAACTTCATTTCATTTTTTTTTTAATTTCACTTGGTTTAGTTGTTGACCATCTAAATGGTTTTATGTGGATTAGTAAGCAATATACATTCAAAGTTCTAGTGGATATATTTATGTGGGAAAATACTAAACAAAAAAAATTAGCATTTCTATAAATTAGGAAAACTAGAAAAATACTAAACAAAAAATTGGCCAAAAAAATATAAATTCTCGAAAAAAAAATTGAAACATTGGAATTGAAAGTTTGAAAAAGTAAAAATTATGAAAATAAAGAGAAGAAAATTATGGTTTTTTTAATATAATAATTTTTGTTTTTTAAATTTTAAATATGTAAATGCTTACATGGACAACATAAGGTAAAGAGAAATGCCACATCAGGCGCCATGTTAGCAGGAAAATATGATAACCTGCTAAAAGTTCTAGGTTATTTTTTTTTTTTTTTTTGATTTGTGGCTTGATATATACGATATGAAAGTTCATGGTGCGAGATGAATAATCAAATATGGTTCATGGTGCGAGATGAATAATCAAATATGGTTCATGGTGCTAGATGACACTTTAGGCAAGTGTAAATTATATATATATATATATATATATATATATATATATATATATATATATATATATATATATATATATATATATATATATATATATATATATTGATCTATATAGGGGCGCACTCTCATGCGAACGGCCGCCTAGGAGAGAACTGAGGACCATCCAACACCCGCCATATGTCCAGATATAAGGGATGAGAAACACTGATTTGTTTTAAAAACGCGGTGGCATTTTCGTAAGTAATTGAACATCGAAATTCAATTAAAATGTATTACAAGTGCAAGTAACAATTTCATATAATGCACCTCAGTGCATGTAAAATGTATTTCAAGTACAGGTAAAATGTTTACAGGTGCAAGTAAAATTTATACTGAGCATCAAAACAAAGTGCATCTGACGTTTTAATTAGGTGCACCTATAGTTATAATTAGTTGCACCTATGTGCATGAATGTTTACAAGGCAAAATTTCATGCACTTGTAAGTGATTTTACCTGCACTTTTTACAAGCCATCTTACGGGTGCACCTATCCCGCCAACCCCTCCCTAAAGGTCGTCACACTTGCTTAGTCTCCCGCGGTTCGTAACGCTCTAATACCAACTTGTAACACCCCAAATTTCTAAAACCTTATAACTAAATATTTAACTTAAATAAAGAAACTAAGCATTCACAATAATTTACTAATCATCGAATAAGGAGTGTCACCGCCACAATTACCATACACGGTGACTGCACATGCTCAAAAGGAACTAACCAATCATAACTTACTACATTAAAGTAAACTTGGGGTAAAGTGCCCCGGTGTCTATCACCAACAAAACGAAAGATGTCTACATCCATAATCTCAAAAACAATAGTAATAGACCAAAGAGTTTAGACTAAATAGCAACTAACTAAACTAGCCTAACTCGAGCACTCTCAAGAGCTAGGCCCACCTGAAAGGGATTTTGCAAATAGACAAATAGTAAACACCCGTTAGCACGAAGCTAAGTATAACTCCACTCAACCCTGTAAACTATTACAGTAAATACTTTGGAAAAACATTTGATCACATTCCCAAATTAAGCATTCTCAACCACTGAGGCAAAACTTTAATATAATCCACAGAACTTTCTATATGCTTACAACCTATAATATCAAATTGGCAAATTTAACCAATATCTAACATATCAACAGGCTCACACTATCACATACTTAACATACCAAATCTCAATCCTATATAACATCTTAATAACAATTTCATGCTAACACATAAACTTATCAAGCAATTTCGTGCTATCAATTAATAAGAAATTAATCTCATGCTTTCAAGTTCTCATCATGCAATCTAGAATTATCATACATCAATATGCAAACTAAGGCAATCATACTCAATATACAATCTCGAGTAATCATTCTCAATATGCAATCTAGTGCAAACATTCACATTATGCAATCTCGTGCAATCATTCTCAATATGCAATAAGATGCTATAGGAGAAGTATAGATAGATGTACATAAAAACTCGTTTGTAAATAGAATACTTTTGTCTTGAGATTTCTTAGAGCCACAAGGACTCGCTTGCTCTTTCTTTTTTAGAGTCGCTATGACTCGCTTTCTTAGAGTCGCAATGACTAACTTTCTTAGAGTCGCAATGACTCGCTTGCTTTACTCATGGACAAGGTAGGAACTTCACCGTAACGTGAACGAACCTATCCGGGCATGGCGTCTAGCCAGCCTAATACTCTCTTGGTTCTATTCTCAAACTCTGTGGAATCAGGTATCGAACTATCAGCGTGCACACCCCCTGACCAGGATTCCAAGCCTAGCGGGAAGTTTCCAACCACGTAGCATGGTATACGCCGCGTTACATGTCATCGGATCGCAATGTCCGTTACTTTCCTTTCTTCTCCGAAAGGACATAGTCCCAACGGGTCCTCCAAAACCTCACTTATATAGATAGCATATATATCTCATGCAACTCCTCTACTTATGCAAACTTATGCATGAAACTTCTCAACAAATTCTCAATGCAACAAGATAATCACTCTCCACATGTTTATGAGCTTTGGAAAATAAGATTTCGACTCACGTTGGCCAATTATGCACTTTTAAAACATACTTCATTTCTAAATTACTGTGAACTCTCAAAGAACACTTAGATCATGCTTGAAATTCACAACTTGACAAACACTCTCATCAAACACTTAACAAATAATTATCACGCATTTGGAATTCAAATTGCTCAATTTAGACTCATTCACTGGGTAACAACATTCAAGACTAACATGCTCAATTTGGAACTTGACAATAGTCTCTATGAATCATAATATACACTTTAGGCATGTTTTTCTAACAAAACTTAATCAATTAGTGATCATGTTTCTCAATTGAACAATCAAATAACAATAGTTCACATAGGCAAAACCAAGGGTGATACTTCTCAAATTCATACACTGGAACATTACTGTAACACAATTGCTTAACAAAATCTATCACATAATGCTCATTTCTAATCCAAATTCAATGAAATCAATGTCCAAATGTGCGTCATAACGGGCCCAAGGTTCTGAGCCACAAGGGCCATCGACTCCCGGTCTGAAACGACACGTAGATGAGCCACAATGGCCCGGCCACTGCATAGACAAAGCTAGGCGCAGCATGCTACGGGGTTGAGGAGCCACGCCGCCTGGGACCGCCAGGCGGCGGTCTAGGGCCGTGCCCTAGGGCCGCTCCATCACGGCTCTAGCCAACGGCTCCCCATGTGGGACGTTAGCTAGCCCCGTGACTCTAGCTGGTGCACACTGTGTTGTGCACTAGAGACTTCTTCTTCACCTATAGAGCATTTTCAGACAATTTTCCACTTCCAAATCATCAACACATTATACAACATCAACAAGTTATCTACTAGCTCAAACACGCAATATTCTAGCATTCCTACTCATTTCTACCTATGAAATAGTGACTTTACAGCGTAAAAAAGAGATTGGGAATCCATGCGGTTGTACCTTTGTAGCTTTCTTCCTTGAGCTGGGATTCCACCTTCTTCCCAAGCTAGATACCCCCTTCTTCACCTCCTAAACAACTCAAACAAACCATACCACAACTCACTACAAGACCTCAGAGAATAAACTAGGAGAAAGATTAGAAGGAAGCATATGAATAAATGGCAAAGGATGCTTTTTCAAAAAAAAAAAAAAAGATGGCAAAGGATGCTAGAATGCATACTGTGATTTCTCTTGTTTGCAGTGAGAATTGGAAAGCCAAGAATGGAATCAGGGAAATGGAATAAGCTTACCAATCATTATATCGGGGTAAAAAACCCTAGGAGGATTCCCTAAGATTAGTGGGTGGCAAAATCGTAAATAGGACTTGGCAGGAAAATGGCATCAGACATGTTTTGGATGGCTTGTGGTCCACCATACTCCCTGGACCATGGGCTAGAATTGATATTTAAGGTAGTTTGGGGTTGAAAGGTAATTTTTCCAAAAATGTTTTCTAGTCAAACACTTGATTTAGGCTTCTCGGATTTCTCCAGGTCTCACTTAGATAGGTTTCTCAGTTTAAAACGTGGTACGCGAAGTACCCGAAAGTTTAGGATTTTGGAATTAAAAATCTACGTGTTGAATTTTATTTTAAAAAGTTCCACTCGAAATAATCCATTCAAACACCGTTCTTTTTGCAAAAACTTTTAGGGAGTAAAAATGGCTATTTTGGAATTTCTTAAAATCAAATTTATAAAATTAAATTTTGGGTTGTCACATTCTACCCCCCTTAAAAGATGTTTCGTCCCGAAACATAGAATAAACGAATGGATCAACTCCCGAAGGGTAACAAGAGTTACAAAGATAGGGCTTAGGATTTTATATTGGAATACTTTTGGAGGTTTAGGAATCTCTGAGTTCTCAATTACTTGAACTAAAACTTACTCGAACTAATCGCGTAACGAAACTATTAACTGTACTTTAAATCTTGACAATTTACCTTGATCGAAGCCTCCTGGAGAACTACCCGGTGGCATAAAGCTGGGATCCCATCCATAAGGGGTCCACCTTTATATGTTTTCGATCCCCATCCTTTCTTCTATCACCGCTACCCTTTGGTCGAAGTTTGCAAATCCATAGTTAACTTGAGCACTTAGGTTATCGAATCTAGTATTGATCATTGCATACAAATCCTCGTACGTAGGCCCTCTAGGTCCACCTACGTATCCTCCCTGTGCTCCCGTCTTGGGTGCTGCAACCGGTGCTTCTTCATTAATCGTTCCCATTCCTTGATCTGTCCCTACAGCATTCCCTTCGCCACTAGCCTCAACTATGTGTCCCTACAACATTCCTTGATTTGTGGCACATTCAGACTGAACACAAGTACAATCTTCTCATCAATAGGCTTTTTGGAAATATCCGCCAGAGTTAGGTACTTGTTGTCGGTGGTTCGGTACAACTCATAGTATCTCAGATTGGTGTCATTCAAGGCCGTCCTGGTAGTTCTTTGTACTCTTTCTCGTCTCTCGGGCAAGTTCATCTTGACAAAAATGGCGTTTTGATGGAGATGGGTTTTTGCTTTGGGGTGAGGCAGTGTGCAATTGCAAAAACTAAAGAAGAAGATGAGGGTTTCGGCATTTGATTTAGGGAAGAGTTTGGAAGAAGACCAAAATGGCCTTGGTGGGGCTTGGTCACAACTCTCTTCATGGTCCACCACGCTGATCCGCTACTGCTCATCTGCCATGGCTCCAGGTCATGGGCCATTACATGGTCCATGACCGCGTTCCGTCTCGCTCCGTGGGCATGTCCTGCCGCTGGGCGGGTACTCGGGTCGGGTATCCAGGTCCGGTATCCGGCCTCAATTCATTAGGTCCTCCAACTTTGTTCCAATCCCAATTAGGGTCAAAATTGCGTGTAATCCTTGACTTTATAAAATCCCAATTTCTTAGCCAATCCTTTATCCTTTCCATTTCTCTTCGGGATTGCTTGATCCAACGTAAACGCGGATTAGATTCTTGTCTAATTCTCTCTTAACAAGAAGGAACTCCATTCGTTCTTACTTCACATGGGGATTAGACGCTACTTTTGGAATTATCCCTTCTATTTAAACCTTACTCGATCCTTAACGATTTCACTATTATTTTATACTAACTTGTTCTTAAAAGTTTCACTTTTTATTCTCACTCGTCTTGTCTATACTTTTTCAAAAGTATTTCTAAGCAGCATTTTGATCTTCAAGTCTCAAACTAAACACAAAATTGCACCACACTTTCTCAGGCACACAGAATTAGCAAGTATTATGCCAGAAGCAATAACACTTATTTTCAAGTTTAAAGTGTTACCTTTCTCCAGACCATGCCCTCCAGCATGAGTCTGTCCCATGACCATGATCCTCCCTGGTCCTACTCCTCCCAGACGTCCCTACTGAGTTCCTCCTCGTCCACGATTCCCATTTCGGTGCGAACCTCCCCTCGACTGGTTCCCACGACCAATCCCTCGATTATGTATATGACTGTTCGGGTCTCTAGGAGGCTGACTCGGGGTCATACCATGGGATTTCTCCATCTTCGGATACCAACAGGCGGCAGCTCTATGGCCCGGCCTCCCACACTGGAAGTAAATCACATGCGCTCCTCCACACGTGGTCCTAGGGTGATCCTTACCGCATCACGGGCACATCATGCTCCTCTCACTAGATGATCCTCCAGGTTCAACTCCCTGTCTCATCACTAGATTCCTCCTTTCCCCGCTTCGGTTGTCATTTCTGCTTGTAGGATTGAACCTATGCCCCTTGCTTGACTGCAAGTCCATACCTTCATTCTTCTTCTTCTTCGATCCATACATGGCATCTCGGTGTAGCTGTTGAATCCTAGAGTGACCTGCAGCTGCATCGTAAGCCTCAGCCAATGTAGGAGTGAAACGAGACAGCGCCACAAAGCGAGCGTGATACTCTTGAACCGTCGAGCTTCCTTGCTCAAGATGCAAAAACTCCTCGTACTTGGCAGCTTTAACATACTCCGGATAAAACCTCTCTCGCAATACTGTCTTGAACACCTCCCAGTTAAACCCTTCTTTTGCTTTGACAGTCGGTCCCTCCATTACCCACCAATGGTCAGCTTCTCCTTGAAGGTAGTACACGACATCCTCTACTCGTTGATCTACCAGACAACCTACTACGTCGAACAGCTTGTCGAACATATGGATCCAACTCTCGAGGATCTCCGTGTCCTCCTGGCCCAAGTAACTCGGCAGATTGCGTCCCGTGATCTTTCTAGACACATCCCCGCCACTATTGTTCCCATTAAGTACAGCGGCTCCTATAGTCTAAGTCAATTATGTCAGCTGGCGTAGGCTCTTAGTCAGGTCGGTAGAAGATGATGCTCCGGGTCTTGTGGAACGAGGAGATTCCTCCCTAACTCTTCGCGGTGGCATGGATGGTCCTCTAACATGATCAGAACAGATCATTCTTGTTAGCACAACTAGGGGTTAACTTCATCTAACTTCCCTTATTCTTAAAGCAAGGCTTTCAGCACAAAAGGCACGAACAAGCACAAGTAAAAACTCTTTTACTTAACTACTTTAGCAACTTCTTCAGAGATTTCTCTTCCAAACTTTAACTTTTAAGGTTAACTACTACTAGCTTTCTTAGATTTTCACTTTCAACATTCACTTCTACTTTCAATTTTCAAACTCTTGGTTTTTCTCTTTCAACTTCTCACTTTTAACTTCTCTACTTTACTTTCAAAAGATAAACAAAACCACTTTAAACACATTGATAAAGCACATAAGCAATTAAGCAAGCGTAAGGAAACTCACAACCTCACCCCGTTCCTAATTGATACTTAGAGTTCTTCTTAACCCTGATTCACATAATTAGACATTGAACTTAGAGTCTTTCTCATCTCGATTTTCATAACATAGGGTTCTTTCCCTAATCATATCCCTCCTAGGATTTTACTTAAAGTTCTCTTCTGTGCTTGTCCTACCTAGGACTTCAACTCAAAGGTCTTTTCTTAACTGGTCCTTCCTGGGATTTCCACTTAGAGTTTCTATACTCAATCTTAAAGGTCACACTTGCTTAGTCTCCCGCGGTTCGTACGCTCTAATACCAACTTGTAACACCCCAAATTTCTAAAACCTTATAATTATATTTTTAACTTAAATAAAGCAACTAAGCATTCACATTAATTTACTAATCATCGAATAAGGAGTGTCACCGCCACAATCACCATACACGGTGACTGCACAGACTCAAAAGGAACTAACCATTCCTAACTTACTACATTAAAGTAAACTTGGGGAAAACTACCACGGTGTCTATCACCAACAAAACGAAATATGTCTACATCCATAATCTCAAAAACAACAATAATAGATCAAAGAGTTTAGACTAAATAGAAACTAACTACACTAGTCTAACTCGAGCACTCTCAATAGATGGGCCCACCTGAAAGGGGTTCTAAAAATAGACAAATAGAAAACACCCGTTAGCACGAAGCTAAGTATAACTCCACTCAACCCTATAAAATACTACAGTATATACTTTGGAAAAATATTTGATTCACATTCCCAAATTAAGCATTCTCAACCACTGAGGCAAAACTTTAATATAATCCACAAAACTTTCTATATGCTTACAACCTATAATATCTACCAGGCAAAATTTACCAATATCTAACTTATCAACAGACTCACACTATCACATACTTAACATACCAAATCTCAATCATATATAACATCTCAATAACAATCTCATGCTAACACATAAACTTCTCAAGAAATTTCTTGCTATCAATTAATAAGAAATTAATCTCATGCTTTCAAGTTCTCATCATGCAATCTAGAATTATCATACATCAATATGCAAACTAAGGCAATCATACTCAATATACATTCTCGGGTAATCATTCTG
This sequence comes from Ipomoea nil, assembly GCF_001879475.1. NCBI lineage: Eukaryota > Viridiplantae > Streptophyta > Magnoliopsida > Solanales > Convolvulaceae > Ipomoea > Ipomoea nil. Next base: position 536,112 of record NW_017616885.1, read on the forward strand.
AATATAAAATCTAGTCCAAACATTCTCATTATGCAATCTCGTGCAATCATTCTTAATATGCAATAAGATGTTATAGGATAAGTATAGATAGATGTACATATACACTCATTTGTAAATAGAATACTTTTATATCGAGGTGACTTAGAGCCACAAGGACTCGCTTGCTCTTTCTTTCTAAGAGTCGCAATGACTTGCTTGCTTTACTCGTGGACGAGGTAGGAACTTCACCGTAGCGTGAACAAACCTATCTGGGCACGGCGTCTAGCCGGCCTAATACTCATCTCATCCACAGAACCACTCTCTTAGTTCTATTCTCAAACTCTGTGGTATCTGGTATCGAATTATCAACGTGCACACCCCCCTGACTAGGATTCCAAGCCTGACGTGAACTTTCCTACCTCGTAACGTAGGAATACACCGTGTTACATGTCATCGGATCGCAATGTTCGTTACTTTCCTTTCCTCTCTGAAAGAACATAGTCCCAACGGGTCCTCCAAATCCTCACTTATATAGATAGCATATATATCTCATGCAACTCATCTACTTATGCAAACATATGCACGAAACTTCTCAACAAATTCTCAATGCAACAACAAAATGATTCTCCACATGTTTATGAGCTTTGGAAAATAATACGTAGGCTCACGTTGGCCACTTATGCACTTTTAAAACATGATATGTTGAAATGAAAACTATTGTAAAACATACTTCATTTCTATATTACTGTGAACTCTCAAAGAACACTTAGATCATGCTTGAAATTAAAAACTTGACAAACACTCTCATCAAACACTTAGCAAATAATTATCATGCATTTGGAATTCAAATTGCTCAATTTAGACTCATTCACTGGGTAATAACATTCAAGACTAACATGCTCTGTACACTTCAATACTTGGAACTTGACAATAGTCTCTATGAATCATAACATACACTTTAGGCATGCTTTTCTAACCAAACTTAATCAATTAGTGATCATGCTTCTCAATTTAACAATCAAATAACAATATGCAGTTCACATAGGCAAAACCAAGGTTGATACTTTTCAAATTCATACACTGTAACATTACTGTAACACAATTGCTTCCCAAAATCTATCACATAATACTCATTTCTAATCCAAATTTAACGAAATCAAAGTCCAAACGTGCGTCATAACAGCCCCAAGGTTCTGAGCCACAAGGGCCCGCGACTCCCGGTCTGAAACGACATGTAGCTGAGCCAAAATGGCCCGGCCACTGCACAGATAAAGCTAGGCAGAACTAGCGGCGGGGCTAGAGGAGCCTCGCCGCCTGGGACCGCCAGGCGGCGGCCTAGGGCCACGGCCCTTGTCTAGGGCCGCTCCATCATGGCTCAAGCCAACGGCTCCCCTCACGGGCCGTTGGTTATCCCCGTGACTCTAGCTGGTGCATACTGTGTAGTGCACCAGAGACTTCTTCTTCACATATAGAGCATTTTCAGACAATTTTCCACTTCCAAATCATCAACACATTATACAACATCAAAAAGTCTTCTACTAGCTCAAACACACAATATTCTAGCATTCCTACTCATTTCTACCAATGAAACAGTGACTTCACAGAGTCAAAAAATATATTATGAATCCATGGGGTTGTACCTTTGTAGCTTTCTTCCTTGAGCTGGGATTCCACCTACTTCCCAAGCTAGATAACCCCTTCTTCACCTCCTAAACAAATCAAACAAACTATACCACAACTTACTACAAGACCTCAGAGAATAAACTAGGAGAAAGATTAGAAGGAAGCAGATGAATAGATGGCAAAGGATGCTAGAATTCTTACTGTGATTTCTCTTGTTTGCAGTGAGAGTTGGGAAGCCAAAAACGGCATCAGGTAAAAGGAATAAGCTTAACAATCATTATATATGGGTGCAAAACCCTAGGGGGATTCCCTATGATTGGTGGGTAGAAAAATGGTAAATAAGACTTGGCATGAAAATGGCATCAGACATGTTTTGGATGGCTTGTGGTCCACCATACTCCATGGACCATGGGCTAGAATTGATATTTAAGGTAGTTTGGGGTTGAAAGATAATTTTCCAAAAAATGTTTTCTAGTCAAGCACTTGATGTAATTTTGCAATTCCTCATTTTTAATCAAAATAATTGGATTAACCAACTGATGAAATGGACTGACTGATTCAACGATGAAGTCAGTCAGTAACGCAACTCATTGAGGTGATTAAAGAAAGAGATAATAGCACAAAGCAAAACACAAGATGTTTACCCAATTCGATACAGTGTGTATCTACGTCAGGGGGACGATCACATAGGCGTCCAATCCACTAAATCATAATCCAATGTACAAAGGTAGAGAAACAATAATCTCACCCAAGTGCCCCACACAAGGTACGTACCCAGTCTACACAGGTTTAGTTGATTGTTGGAGATGGAGAGCCATGCATACAGAAGTCTAATGAAATCCCTTCACTTGGAGAGCCAACTCTGATGCAGTCCACTTCAATGACGCTCTTTACGATTGTTCCCACAACAGTGTGATCGTAGTGTCCTTTCATTTAAGCAACAGTGATTCTTCTCAAGTTCGTCATCTTAATCATCATGAACACGTTGTATTGAGAAGAGGAAGGGTAATCGAAGATATGATCTCATGAAACTAATAAGGAGTGTTTCTTCTCTCTTCAAAAGCGTAACCCTAATTCTCGTCGAGTGAGGGTACTTATAGTTCCATAGTTAGAACACTCTCCATAGATATCTTTGATTGTAGATGGTAGGACAATATTTGAAGAATGTAATCTTAAAGATTCGATCCATACCTTTCCAAAGCAGATACGCCGATCTTCTTTCCAAAACTGTCTCCGTTAAACCGCGGTCATCTTTTAAGAAAACAACTTCCTAAAACAGATCTTCAGTGTCAGTCCTTCTGTTGTTGTACCTGATTGATCAGTCCTCTGTAGAACAAACCGACACTAAGCTAAATCTATCTTAGTTTGCCATAATAATATTGCCAATTATAAGTTGGGATTTTTTGAACAATTTAAACACTAACAAACTCCCCCACTAACAATTTAAACACTAACAAAAACCCATAAACACTCCCCCTGAGTTCATACTCCCCCTTTTTGCCAATGATATCCAAAGAATGGTTAAGCATTGGAGGGAGTCTCACTGTCAGACTTCGCAGGTTCAGCAGTAGCAGCAGATTCAGACAAGCTTAAATGAAGAAGAACGGTGGCCAATTCAGTTCGAGCCCCTGTCAGCTGTTTCACAATTATGCCGTGAACTGTCTCAAGCTCAGAAACCCTTGCCTTCAACTGAATGGACAGTTGAAGATCCCTTGCATGCGGCGAATCATCAGCCATTGTATCAGCTTCAGAATTGGAGGGGGCAATCACCGGTGTAACATCACAAATATGATCTCCAGTCAAAAGTCGACGGTCAACAGTATAGAGAAGGGTTGGACTGATCACTTCACTCGGCATAGGCTCAAGACCCTGAGTGGTTAAAACTCCATAAATCAGATTCGGGAAGGGAAACCTTACCTTCTGTTCTCGTGGATGGATCATGGTGAGAATATGATAGTAAATCCAGGCACCCAGATCAATCGCCATCTTTGTTCCAATCCGGAACAAGAAACCTACAAATTGCTTGCCAACCGTATGAAAATGAGCCGATGGAAGCCAGTTGTGAAGGGCAAGTCGGTGCAAGATGACATATTTGGAGGTGAGCTAAGAGCTAGGTAGATAATCCTTGTCACAGGTAGGCCATGTATCAATCTGCCCACCTGTTAGGGTCTTGGCCACTAAGTTCCAGTCCGTATTTGCTTCTTCGTGCACCGCTGTCAATCCATAATATTCATTGATCATGTCAGGACCAAAGATGTACTATTTTCCTCGAATGAAGATTTGCAATGGCCGTGGCCCAGTCAAAATGTCTATCTCTTCATTGAGATTACAGTAAAATTCATAAGTGAGGAGCTTCGAGTATGGACATATGGAGGTGACAGTCTTCAGCAGTCCCACTTCACTCAGCAGTGGCAGGATATCGCAAACTGAATTCAGCTGGTTTTCGTCAACAGACCTTTGAACAATAAGGTCTCTCCTGACCATGGTAGACCATTTGGCTTGAGCAGTGGAGGAAACAAACTGAGGCTTGTAAATAGATGTGTCAGAACTATCAACAGGTTGAACCTCAGGAGTTATACTCCGACCTCTGGAACGAGTATATGGTTTCCCCTTTCTGGTAGAGGATGTGGGAACGACAGCAGGTTGAACAGCAGCAGGACCTTTTTGTTTAATAGACGACCGTAGTGTTTTGAACACTAGTTGAATTGGAGGATTGACTTTAGGTTCGACAGACTCACTGGACTTTCTTCTCTTCTCAGGCTGATCTACATCAACATTGTCATCACCAGTCTCAACAACAACTTTGACTGGAACATTCTTCCTTTTTTATTTTCTCATTTCTTTGGATGGGGAATGAACAGGAGTCACAGAGTGACTGGAATTAGAAACATGGGCAGAAGAACTCCCAAGGAGATTTGTTACCTCTCGAATTTTGAATGTAGTGGAATCAGGATGTGCAGTAGCCTCAATAGTCGGGGCTTTAGACGCATGAGCTTGGGTGCCATAAACTTCAGCAAGGATTTTTTCATCTTCACTCGAGGACTCAGAATGATGAATCACTCGGTATGGTTCTGGAATGGAGGCAGCAGGTAAACCAGCAAAGTGCCGGACATGTTCAAGACTTTCAGCCAAAGATGTGGAGGTGTAGACTGGGACTCCATCCTTTCTTTCAGATGCTTGGGAGCTTGAGAGTTTAACAGGCTCAACTTCAGTAGGCAAACTAGAGATAGTATCAGAGGGACAAATTTCATGTGAGACATCAGCAATAGCAGAGGAAGGCAGAGCTACATTATCAGCCGAGTAAACAACCAAACTCAAATCGTTGGACTTCTCAGACGGTTTATCTTTCTCATCAGACACATTAACAGCAACTTCCTTCAAAGATTGAGGCTTCGTAGAGGGGATGCATGGGGGATCATCAGATACAGAGGATTTCACAGAGATTAATTCATTCACATTATCAGAAACAGTGGGCACAACAGTCGGAATAGAAGCAGGTACTAAATCATCAGGCTTATCAGGAGAGATTTCAATAGGGGAATCAGAAATATTTGACATGTTACGAAGAATCTCAAGTCGGTGTCTGGCTTCATTCTCAGCAGCCTGAAGATATAGGGGTTGTGCAACTTCTCGACGACGGGAAATTTCTTCTGACTCAAGGGCCCTCTGCACAAAGTAGTGAAGAAATGCCCCAGCCCAATTTCCATCTGAGGGCTATGGAATAAATACTGGACTAACTTCTTCACTTGCTTCGGAGGCCAGCAGCAAGAGTTCACAAGTGTCATCATCGGACCAGTCGCCGTAGAACTCTGGGTAATCGGACAGCACTGTGACCATTATTTCATCGCGGAGAAGGGGATCAAGCTTCAACTTCTTCTTCATAGCTAACTGGAGCAAAGTTTTGACATGCTTGGTGGCTGTCTCTTGTGAATGAACCTTTCTTCCGAGCTTGATGATAATGTTACGAACTGCATCCGCCATTGATATGAGAGGTGAGAAATCGGAGAAGAAACCCTAGATAGAAAGGCAGAGAGAATGCAAACGGTGAGCAGAGATAATTAGAACTCCTTCGTCCTCACAAGCCTGACCCGGTACTCGATTATAAACCCAAGGGCGAAGTACCCTAATAAATGCAGCTAGTCAGAATACATGCAGAGCCGATGTGATTGACGCAACGGTGTACCTCCTTTTTAGGCAAGAAACGGATGCTAGGCAGATTTGAAATTTGAAAAGGCCTAATCACTTTATGGTAATTTAGGTTAAGATATTCTCTTAACAAAAAGAAGGGAGTTTTAAAAGGAAGTCAAAACTGAAATTTGACCGGTATACGTAAACCATGCACTCTCCTTCTAAACGACTAACTGCCTTATTAGTCAATCCTGCAGATTCCCAGAGTAGATCTGAGAATCTCAAATCGATTTGCATCTAGGGGCTTAGTCAGAATTTCAGCCAATTGCTTATCTTTTTGAATATATTCCAACTCAATCTCCTTCGATTCTACCAAGTCTCTGATGTAGTGATGCCTTATATCAATATGCTTCGTTCTGGAGTGTTGAAATAGATTCTTTGAGATATTGATTGCACTGACATTATCACAGTAGAGTGTCATAATTCCTTGAGTAAGCCCATAATCTAAAAGCATCAATTTCATCCATACTAACTGAGTACAACATCCACCAGCAGCTATGTACTCTGCCTCTGCAGTACTTAAGGAAATTGAATTTTGTTTCTTACTCAGCCATGATACCAGGTTCTTACCAACAAAGAAGCATCCTCCAGAAGTACTCTTTCGGTCATCAATATTTCCTGCCCAGTCAGCATCACAATAAGCAACCAGACTCAGTTCACTGTCCTTGGGTACCAGAGCCCATATTGAATTGTTCCTTTAATATATTTCAGAATACGCTTTGCAGCTATCAGATGTGATTCTTTTGGATCAGATTGATACCTTGCACATATTCCAACACTGAACATTATGTCTGGTCGACTGGCTGTCAAGTACAGCAGACTTCCTATCAGACTTTGATAGACTGGGTGTTATCCACTGATACACATGTGTCATCTTTAGATACTTTTGTGGATGTGGAGATTAGTGTCCTGGATGGTTTGCATGATTCCAGATCAGACTTCTTGATTAAATTATTAGCATACTTTTCTTGTGAGATAAAGTATCCTTCAGGAATTTGCTTAACTTGCAGCCCTAGGAAATATGTCAATTGACCAACCATGGACATCTCGAATTCTTCCTTCATGACCTTTACTAACTCATCAGTGTATTTCTGTAAAGTAGATCCAAACACAATGTCATCCACATAGATCTGAGCAATGGTGACATGACCTCCAATGGCTTTTACGAAAAGCGTTTTGTCGACACTTCCTCGTTTATACCCGTGTTGTAGTAGATACTGTGTCAGTCGTTCATACCATGCTCGTGGGGCTTGTTTAAGACCATAGAGAGCTTTTTTGAGCTTGTAGACATGGATGGATAATTTGGATCTTCAAAGCCTTTAGGTTGTGCCACATAAATATCTTCATGCAAATATCCATTCAAGAACGTTGTCTTAACATCCATCTGAAACAGTATGAATCCCAGAATGCATGCAACTGCCAGCAGAATTCTGATTGACTCTAGTCTCGCCACAGGAGCAAACGTTTCATCATAATCAATTCCTTCTATCTGAGTGTATCCTTGTGCCACTAGCCGAGCATTGTTCCTTGCAATATTCCCAGCTTCATCAGTTTTATTTTTGAAGATCCACTTTGTTCCAATTATGTTGACACGATCAGATCTTCGTACTAAATCCCAAACATGATTTCGGACAAATTGATGTAGCTCCTCTTGCATCGCCTTGATCCACAGATCATCCTGTAAAGCTTCTTTTACATTCCTTGGTTCTATTTTTGAGGTATAGCAGGCAGATCCATATATTTCTATCAGATTATTTCTTACTCTGCCCCTGGTCTTCATCACGTCTGTTGGATCACCAATGATGTTATCTGATGGGTGATTTTTCTGAGTTCTGGTGGGTTTGTCTTTACCCGTATCATTTATAAGGGTGGTTGCTTGTTCAGAACTTTCTTGATCTTCATCTGAGGATTCTTGTGTTTTGGGCTAACTGTTGTCATCGGCAGTATTCAGTTCACTGAGAGGGAGCTCAGTTTCTGGATCAGTCACTGTCGTGTCCACTAATTCGTCTGGATTGTCGTCTATAACAACATTTACTAATTCCATTACAGATTGAGTTCGCTTGTTGTAGACTCTATAGGCACGACTGTTTGGAGAGTATCCAAGAAAGATGCTCTCACACTCTTAGGTTCAAACTTTCCTCTTTGTTCCCTATCAATCAGCACATAACACTTAGTCCCCAAACACATGAAAGTACTTCAAGTTTGGCTTCTTTCCCTTCCAGATCTCATATGGTGTTTTGGTCGTTCCTGGTTTAAGATAGACTCTATTCACTGTATGACAAGCTGTGTGAACTGCTTCAGCCCAGAAGCGTTGTGGCAGGTGAGAAGCATGTAACATAACTCTAGCCATTTCCTGCAAGGTTCAATTCTTTCTTTCCACTACACCATTCTGTTGAGCTGTTCTAGGAGCTGAGAACTCATGTGATATACCATGCTCGGAGCAGAAATCTGAGTATAGAGAATTTTCAAATTCTTTTCCATGATCACTTCTCAGTCTCTGAATTTTTATTATAGGCTCGTTCTTTTCCTTTTGAACCCTTATGCACAAGGTCTTAAAAGCATTGAAGGCTTTAGATTTTTCTCTTAGAAAGTATACCCAGTTGTACCGAGAGAAATCATCCACACACACAAATATGTATTTCTTTCCGCCAATGCTTTCAGTCTGTGTTGGCCCCATGAGGTCTATGTGAACAAGCTCTAGACATCTCTCAGTAGTGATAACTCTTACGACTTTGTGAGGAGTTCTTATTTGTTTCCCAATGGCACATGCACCACAATCTCTCTCCAATTCTATTCTGATCTTAGGTACTCCTTTCACAGCTTCTAGTTTGATCAATTTATCCATATCTCTGAAGTTTATGTGACCAGTCGTCTATGCCAGAGTTTTGATTCATCAGATTTTGATAGGTGACAGGCATTTTCGTTTGCCAAAACATAACAGTTGTCTGAGGATCGTGTTCCTTCCATGACAAGTTGATCTGCTTTGTCACTGACTCTGCAGCAGTTACAATCGAAGCACACATTCCAGTTTTGATCACACAACTGACTGATGCTAATCAGATTTGCTTTCAAACCACTGACTAACAAAACCTCTTCTAAGTGAGGTAAACCTGGTACATTCAGGGTACCTTTTCCAACTATTTTGCCTTTTTGCCCGTCGCCATATGTAACAGATCCACTGCTTGGTTGAACAGCCATAAGACACTTTACATTTCCAGTCATATGCCTGGAACATCCACTGTCGAAATACCATCTAGCTTCAGCCGTAGATGCAGTCAGAACTATAGTGGGGTAGCATATAACTTCTGACTTTCTGACCCAAACCTAGGGGTGAGCAAAATATCGATTAACCGCCCGATAACCGATAACCGATAACCGAACCGATCGAAAAAGTCAGTTTTCGGTCGGTTTCGGTTATTGATCTTTTAAAAAATTCAGTTTTTCGGTTATTTTGCGGTTATAGCCGTCGGTTATCGGTCGGTGACCGATAACCGATTACATTTTTTATATATCCCAATCATTCGCATAAAATGGTTTGTATAAACTACACACTGACATTGTAGAACAAAAATTAGAATGATAAATCTATGTTTCTGGTGAAACTAAGAAATATAACATTAAGATTTAAGGGAACGGCAACCATCCATTGACTGCTATCTTACCCCAACCTTCGCCAACATGGCAGTTTTGGAAATTATAATTAATTTCTGAGGGACTTGAGGACGGTCACCAGCCTATTGTTAATAACTTAATGCTCTCATGAATCTTCGTGGCGGAAACTATCGTTGTGCTTTAGTTCGGAGGGCCGGAGTCAGATGCAATTCGAAGCGGAAGCGTCTAAGGCAGTGGTGATTCTGCCAAGTATTAACTATTAAGTATTGATTTTTGGAGACTTGTATAAGTATTAATTGTTTAATAATTTGAGAAATTTTGGTTTTTCGGTTACCGACCGAAAACCGATGGTCGGTTTTCGGTCGGTTATAGTATTTCTTTCGGTCGGTTTCGGTCGGTTGTGGTGGTCAAAAATCACGGTCGGTTTTTCGGTTTTTCGGTCGGTTATGTAACCGACCGACCGTTTGCTCACCCCTACCCAAACCTGTCTAGTGAACGGTGTAATAGTCTTGTTCTGCTATTTTTCCTTTCTTTTATCTCTGTAGAAGAAATAACACTCAGGCCGAGTGTGACCTTTTGTTTGACAGTAGTGGCAAATGGGAGTGTATTGTCTAACTCTGACAAACTTATTTTTGAACCTTGAATACTGAGATTGAGGGGCTACTCTGCCGGAGTCAGTATCTACACTTCGATCATATATCTTTCTCTTTTCATTTTAATGAACTGACCGGGATGACTATCCTCGTTCAAAACTGTGAACTGCTGTAGCTGTTGACATACCCTCTTTGACAAACATAGGAGCATTATTCGAAGATTCACCTCGTTCAAATCCCAGACCCTTTTTATCATTCGGATTTCTACCAGAGTCCAGAATTTTGTCTAATGTTGATGTGGTGTCCATCATCTGGATATTTTTCTTCAGACCTTCCAATTCCTTTATCAGTTTTCCTTATCGGGATCTTATTTGTGTGATAAGATCTTCTTTTATGACAAGATCTGTATTTAGTTTCTTCAGAAGATCATCCCTTTGCTTAAGTTCGTCATTCAGATTTTTATTGACTTTCACTAGTTGTTCCCAGCTTGCAACAAGTTTAGCAAATTCCATTTCAATTTGAATATGCCTCTTTTCAGAATCATCTGTTGATATATAGGATTCTCCATCGGATTCGTTTTCATCTGACGGATTCTCTGTAGCTGTAAAGAAGGCTACAAAGTTTCCCACATTATCATCTGATTGATCATTAGATGCTTCCTCCTCATCATCACTTAACGTAGCCACTGACATAGCTTTTTCCTCTTGAGATAAGTTGCACATTCAACCTGTATGTGTCCAAAACCTTCACACTCTCTACACTGTACTGACCAGTTGAGAGACCTCCCTGTATCTGTGGAATTGTTTCTGTTTTGTCTTGTTCGGCTAGTCTGGGATTGATTGTTCTGTGGAAAAGGTGAGGTTTCTGCTTTCTGATATGAGGAGTTACTGCCTTTGTATTGTGTCCTGGTAGGCTGACCTTGACTCTTTTTGTTAAATCCTTTCAATATTTTCTTAAAATTCTTGGTTAGAAGGGCCAAGGTTTCATCATCTATGTCGTCTGTGTCAGATTCTCGATCAGCTTCAGCCACAAAAGCCACTAACTTTCCTTTTCTGTTGACAGCAATATCATCATCAGCAAGCACTTCAAGTTCATATGTGTGTAAACTTCCCATAAGTTCTTCTACAATCTTCTTTTCCCAGCCTGTGTGTTCCTTAATAGCAGTTACTTTCATCCGGAAGCGTTTAGGTAAAGGTCGAAGGATCTTTTTGACTACTCTCTCATCAGTGAATGGTTCACCGAGAATTGAGGCTCTATTCATCAGATTCTGAACCCGACTGTGAAAAACTGAAATGGTTTCCTCTTCGTTCATTCTAAGAGCTTCAAATTCTGACAGCACCATTTGTAGCTTTGACTGCTTGACATCACTAGTTCCCTCAAATCTGGTTTCAAGAATTTCCCATACCCGTTTAGCTTCTTTTACCCCTGTGACTAGGGTAAAGACAGATTCATGCAGGGATCCTACAATAGAGTTCAACGCTTTGTTGTTTAGATCAGAGGCATTCATTTCATCGTCTGTCCAAGTCTCCATGGGCTTATCCCCAGTGGTTCCATCAGCATTCTGAACAGTTGGACGACTCCACCCAGATAGGACAGTACGATAAACCCTGGTACCTTGTGCTTGGAGATAGATCTCCATATGAGCCTTCCAGAAAGAGTAGTTGTGACCATCTAGTTCTGGTGGTTTCATACTTGCATCCATCCTGAACAAAGACAAGCATCCAACGAACACACATAGGCACTTTCAAAAAAAAGAGAGCAATGCAAAACTCAAAACCCGTACGGATCAAGTCACTATGTAGACTTAAAAGCTCTGATACCACATGTAATTTTGCATTTCCTCATTTTAATTTAATCAAAATAATTGGATTAACCAACTGATGAAATGGACTGACTGATTCAACGATGAAGTCAGTCAGTAACGCAACCCATTGAGGTGATTAAAGAAAGAGATAACAGCACAAAGCAAAACACAAGATGTTTACCCAGTTCGATACAGTGTGTATCTATGTCTGGGAGACGATCACATAGGCGTTCAATCCACTAAATCATAATCCAATGTACAAAGGTAGAGAAACAATAATCTCACCCAAGTGCCCCACACAAGGTACGTACCCAGTCTACACAGGTTTAGTGGATTGTTGAAGATGGAGAGCCATGCATACAGAAGTCCAATGAAATCCCTTCACTTGGAGATCCAACTCTGATGCAGTTCACTTCAATGACACTCTTTACGGTTGTTCCCACAATAAGATTGTAGAGTCCCTTAGTTTAAGCAACAGTGATTCTTCTCAAGTTCTTCATCTTAATCATCATGAACATGTTGTATTGAGAAGAGGAAGGGTAATCAAAGATCTGATCTCATGAAACTAATAAGGAGTGTTTCTTCTCTCTTCAAAAGCGTAACCCTAATTCTCATCGAGTGAGGGTACTTATAGTTCCATAGTTAGAACACTCTTCATAGATATCTTTGATTGTAGATGGTAGGACAATATTTGAAGAATGTAATCTTAAAGATTCGGTCCATACCTTTCCAAAGCAGATACGCAGATCTTCTTCCCAAAAAAAAAAAAAAAAAAAAAGCGTAACCCTAATTCTCGTCGAGTGAGGGTACTTATAGTTCCATAGTTAGAACACTCTCCATATATATCTTTGATTGTAGATGGTAGGACAATATTTGAAGAATGTAATCTTAAAATACCTTTCCAAAACTGTCTCCGTTAAACCGTGTTCATCTTTTAAGAAAACAGCTTCCTAAAACAGATCTTCAGTGTCAGTCCTTCTGTTGTTTTACCTGATTAATCAGTCCTCTGTAGAACAAACCGACACTATGCTAAATCTATCTTAGTTTTCCATAATAATATTGCCAATTATAAGTTGGGGTTTTTTGAACAATTTAAACACTAACACTTGATTTAGGCTTCTCGGATTTCTCCCGGTCTCACTCAGATAGGTTTCTCAGTTTAAAACGTGGCACGCGAAGTACCCGAAAGTTTAGGATTTTGGAATTAAACCCCTTGGTGTTGAATTTTATTTAAAATGTTTCACTCGAAATAATCCATTCAAACACCGTTCTTGTTGCAAAAAATTTCAGGGAGTAAAAGTGGCTATTTTGGAATTTCTTAAAATCGGATTTATAAAATTAAATTTTAAGTTGTCACAATTCGAATCTGAACGCGATCATATATATATATATATATATATATATATATATATATATATATATATATATATATATATATATATATATATATATGAGAAACCTTCCTTACATGAGAACTATGTATAAATCTGGATCCTCAATCCTTTGCATTATATTTTAATGATTGTGACTGTAAAGGATGCATATGCTGACTTAGTCATTTACAGTAAAGAGGTATAAACACTACAAACAGTGACAACAACCACATAAAAGTCGCAAAAACAAAATACTAAGTAGCCAGTCTACAGGAAATAAATCAGAAACGAAGACTAGGTAACCAAATCCAAACTATATGCTTAATATGCCCCCGTCAAAGACTCTGTATGGATATCTTGTTCCGAAAATGTTGAAACAAGGCACGCCCCTAAAGGCCTTGTAAGGATATCAACAAGTTCAAACTTTGAAGACACATGCTATTGATGGGTGATTGTAGACTAACCTTGGCATTGATGTGTTCTTGATGGGTGATTTAGATTTTTGTCTGTTATTTAATTTTTTCAATCGTAAATATTTTGGTAGGGAGTGTTTAGTAATTGTTTCTTTAATTGGAATCTTATTATTATTATTATTATTATTATTATTATTATTATTATTATTATTATTATTATTATTATTATTATTATTATATTTGGATTTTATGCATGATTGTTGGAGTAGTAATTTTGGCGGGATTATTGATCACTGTTTTCGTTATGCGTAGACATTTTCATATTTGTGTGTCTATTATTGTGAATTTGTAGACAACACATTTTGTACCCCACAAAATGCTCATGTGCATTGTTTTATTGTCTATGTGTGCATTCTTTTGTTGCGTATCTGTGTATTTTTTGTCGATCATGTGTGCATTATCTTTCTGCATAGCAATTTATTATTGATATGTGTTTGTGCATCTTAGGTATCCCTGTGCGCACTTCTATGTCCACTACTAATGTAAGTCATTCTTTATTTTTCTAAGTGCACATTTGTGCATTTTTATGTTTTATACTGGTGCACGTGCAACTATATGCCTATTTGGGAAGAATATAATCTCAAATCATATGACAATGCACACCAAATTAGCTTAAAGTCTTTCCTTCCTCATTTCAATTGCAACATCACCGCATTAATTATGCTTAATTTCTCTAACCTCAGATAATAATGTAATTATAACGGTGCATTTTAAAAATTCACACTCCCAAGAGCGCATGACTGATTCATAAAATACAAAAAAAAAAAAAAAAAAAAAAAAAAAAGGAGTCATGTATAATAGTTTAACTTTGACATTTTTTTAAAAAAAATATAAATATTATATAAATATTAATTTAACATAAAATGTAATAATTTTTTTTTGTCAAAATATAATGCATACAAATTTAACATTGAATAAAAAATACAACTAAAAATTGAATTTAAAATAAACATTTTTTCATGAATATTTTTGTTTTGAAAATATTATTCATGAATATTTAGATACAAAATTATTCACCAAAATTTTGATGTCAATTTCTTATAAAATTTTATTTTTAATTCCAATTTAAACCAATCAATGGATTCAAAAGCATAATTATGAAGTATAAAAATAATGGATTATATACAAAGTATATTTTAAAAAATTTTGTGGACATGTATCGTCTCCTTGGCAACACATGAACCTAGGACCTATGCTGAGTTTTTTGGAGACAAAGTAGAGTGACAGACATCAAGAACTACAAGTTACCATGGAAGAAGGAGGAAAAACTACGAAGATTTGGGAGAATCTCTTTCCCTTTTCTATTACTTTCTTTGTTTCTTGTAAACTCTCTTATATTGTTGCTATGAATGTTATTCTAGCCATGATTGGCTAAAACATGTTATTCTAGCCATGATTGGCTAAAACATCTTAGGGATTTCTGTGTGAAAGTGTTTATAAACCTATGTGCCTAGTTCTTAAATTCGTCAATATATTTACATTTGGCCGGGTTTTATGACTTGTGTTGCAATTGTGTTCTATTTTTTGTTGATGCTAGTAATTAAAGACCTAAATTACTTGTTTCATTGCTATCTCTATGCCTTAATGGGAGTTAGGGCATATTTTAGAGCACCCACAATTGCATTTAACTATTTCACATTTGGAGATGACATATTAGTTAAGGATTTATCATTAATGCTTGTTCTTGAATTGTTGAGTGTTTATATCTTCATAAATCTTCATCTTTTAATCTTCATAATGTCTGGGTGAAAGTGTTTTTATTTTTTTCAAATTAAATAAGTGTATTAATGGTTTTATAGGGACCGGGTCCACCATAAATCGGGTATATAGGCACAGAACGGGAGCAAATTATGCTGTGGAACCGTATCCACCTCGCAACGTGGATACGGTTCCAAAACTGTTCATAATTATGAATATATAGTTCAAAAAATATGAACATATAATTTTATAATTATGAACATAGAGTTGTGAACATAATTATGAACATATAGTTATGTAATTATGAATATAGCGATTCAATAATTGTGAATATGAAGTTCAAAAATTATGAATATATAGATTTATAATTATAAATGTATAGTTCAGTAATTATGAACATAGAGTTCTGTAATTGTGAATATAGAGTTCAATAATTATGAATATGAAGTTCAAATATTATGAATATATAGCTTTATAATTATGAACATATAGTTTAGTAATTATGAACATAGAACCATGTCCACCTTGCAAGGTGGACACGGTTCCACAGCATAACGATTGGGTGGTAAGAAAATAGTAGTGCTTAGACTAGCGGCCCAAATGCAAAGATCATGGTCCAAGAAATTGGCTATAGCTAACTATGCTAATGATTGAAATTGAACCCAGGTGGCTGGGTTGAGGGTATAGACCAGAGACCACTAGACCAGGCCACCAGGGTGCCTTTAGTGCTCGGATGATGCCCTAAGGGAGGGAATGGTGCCTTATATAGTGTAGAGGGTCTTTCGAATTGTTGACAAGTGCACAACATTAACTAGTATTCCATATCCATCCTTCACGTGTCCCA
This sequence comes from Ipomoea nil, assembly GCF_001879475.1. NCBI lineage: Eukaryota > Viridiplantae > Streptophyta > Magnoliopsida > Solanales > Convolvulaceae > Ipomoea > Ipomoea nil. The sequence goes on from NW_017616885.1 coordinate 552,299, forward strand.
TGGAGGCCAGAAAGGTCGATTACCAACCTACAGCTAACCTTGCTAGTCATGCGCTAGGGAAGGGCGCACCACCCCGCCCCGCCCGGCCATGGCCTGAGGTGGCCAGCTAGACATGCTGCCGACCAGCCAATGGCCGGTGGTCAAAGTTGCCAGCCCAAAAATAATGGATAAATATAAGGTGTCGCACTTTAATATACAAGAGTTTGTGTGGTTTGGTGGGTTGAGACTTACGTGTTATGTTAGAGGTCATAAGTTTGACTTTTGTTGGAAATATTTTAACTTATTTTATAATACCATTGTCTTTGTAGTGTTCTTAAAAACAACAACAGTTATATAAAATCTAGGATAAATATTAGGTGTCGCACTTTAATATATATGAGTTGGTGTAATTTGGTTGATTGAGCTTTTTGTGCTGTGTTGGAGGTCTTAGGTTCAACCCTTGCAGGCAACATCCTAACTTATTTTATAAAATCGTTGCCTTTATAAAATAATAAATCGTTGTCTTTATAAAATAATAGTGCACAGAGACAACGTTTTATAAAATCGTTGTCTTTATAAAATAATAAATCGTTGTCTTTATAAAATAATAATGCGCAGAGACAACGGTTTTTTATAACTGTTGTCTTTGTAGTGTTATGTATTTAAGTACGTTTAAAGACAACATACTACCTTTCAAAAAAAAACAACATACTAAAGACAACGGTTAAATAAAACCGTTGTCTTAAAAAAAAGGGCAACGACAACGGTTTTATAAAACCATTGTCTTTGTAGTGTTGTGTATTCAAGTGTTATTAAAGACAACACAAAAATGACAACGGTTAAATAAAACCGTTGTCTTTTAAAAAAATAATAATGCGCAAAGATAACAGTTTTTTATAACCGTTGTCTTTGTAGTGTTCTGTATTCAAGTACGCTTAAAGACAACAAAGCAAAGACAACGGTTAAATAAAACCGTTGTCTTAAAAAAATAAAGAATGTGCAACGACAACGGTTTTATAAAACCATTGTCATTGTAGTGTTGTGTATTCAAGTGTTATTAAAGACAACATACAAATGACAACGGTTAAATAAAACCGTTGTCTTTTAAAAAATAATAATGCCCAAAGACAAAGGTTTTAAAAAACTGTTGTCTTTGTAGTGTTGTTTATTCAAATACACTTAAAGACAATATATCAAAGACAACGGTTAAATAAAACCGTTGTCTTAAAAAAAAAAGAAAAAAAAAAGAAACGCACATAGACAACGGTTTTTAAAAACCGTTGTCGTTGTAGTGTTGTCTTTTCTCAAATTGCATAAAGACAACACACTTATAACAACGGTGAAGTAAAAACCGTTGTCATTGACAAAAGTGTTGCGTCAAAGACAACGGTTTTGAACCAAACTGTTGTCTTTTAAAGAAAAGACAACACTTTTGTTAAAAACTGTTGACTATGTGCATTTTTTTTTGTAGTGTACTTTAACTTTAAACAAGATAAAAAGTAAGATTAATTAACTTAAATCGAACCAAAACCAACAAACGGGTGTCACCGCTATAGTCACTACTCGCTATCACTGCACAGGCTTCAAAGGGATATCTATTTAGAGTTAAACTCATCAAAAAAAACATCAAAGTCTTGGGGAACAAACCCCGGTGTCCAAGCACCAACAAAAGGATCAGTCTAAAAGTAACTAACATCAGTTTATCAACAGCAGAAACTAATCTAGTTTCTACAACCTCAAACTACGCACTAATCTATCTCATGCGCTCTCAAACACTGGGCCCACCTGAAATGAGTTATAAAAACAAGTAGAAAATAAGCTCATTAGCAACTTAATGCTAAGTATAAAGACACTCAACCATGTAAAGTAATATAGATATTGATTTGGAAAACATTTTGCAATTACACTTAATCTCAAGTACTTTCAACACTTAAACAACAATCTCAAATCATGCTCATAAACAACTCTATGTGGTTGCAACCTATTCATCACATAAACATGCTTTCTCAAGTACTCAACTTAAAACACAATTCTCATGCTTTAAACAGATATCCCTAATCATAGCTCATCATGCATTTCTTATGCTCAAACTGATAGATTAAGAGATACTTAAACTTTAACAATTAAGCAAACTCATGCTATCATGCCAACTCATAAGCGACAACAAAAGCTATACTTCTCATCATACTCCAAATGCAAATCATGCAAGTCAAGTAAAAATAAATGCCATGATACTATAAGAATGTATATAATATATACTCTCGCTCTTATGTAAAAAGAAATGCTTTTTCTATGGAGGTTTCTGTTGAGTCACATAGACTCGCTTTTCTCTTCTTCTTTTGAGTCTCTTGCCCCCTTCTTTCTCTAGTCTCTTGTCTCGTTTTTCTGTTCTTTACTTTCTTGCTTTCTTTCTATCGTTCTTTCCTTCTTTCTTTACTCGTGGGCAAGGTAGGAACTTCACGAATCGTGAACGAACCTATCCGGGCTCGGCATCCAGCCGGCCAAATACTCATCTCGCCCACAGAACCAGCACTCTCTTGGTTCTTCTCTCAATCTCAGCGGAACCAGGTATCGTACTTGTCAGTGTGCACACCCCCTAACCAAGATTCTAAGCCCGGTGGGTAGTATCCAACCTAGTAACCCTGGAATATCGACCAAGTTACTTCATAAATCTTTGTCAGTATTCTTTGACCATTTCTTTATTTTCACAAACTTTCTTTTTTCTCTTTTCTTCTGAAAGGACATAATCCTAACGGTCCTCCAAAATACTATTTTTCCTCACAAAGAGATAGCATATAGATATATCTCATTCAAATTCTTTCTCATGCAATTTCTTTTCTCATGTAACAAACTTTAACTTATGCAAGCCTTGCTATGAACATAAATCTCAACAACTTCTCTTTCTAACATTTTCGAAATCAAATATAATGCAATCTTCTCAATGCAAAAAGATAACGATTTTCCAAAATAGATATAGGTTTTTGAAATAGATCTTAGGCTTTACTTAGAGCCAATAATGCACTTTGCTCAATGAAATCTACTAACATGGTCTTTACTATGAAATAATATGCTTTAATTCTCATTCACTGTGAAATAAGGAAATATGCACTGCTTTATACTGGAACCTTAACACTTAGCAAATCTTCTCAATAAATACTTAACAAGTATTACTCATGCTTCTCTAACTCAAAACATACTCAGATGCTAGCCAATTCATTCACTGTGGAAACAAGGGAATTATGCACTATTCATTGCCAAATTCTCAAATACTTAGTAAAACTTCTCAACAATTACTATCAAGTATTTAGACATGCTTTTCAATAAAAATATACTCAGATGCTAGCAAATTTACTCACCGATGCAAGTTCACAGACAACAACAACAGAGTATTCTTTTCTCAAAATTCTAACCGTAAATCATGCTTTCTAACTCCAAATCCAACGAAACTAACTTCTACTAGTACGTCGTAACGAGCCCGAGCGTTCGAGCCTCAAGGGCCCACGAGTCCCGGTCCGAACGACAAGTAGCTAAGTCACAGAGGGCCCAGCCAGAATATATTTTTGCCTGGTTGAGCTTAGTGACGGTGTTTGTGACGTCCTGCCACTTGGTTCCGCCAAGAAGCGGCCCTTGGCAACGGATCTAGCCATAATCCGAGGCCTCATGGGTCTAGCCAGCGGATCTTGCCATGGTCCGTTGGACTTACTAGTGCACCATCTGTGTGCACCATACCCAAACTTCTTCATATGTAACCTTCCCAGATCAACAAAAACACTTTCAAACCTCAATAAATCAATCATAGATCAACAACAACACACAAATAGCTCACCAACAAACATTATATAGTATTTCTAAGCATCTAAATCTTATTTCTATCATTTAACAGAGTCAAAAATCTAGTTTGGGAGTCAATGGTTTATACCTTATCTTCTTCTTCTTCTTGTGTGGATCCCTTCTTCCTCTCTACTCAACTACTACCTCCTTCACCACATATACACCTCAAACAAACCACACAACAACACTTAAGGAAGGAACCTCAGAGATTGGAGGCAAAAGAATGGAAAACTAGAAGAAAAGATTAATGAATGGATGAGAATGAATCTTGGAAACCTTACTGTGTTTTCTATTCTTCTTGGCAGACTAGAGCTTGGGATAGGCAAAGAAAGGGATCAGGATAAAACAATGGAATTGTGAAGCTTTTATAGGGTCCAAAACCATAGGTAGGAAGCAAATGATTGGTTGGGGTTAAAAGGGTAAATTGGCCTGTTTCAAATGATCAGACAAAGCTTGTAGAAGGTTCATAGTTCACCTTGTATCATGAACCAAGGTCTCAAAAATAATTTTGAGTAACTTAGTGTCAAAAATATATTTTCTTAAAAGATAGTTCTAAATAAAACGCTTGGTTCAGCTTTCACAGGTTCCTTTCCGGTCTCACTCAGATTGACTTTTTGAGTTAAAATATGGTACATAAATGTACCCGAAATAGGATATTCTCGGTGCTGAATTTATTTAAAACTCGGTTAAAAATATTTAATTCATACACCATTTTCGAAGTAAAATTTTGGAAGTGTGAAAATAGCTAATTTGAAATTTTATAAAATAGAATTTAGAAAACATATTTTTGGGTTGTCACACAATCAATCACCCTTTTCGTTAGGATTAGCTTCTCATGAATAGAATAGTAGCTAGTGCTTGATACGCCCTGCTACCCTGTGGATCGATAACCCGATACTCCGGGTATTTATTTGTTTGTCAAATATACAACAATCAAATTGGCACCGTTGCCGGGGAAGTGGTGTTTAAGTATTGACATTAGTCAAAGTTTTATTCTAGGAGTCTAATTCTCCCTTTTTCTTTATTTTTGCTAACCGATAACAAGTTTCTTTTGTATAATTGTGATCTTTTGATTTAAGTTGCTTGGTGTAGTATGCACACACGATCATTGGGGAAAAAAGGATATGATTAATACCTTTGGACCTTGAGACTGAAAAGAGAGCCAAGTATCTAAGAAAGCAAATAAGAATGTCTCATGTACCACGAAACATCAATCTGAATCTCAATGGAGATGGCAATGGAGTTAATCAACCATCAAGGAGAGCCATGCCAGACTACATTGCACCCGATGTTGAGGAGCATGATAGCATTAATGTTCCGGGTGCGTAGGCTAACAATTTTAAGATCAAGACGGCTATTTTACAAATGGTCGCTTCTAATCAATTTGGAGGGCCACCGATGGAGGATCCCAATTCTCACATCACAAAATTCCTGCGGATTTGTAGTACAATCAAGATCAATGGAGTTCCTCATGAAGACATTAAGCTCCGATTTTTCCCTTCTCTATAAGAGATAAGGCTCATAGTTGGTTCATCTCCTTTCCGAACAATCATTTTGTTACTTGGGACCAATTGCATAGAGAATTCTTGAAGATGTTCTACCCAATTTCTAAGACTCAAAAAATGAGGAGAGCAATCCAAAATTTCAAGCAATTGGCAAGTGAATCTCTAACAGAGTCTTGGGAGAGATTTAAGGAGCTACGAAGGCAATGCTCACACCATGGCATCCAAAGTTGGGATTTGATGATGGCCTTCTATAAAGGTTTGCTTCACAATTCAAGGATCTTAGTTGATTCTTCTTCCAGTGGATTATTCACAGTTTTGGAACAAACTCAAGCCGAAGATCTCTTGGAAAAGATTGCAATGAATGGTCCAACATGGTACTCATAAAGATCTTCCCAAAGACTTATAGGAGGCATGCATGAGGTAGAGCAAATGTCCGCCTTGTTAGCTAATGTGGACAATGTGGCAAATTTTGCACGTATGGAAAATGATCTCATGGTGGAGACAATTGCAGAAAACTCCGAAATTTTATTTGGAGATAAAACTCAAGTATGCAAGCCAACAACAAAGATTGGGAGGTCTTGAGAAAAGAGTACCTTTTTGGCAATCAAGACTAGTGTGGAGCATTTCATCGAGGTTGTTGATAGTAGTAGCCTCAGGGATCATCCAGGATGACTTTGCATACAGTTTACGTCGAGCTAGCGACGTTAAACTTAGCGCTTCTGGGAGGCACCCCATGATATCTTTCATTTTCATGAATTTTTATTTTTACTGCAATCTAGTTTGTTCATTGTATTTCTTTATGCTTTTATTTTCCTGCAATTTAGTTTATTTAGTCTCATAATTTTACTCCCCTTATTTTATTGTGCTTTGTTTTCTTTTACATCGAGGACGATGTAGGCTATTTTAAGTGTGGGGAGGAGACAAAAATTGGAAAATTTTTGAAACTTTTTGAAACCTTGCTTGGATGGTTCATGTCGTTTTTGTTAATAAATTACTTGTCATAGCACTTAGTTACAATTGCTCTCTCTTGTTGGTTTGTGGACTCTTTTGGTGGAACTTGCTGCATCTCAATGTGCCCTGGATGAAATCAAGGTGTAACACATAATTGAGCTATTCCCTTAGCTTGCCAATATTCTTGTTAACCACTCAATAATTGGACTAATTCTTAATCTAGCGGTTAGTGCATTGCTAGTGAAACTTTTTGTGGAATTTCGGTAATATATGGTTGGCTTACTAGAACTTGCTTCAAGACTCCTTAAGTGAAATCACGTTTTTTAGATCCTAGTATGTGAACCTGGGTACCAATCATAATTTTTGATATATTGAGATGAGATAGTTCAATTCACGTACAATTAAAACCCTTAATGCACCGGTTTCTTTTAAAACAATTAATGTGGTTAAGTTGGTCATTGCAATTAATAAGAATTGCCTTCTATTCATATGATATTACATTTCCAATCGTGAAACTCGATCGGTAATTCCAGTCTTGATATCCTTTGGATTTTGAATAACGCTTTTGGTGAGTCATCGTCTCTAGTGACTGTGTTCACTCATGAACCCAAGTATGTTGCTTTTGATTTTATTTTTGGAAGCTAAGCTGATTTCGATCCTGAGGGCTATTGTTCCTAACGATTAAAGTACGATGTAGTTGTACGTTAGACTAGGATGATGGGGATGTGTAAATGGGATTGGTTGAACTGAGGGCCGGGCCGTGGGGTACGGTTTAGGAGACACTTATCTATTGTTCCATTTCAGAAAGATGCAAAGTGCATTATATTCTTGTGGGTGGCATGGTGTGTGATAAGCAGTTGTTATACCGTGGAGTCGTGGACCATGGTCCACACATCGTTGTGTAAACCATGATCGTAGAATGAAACTATAACAAAATAAAAATGATAGTTTAGTGTTACTATAATTAAACTAGTGTGTGGAAAATAAATAAATAAAAATATTTGGTCTCCTCTCCTAGTGTCACCAAAGAATTTTCCCACACCTCCCCTGTAAAAAAAAAAAAAATTAAAATTTTCAATAGTTATAAAATTTACCCATCCATATTTTTTATTATCTAAGTTTGGATTGGAACATAAGATGTTGCCGAAGCATAAAATGGTCTGAAATTAAAGGCACATTTCAACCATTAATTGAACAAGTCTTAGAGGATATTAATAATTGATCATGTTCAAATGGCCCAGGCAATTCAGAACGTACTCAATGATAGAAACTCACAAATTTCCATGTGGAACGTCGTCACAAGCCGTTGAGATTACAGTTCAAGAAACTCCCTTTGATTGCAGAAGTGGGGGATCGGAAAATCTCATTGATATTTCAATTTTGCCTAGTTCATCCCAGGCAACTTTAGCCAATCAAGAGGAAGTGTATTATGTTAGTTTCTATAGGAGAAGAAGCAGTTGTGAATGAACTTAATGAAAGAAATGAAGTCACAAGTTTGTATTTAATTGTTACATAAAAGAGAAAACCAAAGGAATATAGTCACAGTCGAGGAAGAAGCTAAGTGATAGAGAAAGAAGGTGATCAAAATAAAAATCAAAATGCACCAGTGTTACGTTGATGAAAGAACATAGCTCTTGACTGAGAAAAAAGTTGCAGCACACATGAAAAATAGCATAAACGTAACGTACAATTTTATCATTATAGAAACATAGATAAGAATTAGGAATACCATAAATCGTTCCTAATAATGAAATGAAAAAACATAATTAGAATATTGAATCATTTTCTCAAAATTTAATAAAAAAAATTTTAAAAAATAAGGATAAGGATAAATGTGAAAAGGCTTTATAATTGTACAATAATATAATGGAAGCATAATGTAAAACTCATCATCCTATCACAAATTTTTTATTCCTGGTCTTTGGATCAAATTAATTAGAGGTACCATTTGAATACGAGTGTTTGGAAATCGAGAAATAGCTTAATTTGCCTATATCCCAACTTTGATCACAAACGGAAACCGGAACTGAAACGTGAAGTTTAAATTGTTCAGATTCTTGAATTTAAATTTACTACCACTGATTTTAATTTGTTGTGAATATAATGGAAATTTCACTCTTTCTTTTCCTCAAGGTTCTATGTCACCCTCTATTAGTCTCATTACCCTCTTCATTTGTTGGAGCTCTATCCCAGCTAGAAGATGAATATAAACTTTCATTTCATTACAAATCTTCTTCCTGCTGCTATTCAACTCATTCTGAGTTATCTGCTGTCATATTATTTTATTGTATTTTTGTTTTTATTCGAAACTATGAGATTTTTCTCAATATAGTTGCGGTGGAACAGATGCATAGTTAATGAATTGCGAGAAATCAAGCTTGTGGATGATAAAAACCTGCTTGTCTCCAAGTGTTTCATGGAATATCAAGTTTTAGGTGAGTTTGTTCGTTTACTAAAGATTAGTGGAGATTCAAGCATTGGGCACCCCTACTTCAATATTTGAGCATAATGATTCAGAACATACAGACTGAGCATGCAATCTGTAAGTATTTTGTCTTAGTTGAATATATGTTGAATTGCTATTTGCTTTTGATATTGACAGGAGACAGACAGACAGTGATCTCATCCGTTACACCTAAGAACAGTAGCAAATTTTTGAATTAAGAATATACTACTGTTCTTTTAACAACAGTAGCTAAATGTCAGTCTCCTATGTTCTATTTTGTGCTAGTAACATTATGTAGAAGATGTATGAATCATTAAATTATGTAGAAGATGTTCTATTCCAGATGCTCAGGTTTGCAATACTGCTTACGCGATGGTACTCAAGGAAATAAGCAAGCAGAGGTCTGTCGCAGAGGGAATGCTAACTAGGTTTCTTCAGAACATCCCTTCATAATTCATTGAATGCTACAAAAAACTAGTAGAGTTTTCCCCTTTTGAAGCCATTCCATTTGATTTTCAGTGTGATAGATTTCCTTTCAGTGCATCTTGATAAATATACAACAGCTAGTAATGTTCATATCTCATGCTTCTGCTGAAATGGTACTGACTTTGAGACTCTTGTGGTATATAGTTGATGATTGTATATGTTGTGATCTAAGATCGGGCCAAGGTCACTCAACTGGTTATAATGCATATGGGTCAAATCACACTAAAAAAGTGAGTCCAATCAATTATATAGTCTAATCCATGACCTTATAAACTCATTTTTTCACTTTTGAAGCCAATCCATTTGATTTTCAGTGTGATAGATTCCTTTTGGTGCATCTTGCTAAATATATACAACAACTAGTAATGCGCAAATCTCTCTCATGTTTATGCACAATAGATACATGTTGGTGTTCTCAGTGGTAGTTTTTTAACATGTTTATTCATGAACTATAGGAAAAAAAAAAAAAAAAAACCCACGGGCTTGCCACCCTCGTTGCAAATTATGCTGTGGAAACATGTTTACCATGCGCATGGTGAACACATAGGTAAATCTATAATTTCTTTGCTGTAGATTCATAATTTTGTTTTTCATTTGTTGTTAACGACGTTTCTCTCTTCGCAATCGCATTATTTCGTCTTCGCAGTACAGATATTATGAATCTACAGTACAGAAATTATGAATTTATAGTATAGAAATTATGAATCTATAGTATAAAAATTATGAATCTACCCTATAGATGTTGTGAATCTACACTATAGAAATTATGAATCTACAACTTCGAAATTATGGATCTATCCAGTGTTCACCATGCACATGGTGAACACGGTTCCACAACATAACTATTGCACCCTCGCGGGGCAGGCTAGGGTCACATGAACCTTGACCCGTAGGTCTGGCAGGTTGGCCCGTAAAAACCCGCAAGAAACTAAATACGCAGCGAGGCGGGCTACTCCTACTAATAACTGACTTTGAGACTCTTGTAGTTAGTATATAGTTGATGAATTTATACAATTACATTGTGACCCTTCTTGCTTATGAATGGATGTATTGATATGCAATCAAATCTAAGGTTTCTTCCTTTTAGTAAGAGTTGCATAATAAAATATTTGCATTATGACCAATGCATCCTCAATGTTTCAACTTTTGGAGTTTGTTATATTTGGTCTCCTGATATTATCTAGAATATTTTCATGCAGGGTAGTTTTGTCTTTGTCATTGTATTAAGATTTTAAAAAAGGCTTGATAAAAGTAAAGTTCCACTTTTACATTTATTCTCTTCAAACTTAATAAGGGTTCTAACTTTATTTTATTTTCATGTATAGTATTTTATTTTAATAAAGATAGTAAAGTTGTGGTAGCTTGCTTTGATCCTAGTGGATTCCTCCTCCTTGTCAACACTTGCATTCCACTTTCTGCTTCCAATTTGCCTTTTTGGTTCCACAAAATTGATTATCTCAACTTCAATATAAAAGAAGAGCAACACCTAAGTGACTTACCCCCCCCCCCCCCACCCCCCACCCTCTGCATCTCCATACAAGAATAGATATAGATATACAAGGAACAATCCATTAACTGTTCTTCTCCATAGCTTAACTAAAAAATCTGTGCAGAAACATGAGAACAAGAGGCTGTAGTGTGCAGCAAGGTCTGAGTTTAGAGGCATTAAGTGTTGTGAACCAAGCTATGGTTCTTGCTAGGCAGAGAGGCCACTCCCAAGTCACACCTCTCCATGTGGCCAACACCCTCCTTGCATCTTCTTCTTCTTCTTCGAATGGCCTTTTTCGAACCGCTTGCCTTCACTCCCATTCCCACCCCCTCCACTGCAAAGCCTTGGAGCTCTGCTTCAATGTTGCACTGAACCGCCTCCCGGCCTCTCCCGCCCAACACCTCTCCCTTTCCAACGCGCTCTTGGCAGCCTTCAAGCGGGCTCAGGCTTACCAGAGGCGAGGGGCGATAGAGAGCCATCATCATCAGCAGCAGCACCAGAACCAGAACCAGAACCAGCTCGTTCCGCCTGTGAAGATAGATGTGGAGCAGCTCATCATCTCTGTCTTGGATGATCCTAGTGTGGGGAAAGTCATGAGGGAAGCTGGCTTTTCGAGTTCCCTCGTTAAAACCAATGTGGAACAAGCGCTTTCCCTCCAACTTTCCTCTCAGAATTCGGAAAACCGCGTGAATCCCAGAGAGAACACTGCCCATCTGTTTCCTTCCCATCCATGTCCAACAACTACTCATCAGAGTGAAGGGGTGAAGGATTTGAACAAAGTCAGCCTTAGCTTGAGCCTCAACCCAGAGAGGTAGTAAATATCTTCCCATCCCTTAAACTCTGAAACTGGTTGGATTTTCATCATGCACAGATTAACCGGGTGTTTGGTAAATGGCTGTTAGCTGATTGGGTTAGTGAGTTTGACTAGTTGATTACATTAGTTGATTGTAGAAAATGACTTTCTCAAAAAATTTATAGAAAAAATTACTTTGAGCAGATTTTTGAAATTTAGCATTTTGGAACAATAAGTTGTTACAAAAAGCTAATTAATTAAACACTCATATTGATTGTTTAACCAAGTCAAACAGCAAATAGTGGTCATATAAGTCAAAATTGACTGATAGGCTAACTATTTTACCCAACAGGGCCTAAATTAGCTTATTAACATGCATTTCTTCCCATTTCTTTCTTTTCTTTTGGGGCTGAGATAGCATTTCAGTGGTTATTGCTGCAAAATTCTTCAAGATTCAGGGAGAGGAAAAAAAAAAAAAGAAAAAAAAAACTACTTTCTTTCATATGCACACCTCAAGAGAATATGAGAATCTTGAATTCAAATTATTGATCACCTTTTATCAGCTTGGTTAACTTTCATATGATGACTTTAATTTGTCTTCAAACACTTTTTTTTGTTTAGTCATTTGGAAACAATGAAACCCCAGAGCAAGAAATTTGAGGACGGATCGTCTCGGAAGATGATTGAAAATGGGGAGATAAAGCTAAGTTGCTGTACAGAATGCTCAGCCATGTTTGAAGCAGAAGCTCTTAGCATACAGAACACTATTTCTAACACTCAATCTTCAGTTTCAAGCCTGCCCTCTTGGCTTAGAGATGAAAATTCAAGACTTAACAGTAATTATGATCAGGTAGATTCAATTACTTTCCTTCGCTTGTAACCATAAGGTCACAAGTCTAAATCCTTGTTCATTTGGTTTGAACTGGTCAGCTATGACTTCTATGACTAACCGGTTTACTTACACCTGAAAGGGTTGTGGGGTTTCTCTTGTCGTTCAAAAATTACTTCCCTTTTTTACTTTAATTTCCTTATGCAATGAGCTTGATTTTTTTTTTTTTTTCCATTTTTGTTAATTCTTCAGAAATGTATGGCAATGGAGCTGCTGTGTAAGAAATGGAATTCTATTTGCAGTTCAGTCCACAAAAAATATCCTAATCCAATTTTAGACCCCAAAGAACAATGGAGGGAAAATCAAGGATTTGAAACTAGTCTGAGAATTTACATTCCTGAGCACACCAATCTGGGAAATATGTGTTCTTTTAATCCCAATCCTTCACCTTCTTCAAGCAATGCAATGGAAGTTGAATACATTCCAAGAAAGGAAACAACCCGTCGGGCTCATTGTGGTTCTCTCGACTTGAACATCTGCATTTATGAACATCACGATGCTTTTTGAAGATGATACGAAGTTATTATATATCTTCGAAATCTATGGGTGTAAAAATTTTGTATGATAATGGTGTATTGACAAGTTTTTGTAAGATCAGTACGTGATGCCAAAAATTCATATTTTTGGTTGATTTTAGGTAATATGTAATTATTTTAACTTTTCCCATTAACACTAGTATTTAATAAATGTGGCTTTATAATTGTCTATTAGCAATATTTACTATTAATTACAGTGTTTTTATATAGTACATTTTTTTTTTCTGTAAACCATGAGGTGTTTCGAGTCTTTAATTTGATACACCCGACTAATTCCGTTTGTTTTGTGGAATTGTCAAAATTTATACCCTTTGGGTTAGTGCATAATGACTGTATGATTGTCAAATTGAATTTTAATATTTGGAATAGTAATTAATATATTATCACTTCACATAATAGTGAGTTTGTGTGTTCATGACGCATAAACGACGGCAATAAATGTGAAAATGACAGCACTAACAATTGGTGGGAAGCCAACGAAATTTATGAATATAATGAGGTTGGATTTGTTGGGCATAATGAAGAATTAACGGATAATCAGTAGGCAATTGTTTTAATTAGCAGATAGTATAAAAAAAATTTTGAAAATTAGTCGTTTATTACCGTTGATAATATGTAAATTAATTTTAAAATAGTAATATATCATTTTATTGATTTAATTCTTCTTAAATTATGTTTAGTTTTTTTTAAAAAACAAAACAAATTATGTTATGTTTTATATACTCCGTATAAATTTTAATATCATTATTGTTGCGGTTAGTATTTATTATTATTATTATTATTATTATTATTATTGTTATTATTATTATTATTATTAATGGCATACTCCGTATTAATAAAGAAAACACCTTAAGTTTTTCAAGTGTAAATTAAACTTTTTTTAAAAAAAAAATGTAATTACTTGATAATTGTTTTTAACCCGTTAATTGTGTTTGTTGCACAATTTTGTAGGGATGACAATTTCAATCCACCTGTAGATATCCACCTGAATCCACCTCAATCGTTATACCGTAGACCCTGGTCCTATATGACGTCGTTTAGAACTTTAATTTTAACGCGTTACAGATGTGTTTTTTTTTTAAATTTTTTATTTTATACTGTAAAGCATGTGTTTGTATCTCGTGTTATATGTTTCTGTATATCATGTTATGTAATTATGTACATTAAGCATAAGGATTATATACATGAAATTGATTAGTAGTTTTATAACACAAAATATAGTTTGTCTTATTTTACGTATTTATGTCTTGCAGTGTTGCAAAAATCGCGCCTAGGCGCCGATTGGCAAATGCCTAGACCGCCTAGCCGGCCGGGCTGATTTTTTTTTTTTTTTTTTTTTTTTTTTTTTGGTTTAGGGTTTAAAACTTTGTCGAGGCATAACTTTTGACTCAGTTGTCCGTTTTGGACAAAAAAAAAATTTCAAATCGCGTATTTTTTTGAGATCTATACACCGATTTGCCCCACTAATTTCTCAAAAAATGCTTCTTTAGCTCTTAATTTTAGTTTTTCATGTATTTAGATGGTTTAAACAATCTTTCGAACAATTTTACAACCACTTACGTAAATAGTTTGTAAAAATAACTATGTGAACCTTATGTTTTATTAGTGAATTTTAATAATTTTTAAAGTCGGCACCTAGGGGGCGCCTACGTGTTTTGCAACATTGATGTCTTGTACTATGAAATTATGTGCCTATAAGATATAAATTATTTACATAAATCAGATATGAGAATATATAAGTAAAATAGAAAACATGTATATGTATCTCGTGTTATGCGTTTATGTACATCATATTACGCTATTTTGTACTTTAAGCGTAAGGATTCTGTACATAGAATAAATTAAAATTTATGTTGAAACATGATAAACGGAAAGCTACAGAGTCTATTAAAACTTAAACATCAAACGGTGTTGTTTTGATCCAGGGTCCACGATATAAATTGCCATTCCACCTTGCATGGATCGGATTTTTTCAGATGATAGTGGTTGAGTGGGTGGTAGGTCTTAAAATATTAAACCCGTTATGAATCGGGTTAGCCGATGCAAATTTTATATACAAAACTCGCATAGAACCCAATTCAACCCACCGTGTTATATAAATAAATAAATAATATATATATATATATATATATGTATATATATATATATACATATATATATATACATATATATATACATATATATATATATATACATATATATATATATATATACATACATATATATATATATATATATACATATATATATATATATATATATATATATATATATATATATATATATATATATATAGTATATAGTATATAGTTTTGGTTTATTACTAGTATATAGTTAATTCTAAAAGTTTCTATAACACTTGTTAACTTTGTACTATTTTAAGTAATAAACTAGTAAGTATAATTTTTTAAAAAAGTAACAATTTATTTATTATATTTAAATATTTTTATTATTTTATGTTATAGTATAACTAGTGAACATTATATTTTATTATATGAAAATCGTTTAAATATTTTAATTATTTTTTAAAAATATTTAATAAGATAATAAGTAATGGGTACCCTTGTGAGGCAGGGATGAATTTTGAAAACATCCACTTGTTACAGGTCGGGGATGGGGTGGGTGAAGAAAGTATATAGTGGATTGAGTGGTAGATGTAGACCTCCCTGACCCACACTCGACCCATTGCATTCCTACAATTTTGTAATGTATATAACTACTAGTATTTTTTATGCACGATGAGCAAAAAATAGGTGCCCAATATTAATACATTATATTAAAATTTTAAATTTATTTAGATTTTTAGATATTTAAATTATTCTAAATAATAATAATAATAATGTAAATCGGTTTTATAAATTTGATATTTATATTTTATGTAATAATTAACATATAACTCAAATATATAATGTGTATATATTATTATTATTATTAATGAAGAAGATAAGAAAATATATGGTGGATGCATGTGCATGGTAACAACTAACAATAGTGGAAAAGATAACGGAAGTTATAACGGTAGGGGTATGTTTGTCCAAAATATTTTAATGTACAACCTTTATAGCATAATGTACAAAAAAAAACTTAACGGAAAAAACGAACATAAATCAGGGGTATAACTTTCATTTACACTTATTATGTTTTTAGATTAGATATAATGATCAAATTGCACAATTTTTGAGTTCTGTAACTTAAATGCATCTGCAACCAACAATGAAGCCGTTTTGACGTACCCGGCCTTAACCTTGTTTTTTTATAGTAACGAGAGAAATTCGCAGCTATTATTTAAACGTGTACACTGGATAAATCTCGACTTGTAACCCTAGTTACCAAAAGGCTACCATACAAAGATGTAAACTAAGCTAGGTAGTCCATAGCTACCCGATTCAAACTAAGAATGCCAATAGACTACTACTACTAGAGTCTAAGGTATAACTTTATGGTTAACCCTATTATTTTGTTCAAATAATTTATGTATAATTCTCACGGCCACGACTCTGATTTCCTTATAAACGAAGGATGTGTTTGGTTCGTACATGTGAATCGGAATCGAAATCGGAATGGGAATTAAATACTTAGCTTGGTAATGTAATGGTTTTGGTGAAAGTATTTTGCGTGTTTGGGTAGTAGGGTGAAATTGGAATGATTACCAATATTGATATTTGGTTATGTATGACCCTATAATGAGATACTAGTTTTGAAAATACAAACACAAAAAAATCAAGGCAATTGATCCTAATATAATGACATCTAAAGCGCTAATATGAACAAAAAATCAAAACAAAAATTTAAAATCACTAATGCAAACTTAAAAATCAAATTATCAAAATATAAAATGGAATAATACCCCTTTTTAATTAGGGAACAAGGTTCTTAACTGAAGTGATAATCAAATCATATAGTTGTGTTTTAAAAAGTTGTCAACCAAAAAATAACTATGATTTTGATGATTTTCATTTTTAATGTGTAAACTCATGAACCAAAGACCCCCAAATGTAAATTTCATTATAAATATATCACTGTCTTCTTTAAAGATAGTAGTACACTAGTACGTATATATATGCCTAGACCTTAACTGGGATAACTTCATCTATCTAAAATTAAATATACCAAATAATAAAATAAAACATACAAGTGTTAACAATACAACGGTTGTGCAAAGGAGGAGCAACTTTTCTTCTTTATCACTAGTCAAAAGATTAAAGAATAATAATAATAACAAATAAATAATAATAAAGAAAAAGTACATACATAAAATCCCCCTTAGTTGGAAATACTTCAAAAAAGCACCACTTTCCATATATGCTGTTTGATGCGTTTATGCAAAAGAATAACTTTTTGTTAACTTAACTTTGATTTTTGGTACACCAAACATTCTTATCTCCAGAGAGAGCATTATGCAAAAAAAAAAAAAAAAAAAAAAAAAAAAAAAAAAAATTAAAAAGTTGAATTGTACAGCAACTATAAGCTAAGGATAATATTTCAAATTAAACTTGGTAAAAAGTAAATAAGCAAAAGCTAGCTAAAAGTTAATTAAAAGTAAAACATTTTAATGTAAAGAACATGAAGAACCTCATCTCTATATACCTTAAAGTCATGTTTCACAGATTGAGAATATTACCCTTTTTTTGGGAGGAGTTTGAGAGTATAATATGTAATCTTTCATTAAACTCAAAAGCATAGCAATAAAATTGAGTTAATACCCAAAATGGTTATCGAGTATAATGGTTTTTCTCAATTTTTTTCTAAACAACTTTGGTAACCTAAAGTAGTCCCAGACTTTTATATTTTTGCTCAATTTAGTCATCCGTTTGTTATTTCGTCCATTTGGTGTTAAATAGAGAGACAATTTAGTAATTTCAGTATTAGCATATCTTTACTCCTAAACCTATGAAGTGTGAAATCCATCTTTCTTTTACAAATTACTCCCAAACCTGCGACTATAAAATTTGATTTGCAGGTCTGGGAGTAGTTCTGGAAGTAATTTGTAAAAGAAAGAGGGATTTTGCACTTCACAAAGCTAAGAGTAAATAGATATCAATATTGAGATTACTGAATTGTCCCTTTATTTAATACCATTTTGACGGAATAACGAACAGATGACTAAATTGAGTAAAAACACAAAAGTCTGGGACTACATTAGGTCACCAAAGTCGTTTAGGACGAAATTGAGAAAAAATCACAATAGTCGATGACGATTTTGGGTATTAATTCCAATAAAATTTATTGAAATAGTGGCAACCCCTTCAAATTGGTTAGATTATTGACTTGGTATCCATGATGTTATCACATTTGTGCATGCTTTTATAGCTATTCTGATTCATTTTAGTAACAAAGTTATTGAATCGTGCCTATTTAATACTTGTTTTCCTTGCTTTCTCGTTAGAATATGGTTTTACACTTGTTTTGAATGTCTTACGGTGTTTGGTAGTGCTTTTTTCACCATTACAGGCTAAGTGTAAAAGCAAGGGGAGAATTTCAAGCACGAAATGATCAAAAGAGGAAGAAGTCAAAGTATCAAAGCTTCGACGCGTCGAGCCCGCTGCTCGACGCGTCAAAAATTTCCAGTAGCAATAATTCGTGCCAGATTACAGGCTCGACGCGTCGAGATCGCAGAATGCTGAATTTTCAGAACCTTCCTAAATTAATACCATTGGGTTGCTACTATAAAAGGATCATCTTCCATCAACCCTAGAGTTCTTCTTTTCCCAGATTTTTGGTATTTGGAAGGCAATCAAGAGCAAGAACAAAGAAGACCAATTTGAAGATTTACGATTAGCTTCGGAGTAGAGAACTAGCTAGGAGGATTCGGGAAAATTCTTTCACTCTTTCTCTTATTCCTTTTTGTTATTTTTTTATCTTTAAAGATTGTATTAGTTGTCATTATGGCCATGAGTGGCTAAAACCCTTAGGGATTTTTGGGTGAAATTGTTTATGAACCTATGTGCCTAGTTCATTAATTTCTTAATATATTTATGTTTGGTTTTATGATTTGTGTTGCAATCTTGTTTTAACATGATGTTGTTGGTAACTAAAGGCCTAAATTACTTGCTTCATAGCCATGTTTGTGTCACCAACGAGAGTTGGGGCATAATTTAGGGCACACACGATTGCACCTAATGGTTGGACCTTGAGAAAGGGGAATTTATTAGGGGAATTTTATTCTAGATTGTTGCGCATCGAGAGATGGTAGTAATTAGGAATAATTGAATGCTGATCTTCGATCTTATCGGGTGTTTAAGCCACGAGAGTGGAAATTCAATAGGGGTAGAGATTACGAGAGTAATTCTGTTCCACTTTGCATTCCCATACGAATCTTAATTCCAAACTAAATATTACAAATGTTAATTGGCACTAGGTGATTAAACATTGTGATCCCAAGAATCCTGTTTTGCTCTATTGTTTACAAAACCTTGTTATTTATTTTATTCTGTTTGTTATTTTCTGCAATTACCCAACCTTCAAGTTTCGTTCAGATTAGTTTCATATGAGTAACCTAGTAGCTAGTGCTTAGCACCCCATCTCCCTTTGGTTCGATAACCCGAATACTCCGAGTATTATTTGTTTGCCCCAAATTACCGCAATCAATCCACAAGGTTACAAGTTCTACTCCCAATAGGAGTAGCTTATTGGCCTACTCAGTTTGAGCCAGGCATCAGCTATAGGCAACCTAAAATCCTTGGGATTTAACCTTGATTTGAGCCGGTAAACTATAGACAATCTAATCTTCTTGGAGTTTACCTATTACACACCCTCGAGCAGTGATTCTATTAAGTTTCTCTCAAACTTAGAATGAAGAAAGCACTTCCATAATTTTTTAAACATTTAAAACTTATAAATTGCTATGTATTAAAAAAAAAAAGTTAAATAGGATGAATATTTCTATTTGCTAAAAAACAAAAAACAAAAAAAAAAAAAAAAAAAAAAAACAAAAAAAAAAAACAAAAGAAAATAAATCTTGTTACTAATCTAACATATAAGATATATACAAGATTTGAAGAATAATTCATGTGATTATGTTGCATCATGCACCATTATATATCAGCATCTAGCATCATCACAAATTATTATTTTTTGATAGTTAAAACAAGTTGTATATATCCGTTAGAGATTATAATAGAGTAAATGTAGTTCAAGTACAGTTCACATATGATTCCTTGCTACAAATGTATTTAATTAGTGTTCGAAAGTTAGAGATTGTTGACTGGATAATTAAATAAGTCACTAGATTCGACGCGGAGAACTTTTGGTCCCAACACAAGTGGTCAAAACAGTGAAGAGAGTCAAACAGTAACGTCAAATAGCAAGTAGGATGGTTGTAACCGTTATGTTTTGTAGTATAAAAGCCGAGCCCTTGTGACAATAGAGCACAAGCTCTAAAACTTGCATTGTACTCAGACTCTGAAGCAAGACAATTTTGTTCACTTACAAATATACTCGGTAACATACTTACCATCATTGGTGCTTTCATTGAGAGTCTGAGATCAACTCTCAAACAGGTTATTACATATATCCATCTTTCTCGAAACAAATTGAAGCAATTGCATGGTCTACATCAAGCAACGCTCAAGGTTCCTACAACCTCAACCCCAATGGTAACGCTAGTGGACATGCCCGATCGATAAACTCGCGTGATCTCTGCGACCAACTCAACAATAGTTGTGCTTGATGGCAGCAAGGGACCAGAGCACCAACTCCGCTTATGGAACTCCAGGCAAGCGTCTATGCCATTCAACAAGCAGAAGTGGCACTGACCAACTTAGTGGCAGGAGTGCTAAATTTGGTTCCCCCGCTGCCACCCCAAGGCGGGGTTGAGGTGATGTCACTATGGTGGGAGAGAACCCAACGACAAGGAGGAACGCATGCAGAGGGCAAGCGACCTCGCTCCCAAGGAAGAGTGGTTGAGGGCGAGGGCTAGTGTACGGAAGTAAGGGATGAAGGTGTTTAGAGTGGAGGGTTGGTTGGATGACCTGCCAGTTTCAAGTCCGTCCTAGAGCGGTTACGTGAGAGGGTGACAGTTCAGGAGAGATTAGAGCCACAACTAAGGGCTGAGGGGTCATCTACCAAAAGACCGCACCAAGACAGTGGGTGAAGGAAAGCAGTCACCGCAATAAAAAAAGGGTGGATGAGTCTGGTGGACTAGCTTCGCATCGGTCCACCGTGCAAAAGCAAACCCCAAACGTGCAGGAGGAGGTGGTAGAGCAGCTGCATCAGAAGATAGAAGAGCTCAAGAAAAAAATAGATGCGAGGGAACAGTCGCCTGAACCCAAGGTAAAGATGGCCGCGCCATTTACCTAGAGGATAATAGACACGCCTCTTCCAATTGGTCTTAGGCTTCCAGCTATCAAGGCTTACACTGAGACACTAGGACCTCGGACCCGCGTGTACACATGGCAAGGTATAAGCCTGCTATGGTGATGGTTGGGGTAGACGAAGCGATCATGTGCAGGGCATTTCTGTCCACATTGGATGAGATGGCCCAAAATTGGTTCAACACATCCCAGATGGGTTCATCAAGTCTTTTGTAAAGTTGTCCAAGAGCTTCTTAACATACTTCTCCTGCAAAATTTAGTGTAGGAAGCACTTGTCTTATTTATGCATTATCAAACAAACCAAGAGAGATAGTCTAAGGGATTTCATGACTATATGTAAAAAGAAGTGAATAGTGTGTACGCTTTCGATGAGAAGGCAACCATTTTAATTTTCTAGTAAGTACTTAGGTCTAGGGGCTTTCACAAGCACTTGAACACTCACCCTCCTCGGTCATACGACGAGTTGATGAGGATGGCTAATTGTTTTGCAAAAGCGGAAGAGGTCGATAAGAAGAAGAGAAAATAGGAAGGCAAGGGATGAGGAAATTCCGAGAGAACTGGTCCAACCAACCACATGTCAAGCTCAGCCCCATCGAAGACGGGAGGGAGAGACCAATTTTCAGGAGGATCCCACTTGGTCCCCTTGCGCCATTTAACCCCACTCACCCATCCGGTTAGCGTGATCTTGGACCGAGCTAAAAACATGTGGATATTGCAATTCCTAGAGGAATGCATGCAAGTTTCTCTGAAGGTAGACCAAACGAAATGATGGATAAAGAACTAACTCAGCGGGGATACTTTAGTCATCAGTTTGTGAATTGCCTAGGGCAACAACAACAGCGAGGCCAACCCAAAAATGTATGGCAAAAGGGTGAGGGCTCCAAGCCATCCACTTCTGGCACCAACAACAAAAAAAAAAAAAAAAAAAAAAAAAGGGAAAAGAGAGAGAATACGACTAGATCACAAAGGAAGGAGACTTAGAGGAAGAGCCCGCGCAACATAAAAAACAAGTCGAGAAATAGAAGATACACAATAGGAATTTTGTAATTGTTGATCATGGTCTGCCCATATTAATTTTTTCATCTAGAAAGAAACACAAGTTTATTTTAGGGAAAATTGTTAAAAATGCCCCTCTATAATATGTCAATTATCAATGTCATCCCTGAATTATGAGTGGTGTAAATGTTGCCCCTCAATTATCAAAATGGTGCACATATAGCCCCTCCCGTAACGGACATGTGGTTCCCCACCGCTGTCCATTGCTGGTACTTCGAATCGAGGGAGGAAAAAAACAACTAAATTACATATTTACTTCGACTTAACGGTGTCGTACACTAACGGGGAACCACATGTCCGTTATGGGAGGGGCTATATGTGCACCTTTTTGATAATTGAGGGGCAACATTTACACCACTCATAATTCAGGGGTGACACTGATAATTGACATATTATAGAGGGGCATTTTTTACAATTATCCCTTTATTTTAATTCATGGTCGGGCCCAACCTCAACCAAGTTTCAAGTCTTAACAAATTAAAATGGCCGATGTCCTACCTCGACCATTCTTATTTTAAAAAAAAAAAAAAAACATCATGCCCTAAGGGTGTGAGAAGTTAGACCTCACCCACCTGACGGATGTAGTGCTCCCTTAGCTACAAGAGCACTGAAAGTGTTGGCTAGGGGCTCGCTATTGCCAACAATTCAAACGGGACCATGGGGGCCGACCCCTATGGCACCCAACAAGCAGTGGATTCTATTGACAAATACTTGGCGATTTGCTTGATGGCATCATTGGCGCACTCAGAGACGGAGCCAGGGGGGGGGGGGCAGGGGGGCAGCTCCCCCCTCATCACCCCACCCCCACCCCATATATAACCTTTGTATGTATATATATGTATATATAGTACATGTTTTAGTATTAGTATAAAAAATTTACTAAATATTAACAAGAAATGAGTTAGATTAGTTGGTAGAGCACATGTTTGGTTATAATAAAGGTCAGGGGTTTGAATCATTTTCTTTTATATTAATAATGAGATGTGTAATTTATAATGTGTTTTCTATTCAAATTATTTTATCAAATTATAATGTGTTCTCTATTCAAATTATTTTATCAAATTAATTATGTTTCATATTTTGTTATGAATATTTTTATAAAGTTTCGATGTGTTTTATTTTTCGCTCATATGTAACAATATTTACAACTATATTTTTTAGGTAATTTATTTATTTATTTTAAATTTATCTCTTTTATTTTAATGTTTCGCGTTTACTGGAAAAAATTTCTGAATCTATCCCTACTTCTTTGCCCCTTCACCCCCCCCCCCCCCCCCCCCCCCCACGCCCAAAAAAAAAAAAAAAAAAAAAAAAAACAAAAGGGATTGTAGGCGGTATCAAGGACAATGCTTAGCCACTATGGTTGAGGCCTATCCTCGCCTAGGCGCTGAGGCATGGCTTTGGCCACCATAGTCGAGACATGTCCTCGGCCAGGCGCAGGGGCATGGCCTTCGCCACCATGGTCGAAGCTTATCCTCGGCCAGGCACCGAAGAATGGCCTCATCAACAACCATGGTCGAGTCTTGTCCTCGGGCAAGGGCTGATGTATGGCCTTATCCAAGCGCCTCGGCCACTGTGACTATTTCGATCCTGACATGAAATTAAAAAATTATTATTATTAAAATAAAATAAATATACAAAAGGGAACAATATTATTACTCCTTACCTGACTCCTTTATGCTTGTAACTTGAGAGTAGGGGCTGGTGACAAGATGCTTAATAATTTGCACTTTATTCCCTAACTGTCTCCATCCATCCACCACTACTTTCGCAACTCGAGAGTAGGGGGATGGTGATCGGATAATTAGATAAGTCACTAGACCCGACCCGAAGAACTCTTGGTCCCAAAGCAAGGAGTCAAAGTATGTAGTGAAGCCAGTCAAACAGTAACGGTCAGATAGCAGGTGGAATGGTTGCAAGAGCCCATGCACTTATTAGAGCGCACAACAATAACTAATGAGTCATGACACTTATAGAGACGAGTCGTTGTTGTACTTTTTTATTTGGAGATCATTGCTATTATTGTTGTAACGGTTATGCTTTGTAGTATAAAAGCCGAACCCCTGTGATGATAGATAGACATGCTCTAAAACTTGTACTCAGACTCTGAAACAAGACAATTCTGCTCACTTATAAAGAGTTAATACCATTTGAGGTCCTCCGAGTATAGTGGTTTTGTCACGTTTAGTCCTAAACTTTCAAATTGACCATCTGTGGTCCTTCGATTTTCAAATTTAACCATTCGTGATCCAAGTTACCACTCATGGTCCTTTAACTATTAAATTTTAACCAACCATGGTCCATTCAAGAGGACCACGATTGGTTAAATTTCAAAACTTGAAGAACCATGGGTGGTTAACTTGGACCACAAATGGTTAAATTTGAAAGTCGAAGGACCACAAATGGTCAATTTGAAAGTTTAGGACTAAACGTGGCAAAACCACTATACTCGGAGGACCTCAGATGGTATTAACTCCACTTATAAATATACCTGGTAACATACTTACGATCATGCATCTATAAGGTGTTTATGAGATACTAATAAACAAATTACAAGTTGGTATAAGATGTTAGATACAATGTTATAACACTTGTTGAGGTAGTGAGTAATCACCAATAAAAAACGATCCCCATGTAGTATGATGATTGATGAAATATCATCTTCTTGCGTTACTATTACTCGGTGTCACCGGTACTTAATATTGAATAATTTGGATAAGTTCATTCGTATAAGCACATTAGAGATTGGTTTAGATAAGCATCTAAATCTATTGCACCATCTTTGTATCCCAAAGTCGTATTGTGATACGAGAAAACCCGTAGCCCCTACACGAATGTACGTTTTGAGTGAAGACTGCTTTTTGACCCAAGCTGGCAAATGAGACTACAAGAAAGTAAATCTGACTAGATCGTTCAAATCTGACGGACACAAACTAAAAAAATTAATAGATAACTCTTTCAGATAGTCAAACTTGAAACCTTGTGATTACTAAACTAACTGTCCGACCAACTTGACTAAGATTGTCCCTTCTTTCATCAAATTTAGCATGTGGATTCATTAAACATAGACATGATGTCGATAAATCATATCATATTGGACTTTTGCTATTGGACGTGTTCTAAAGTCACCAATAGACTCTGAACTTATTGTTGGTCTTAACCTCATCAAGCTCTTCAACCCAGTGTGTACACATTATAAACATCATTGCACAATATATTAATATAATACATTCAATTCAATAATTTGGATTATAACTTTATTCCCTTAATGGAATATGTAGTGTCAGCAAGCAGGGCCACTTTCTTTTTTGCCTCCTTTTATAGGATTTGGGTTTCTTTCCACTTTGAACAGTTGAATTCTTGGCTTCCATCTTTTTTGGTACAGCTTGAGTTGAAGTTCCTTATCACAGACAACCACTATTCTTTTGCACCAAGATAGCATATTATATATATACTGACAAAAAAGATAGCATATTAACTTTGGAAATCTTTTTTCCAATCAAAAAAGCAATAACTGAGAAAAAGCAAAGTGTATGAGAAGTGATTAGGAGATCAAGTCACTAATAACATAATCTTTTAAGATGTTAAAGTTAATAAAAGATAGAGATAGATTAAAGTTGATAAATTTAACTCATTTCACAAGCCACAAAAATCTACTTCCTTTTTTTTTTTTTTTTTTTTTTTTTTTTTTTTTTTGTTTAACTTTGTTGGTGATAATGAACCACAATCGATTTAATATCCGAAAAATAATATTTATATCTATACACACGAAATATATATAAAATATTATTAGATATATATCCGAAATATATATATACACACAAATATATATAAAACGGACCCAACGGTTATATATACATGTATATCTACGAAAAAGATATACCAATATATATCAACCAAAAAGAAAATATAATCCTTAGATTATAATTCCAAAACAACAAGAAAGAATGGATTTTTGCTTAGAGCATAATCCAAAACAAGAAAGAAGGAGAAGGAAGAAAGATTCGTACGAGTTAGGCAAAGTGTCTGTCTTTCCTTAAAACCTTATTTGCCACCTCCCAAAAGTGCTAGGAGCGTTGTGGCCTAGGTTTCCCAGGATAAAACGTACAACGGTTCGACGTTTGAGCACCCAAACGAACGAACCCGGCGAACTAGAGCATGGGACGAACACAGCTACAAGAAGGGAGTAGGAGCAGAGATTTTGGAGCTGGGAAAACAGAATTTCAGTGTTGTGTGTGTTGTTTTTCAGTCTGTGTCGAAACACTGCTGCTACACCCCTTCTTATATAGGAGGTGAGGAATCAATAGCATTTAGTTTAGCATTTAATCCACGATTTGTAACACCTGAAACAGCCACCATTATTGAGATTTAACTCAAAAATTCAAAAGGTGGAATTAATACAAGATTAATCCTGTAACAGTCCAAAACCAACGAATGGTCCGCGCTGTTTCAGCTCAGTTACTTTCGGGATGCACGAAAGTTCGTGCTTCAGTGCACACGAGACTGAACTCTCGTTTGTGCTCACAACACGAGAGTCAAACTCTCGTGTGACCTCATGACAGCGCACGAGAGATCACTTGATCTCGGGTGATCTCTCGTGGTGTGGCCATATAGTGTTGGACACTTGATCTCGGGTGATCTCTCGTGGTGTGGGCATATAGTGTTGGACACTTGATCTCGGGTGATCTCTCGTGGTGTGGCCATATAGTGTTGGACACTTGATCTCGGGTGATCTCTCGTGGTGTGGCCATATAGTGTTGGACACTTGATCTCGGGTGATCTCTCGTGCTGTGGCCATATAGTGTTGGAAAACTGTACAGAAGCCCGCAAGGCCAGCCAATTTCCGGACGACATTCGTGCCCCCAGTTGGAATTTGATTTGCCAGCCCGCAAGGCCAGCCAATTTCCGGACGACATTCGTGCCCCCAGTTGGAATTTGATTTGCACCCCCCCCCCCTCCCCCCGCGCGAGAGAGCCTCTATGCTATACAATTCTACAAGCTCCAAAAGAGCTCTTGTATAAAAGGGGGGGGGGGGGGGGGGGGGGTGAAATCCTCTTTCCAAATCAATGTGGGACAATGCTCACTTTTCCCTTACATTTTTCCAACTCAATGGGTCTACTTTGAGAATCAATATCTCATTCACCCATTATCCGTTTTGAGCGTACAATATATCAATCTCTTCGTCTCACTACGAAGAACCCGAATCCACTTTGACCCGATCCAAATCGGAAGTGGACCCCACTGATAATTGTACCACAAAATAGCCACTTAACATGTCATTTTATGCCATTTTAATGCTATTTTTCCAACAAACTTTAGACGACTTATTAAATTTAGAAGCTCTGTAAAAATATATAATCACATTTTTTGTCGCTCAATTGTCGAGAAAGTATAGAACAGATACTAAATTGTAATAGAGTCAATAGTATTCAAAAAAGTTAAATTCTGCTCATTTTAAAGTTTTGCCTTTAAAAAAAAAAAAAAGAATTTCACACGCAACGACTCTCAATTTTCTTCTATAGTCCTACCCATATATCTCATTAATATCAAGGGCCGATGGACCAAATTGACAATGTTTGGAACAATTGAAAAATTAAACTTTTAAAAATTGACGAGTTACTAAATTGCATATAGGGTAACAATTGAAAAATTAAAAGTGTGATTTTTCACAGAGAGAGAGAAAGAGATTGGGCAGCATAATTTAGAATAATGTTTCCACCATGAATTGAAACATTTCATACTTTATTGAGATGAGGAATTGGAGTAGAGTTATGTAATCTTATTTTCCCAGAAAAGCAGGAGTGAAAGGAGGGAGTTGAAGGAAAGAGGGTCCTCCACCATGAATGTATGACCTCCCAATGAATGCTAAAAGAAATTCCAATAAATTATATGAATGCAGAATGTGCACAGCCCTTTTTGATACATAGAAGCTGTTAACTTTTTATCACCCTTTAGTGGGTGATTTTTTTAAACATTTCCTTACATGATAGTACTCTTGTGTCTATGCACCTTTGGAAAAGGCCCTACTCTTTCTATCCTTAGCTTGTACATAAACGAACTTAATTATATGGTTTTCGAGATATATAATTATATATACACACATGTGTGTGTATATTGTCATATATATTTTTTATTAGTACTATTAAAATATTGTGTAAACTTCTACACTATAGTATATCTTGTTTCTTAAATATATTAACTAGTGCTTTACACGTGTGATGCACGGAAGAAATTGTGTTATTATAAATTTTAAAAAATAAAAAATATCAAAATGTACAATATAATAATATAATTAGACTTCTCATATATTTGATAAAGTATGTATTTTCATAGCATAAAAAATTAAAATTAATTTTTTTTATGATTAATATAGTCCCTAATCATGACAAAATTTATAAACGAAATTTACATGCATAATATATTGATTCATTCCTAATTGTTTTTCATATATATTATAAGACAATGCTAGAATGCCCTTACATCTACGCTTCACAAAATAGTCATTCCCTTATTTGACAAGTCCTAATAGGTTGACATTTGAAATAAAAAAAAAAAAAAAACAAAGGAAAAAAAAAAATATTAGAACTTGCAACACCATGGAATATAATGACTTAGTTGTGCATGGTAGATGTAGGGGAAATTAGCATTTTCCTATATTATAATTCCAACCATATGAATAATAATTAAGGGACTTATATTTAGAAATCAAAAGATGTAATTTTAAATTTTGTATGGTTAGATTTAGACTATAATCGAACGTAATTACTTATATGATTATATGATTGTATACTTTCGCATATAATATTTATTAATATGTATTTAGGTAAATTTTAAAATATAATTTCCATAATTATAATTTATATTGGTAGATTTATAATTAAGATAATTACATTTAGAGTTAATTTCATTTTTGGTCATAGATTTATAAGTGGCAGGTCACATTTAGTCCTTTTTTATTGTGACATGACCAATTTTGGTCATCTATCAAGAAAATCGTTGAAATTTCATTAAATACAAGGACATTTCGCTCTTCAATTATGATTTTTTTTTTCAAAAATAAACATAAAAAATATAACGAGTCAACGCACTTTGTATTAAAAAGATCAAAATATCCTTCTATTTAACAAAATTTCAACGATTTTGTTGATAGAGGACTAAAATTGGTCATGTCACAATAATACTAGGACCAAAATAGGATGTTTTGATAAAAAAAAAAAAAAAGGACTAAAAGTGAACTACCACCTATAAATCTAGGACCAAAAATGGAATTAACTCTTACATTTAGAAATTAAAAAATTAGGTAGTCTCTAATTATTATATGTACGTATTTAGCCACTAGTTTTTCACGCTCATTGCGCGAATGAAATAATGCCCAATGATTATTTTAAAATAAGTAATTCAAAGTATATCAATGCAAGATTATATAGGAGATGTTCATGCATAGGTAATTGAATGTTGAATTTGTTTATTTAAATCAGTAAATCAAAGTATATGAATGCATGATAATATAGGAGATGCTGATTATAATTGTCACTAAATAAATGTTTGCAACTTTGTAATAACGCTAGTCTAAAACCGATAGTCTAAATA
The DNA here is from genome assembly GCF_001879475.1 of Ipomoea nil. Lineage (NCBI taxonomy): Eukaryota > Viridiplantae > Streptophyta > Magnoliopsida > Solanales > Convolvulaceae > Ipomoea > Ipomoea nil. Next base: position 582,162 of record NW_017616885.1, read on the forward strand.
AATACTACCTTTGGTTTGAATTTCTCTTAAGTCTTCTTAATTCTCTTTTGGGTAGCTTTGTCATTGTCTTCATCTTCAGTACGTTTCCTCCTCTTTTTAATTGGTAGTGTGTCATGTGCAATTGTGTTACTAGAGATAGCATAGAGTGCAGCGTCATGCAATGAGATTATGATGTAGGAAGTTTTAAATTTGCCTAGCTTGCTGTGTATATGACTGGATTTTAGTTTTACTATGAACTCTTTATCTTAGCCGTGGTACTTCTCTCCCCAACATGTTTCATGTGTTATAAGATGTGTGTCATAGATTCTCATGTAAAAGTATTGAACAAAATATTAATATTTATTATATTTTTAGAAGATTCATGATGAGTAGTACCTCTAGTTCATAACTTGTTTACTTGATAATAATAACAAAAATGACTCTGCTGGTAGCCCGAATATTAAGTGTTTTTGTTGTTAATTTTGATGCTTATTTTGCTTTGTAATCCAAAAAGTTTGAGTCTAGAAAATGAAATGAATTGTAAATTTATATTAGTTCTCATATATTTAAAGGATACACAATAAGTATATTACATACAAGATCAATGAATGTTGCAACGGTGGCTATTTTTGAAATTTCTTCATTTTCTGGATTTGCAAGATTAATTGGAGCATTGTTGAAGTCTCGACATCTTTTCGATGTGTCAAGTGTGTCACGATGTTCTATTGCCCCCGTTGGCATTTTTAATAATGAGTTTTAAATGTAACTACGTAAGATAATGATCTAATTACCATTTACATATTATTATCAACATAAAAATCATATTTTTTTTGAAAACAAAAGATCAAAATATATTAATTTCTCAAACCAGACATGTCTGCTAAAACAGATGATGAAAGAAAATAGGGAATAAAATCAAAATATTCAATCACCCCCTCCCCAGAATTACACAATGCATACTTGGCTAACAGATGAGCTGAGACATTTGCATTCCGCTTTGTAAAAACAAACCGAACCAAAGGCAGATGCTCCAAAAGCGCACGAACCTCAGCAATGATCATTCCAAACGGGGTGAAGTTCTGATCTGCTACCACAGCATTTGTCACCACCTGCGCATCAGTTTCAAGCACAACTTGGGACCATCCTTTGTTCTTGATCCAACTCAAAGCTTCACGAGCCCCTATGGCTTCGGCCTCTCGAACAGAATAAATCCCTTGAATCGTAGAGGTCGCAGCCCCCTTCACCACGCCCGCTGCATCCCTAAGAATCCACCCATATCCCATTCGGCAATGCTCAAAGTCCATGGCCACATCAATATTTATTTTCAAATAATGTGGAGGAGGGGGGGACCATGCAGTATGGTGCGCTTGAATAGCCATATTTTGTGTCCTTGTTGTATTTTGACTCTGAGCAGTTTGCCAATCTCGCACATAGCTCAACGCCATACGTACCATTGTTCTCGGGTCCTTGCATTGAGATTTCCAGACCATAGAGTTTCGGTTCTCCCATATAGCCCAAGCAATTGTAACTACCTTTTCTACCATAGCAGTAGGCAACTCATTCCATAGTTCCTGAACCCATAACCCCACCGAACCTGCCCATCCCATATTCCATCCTGTTGCAATCTCATTCCAGCAAGCATGGGTAAAGCTACAATTGGCAACTAGATGGATCGCCGTCTCGGGTTCATCGCCACATAATTGACACGTCGGATCACAAGCCACCTGTTTAACAATCAATGCGTCTTTAGTTGGCAACTTCATCGCACACATGGCCCAAAAAAAACATTTTATCTTCGGAGGAAGATTAAGATTCCAGACAGCAGCCCAAGGCAATTTTTGTTCTTGACTCAAATTACCAAAAGCCAGCTTATAGGCACTTTTAACTGAATATAGTCCATTTATTTCCCCTCCCCAATACAGCAAGTCATACTCTGATTCAGCAGGTAGAGGCAGGTTCAAAATCAGTTTGGCATCTCGTTGATCAAATATATCATTAATCAGTTCACTATCCCATTTCATTTCACCCACACAGAAGAGAGATTTAACCAAAGGATCATTTAAATAACTCTGTTCCGTAGTCATAACATAAGGATTGTGAACATCAGGGAGCCAAGGATCACCCCATACCTTCACCGTGCCACCATCCCCTATCCTCCACCGCACCCCTCCACGCAGTAACCCTTGAGTTTCCCTAACGCTAGACCACACAAAGGACGGATTTGAGCCCACCCCAGCTTCAAGGAAAGAACATTTTAGGAAATATCGAGCCTTAAACACCCGGGTTACTAACGCATTCGGATTATTTAAAAATTTCCATCCTTGCTTCCCCAACATGGCTAGGTTCATCTCTCTCACCCTTCTAAAACCCATTCCCCCATAGAGCTTGGGTTTACATAACTCCCCCCACGCACTCCACCGAATACCTTTTCCCCCCTTCCCTTCACATCCCCACCAAAAAGAGTTCATGAGCCGCTCAATATCCTCACAAAGCCCCTTAGGCAGTAAAAAAACATTCATAGCATAATTTGGTATGCTTTGTAGAACAGTTTTAAGGAGGGTCTCTCGCCCAGCCCGGGACAAAAAATGATTTCCCCAATGCATGATTCTAGCCCGAACCTTATCCTTAATGAACCCCAAAATTTCTTTCTTCCTTCTCCCTACAAACCCCGGCAACCCTAGATATCTCCCCCTACCCTGCTGTTCGTGGATTCCCAAGGTCTCACAAACAGCCTCCTTATCCTCCCTATGCACATTATTTCCAAATAGAATTGACGTTTTTGCATAATTTACATGTTGACCACTTGCACCCCCATACTCCTCTAAGACATCTCTCAAAATCCTAGCCTCAAAACTGTTTGCCCGAAAGAAAAACAAACAATCATCAGCGAAAAACAGATGAGAAATAGTCGGCGCATGTCGCGCTACAGAAATCCCATGGAACACCCCTTCCCCTTCCTGAACTCTCAGCATGGCACTCAGACTTTCAGCCACTATAATAAAAAGACATGGTGATAGAGGATCCCCTTGCCTTAGACCCCGCTCAGGAACTATTGGACCCCACTCCCGCCCCTCAATCAAAACGTTATATTGGACAGAAGACACACACTCTCTCATCCAACCCACCCAACGCTCACCAAATCCCATTTTCTTTAAGACCTGACACAAGAATCCCCATTCCACCCGATCATATGCCTTACTCATATCAACCTTCAACGCACAAAAACCACCCTTACTACCCCTCTTTCGATTTAAGGAATGAGTTGACTCAAACGCAATTAGGACATTATCAACAATAGAACGACCCGGAATAAAAGCACTTTGAGCATTGGAAATAATAGAGTCTAACACCCCCCTAAGACGATTAGCCAAGACTTTAGCAAGAATGCGGTAAAGCACATTACATAGGGATATAGGGCGAAACTCAGACATCAACTCAGGGTGTTTTGTTTTCGGGATCAAGACAATATGGGTTTCATTCACAGAAGCAGGTAACTGACCAGATGTAAGAAAGTTATGACAAAAAGAAACTACCTCGGTGCCCAAAATATCCCAGTGCAGCTGGAAAAAAGCTGGGGACAAGCCATCGGGGCCGGGAGATTTGTCCGGGTGCATAGAGAATACTGCTGCCCGCACCTCATCTGAATTTATCGGCTTCTCCAAGGTCGCATTCTGGTCGTGCGAAATTCTATGCTGCACACAGTCTATCACCAGCCTTATGTCCCCCTCATGACTCTTAAACAACTGAGAGAAATAGTCCACAACTACCCCCTATACCATCCTCATCCGTAACCAGCACCCCTCCAGAATCCTTCACCCCCGTAATCCTATTCTTTCTCCTTCTACCATTTATAGAGTTATGGAAGAAGCGGCTATTGCAATCCCCCCCCCCCCCCCACCCCCCCCCTTATACCACCATTCCTTTGCTCTCTGTCTAAGCCGGTCACAATAAGAATGTTGGAGCTGAAAATATTTCCGTTGATACTCCCCAAACTCCCTCATCCCCTCAGAGTCTACTGCCCCTCTCAAAGACCCCATCCTCACCCTACAATTCTCTATCTCCCTCACCTCCCTACGAGTTTGATTTTTCCCCCATTCCCAGACTCGTCTGCCACAACCAACTAGCCTATCTTCAATCGGAAAGCCATCTAATGACACCCAAGCTGACTCCACCACCTCTCTGCACTCAGGAATGCTACCCCATGAATTCCCAAACCTCGGTCTCCTCCTAAACCCTTGCCTCCCCAAGGTGTTTGTTTTTAATAGCAGAGGCATATGATCACTATTGCTTCCTTCCACCGACCAAGCTCTCGCCCCTGGGAACAAATCTTGCCAGTTACCAGACACTAAAATCCTATCCAGTTTCTCCCTCACCCAATTACTAGTTCCTCGCCCACGGTCCCAAGTGAATTGATAACCCTCAAAAGGAAAGTCATACAACCCACTCGCACGCACAGCTTCTCGAAATCCCCTAATCAACCATTGAGGGTGAGGCACTCGTCCCAGCTTCTCCCTTGCGTCCAAAATGTCGTTTAAATCCCCCATTAGGACCCAAGGAAGGTCGTTTAAGGAAGAGAGATACCTGAGAGTATTCCACGAAGTATATCGCTGATTCCACTTAGGGCAGCCGTAAAACCCTGTGAACCTCCACCGAGATCCCCTCTGCGTTATCACTGTGTCAATGTAGTGGTTGGAATAGCCTACCACCTCCACATCCAATCCCCCATTCCATAGCAGAGCTAGGCCACCGCTTCTTCTCGTCGCCTCCACTGTAAGACAATTGTCGTAATTTAATCTCACTCTCACAGACTCCATCTTCGACGCGCCACTTAAAGTTTCTGATAAAAAAATAACGTCGGGTTTGTATTGTGTAACAAAGCCCAACAGAACATGAACTGCCATAGGATTTCCAAGCCCACGGCAGTTCCAACTAAGATAACTCATTGGGCCGGGTGGGCCTGGACCTCAGGACCCACCTCATCAGAATTAATCTGACTTTCAATGACCATTGGGCTAGCCCATGTATCACTCCCTTCCTCTCTACCAACTCTACGCCTTTTCTGATCCACAATGACCACTCCCTCAACCTCACTGTAATTACCCACATCACTTGCACCTCCATTACTCTCATTTACGCCAGCCCCCAAACTCGGAGGCAACGGATCGTTCCCCACCACCTTCGGCATTAACTCCCCATTATTGGCGTCTGTTACTTTTGTCAAGCTCTCGTCCTTTCCTCTCCCCGCCGTGGCGGCATCTGCCACCGGATCCTCCAGGACCAGCCACCTGTTAGTCGGAACTGCTGCTACTCCTTTCCGGCCACCTGCTCGCAGCCATGAGCCAAACGGTTTCTCACCACTTCCCACTGGCTTGTCAGTATCTTCTGGGCAGAATTTATCGGCATGGCCAATAATTCCACAGGAGAAACAAAACGAAGGAAGCCGCTCATATTTGAGGTCAATCCAAAACCAGTCAGCACCAGGCTTTTTCATTTTCATTTTTGCTTTCAGAGGCTTTGTAACATTGATTTGTGTTCGCACGCGCATAAAAGTACGTTCTGCTCCAGCAAAATTCCGCTGGTCTGCCTTCTCAAACACACCAACATAGTTGCCAACGACTTTTGCCACCTTCTCCGACATAAATCCTCCGGGCAGGTTATGAACTTGTATCCAAAAAGAGGCCATGCTGAGATCAACCGATATCGGATCCTCTCCTTCCTGCAGACGGTGAAGAAGGACAAGGTTCTGATCAAACGTCCACGGGCCGTCCGTCAGAACTCTAGAGATATCCTTTTCACAGTAAAAAAGGAAAAGAAACCGATTCGAGCCCAAGTCCCGAACCATCACTCCCCTTACCGGACGCCAAGCTTTAGCCATGACATCCCGAAATATCACCAACTTGACTGACTTATCCGTAGCCACACGTCCCGTCACCGCGAACCGGTAATCAAACGTCGGTGGGGGTACCTCATCAACTTCCACAATCACACCGTCATCCTCATCAACAATGGACAAGGCTCCACAAGCATCTGTCACAGCACTCGTACTGCCTTTCTCCATGATACCAGACAGAAACACTCAAACGACACAGAAACTCACAAGGAGAGGGGAAGGGAAAAACTCTACACGTCTAAAAACGGAGAGAGAAAAAAACTCACTCAGGTCATAATTCTTCTTTTCGCCAGATTGTTCTATGTTTTAACTGGCTAGCAGCCTAACATAAAAATCATATTAGCTAGTCCTTTAGGTGTTCTGCTTGAGGTACTTTTAATTTGGTTCAACCATTATTGTTGAATGAGTTCTTGTGGATAGAGAAATTCATAGTTGATTTAATGAATAAAATAAGATAAGGTAGTAAAAATTAATACATTTTAAATCATCTTAATAAAGAAATATGATTTACTTTAAAGTGAACAACTGCGATGTAATTCAGAGATAGAGGTAGTTTCCTGCTTCAATTTCTTGGATTATTTGAATACCCTCTTCATCAACAAATCCTCCCCAAGTAGTTAATATGATTGACTTCAAACTATTTTTTTTCCATTGTATTAATTTTTTTTTTTTTTTGGGTATATCCAGGGTTCCACCGTCGGACATAGTGACTAATCCCCTCGCTGAACTGTAGGCACCTCTTTTGGGTGGGACAGCTGGCCTGGAGATTTAAGGATACTCCATTCCCAACGCCAAGGATCGAACCCTTGAACTTTGGTTAAGAATAGATGAGTCCCTTTGGTTAATAAAATACTTGATAAATAAATATATAACATATTTTGTATTATAACTTTGATATTTAATTATAAGATAATGTAAAAAGAAGACAATTGACAATGTAGTAAATATAATTAATTTATGAATTTAAAGGTAAGGAATTTTTGAATTGTAGAAAATAAGGATAATATAACTAATGAAATTATATCTCTTTTTTAAGATAATGAATAATTTTTTTGAATAAAGGCATCATAGACATCTAATTCCAAATTAAAGAAATTCATATGCATTATTTTTTGTTGTAGCTACTAATTTATTTAATTAAATAAGAGTAATAAAGTGGGTTACTTACTTTTGATCCACAATAATAAAGTCATTGATTTATTTATTTTCATTCGCTGTTGAGACAAATTTTTTTGTAAGTTTGTCAATGACAATTGCTACAATTGCTGTCAATAGAGGATGATAATAAATAATTCAAACATATAGTTACAATAGATATTGTTATAATGCTATAATAAAAATTAACATACAAATTTCTTTAGAGGTTTTCATGCATTTGATAAAATTCTAAGAATGATGTGTAGGTGCAGTGACATCAGGTGGTTATAATCGAAAAGAAAATGGTAATTACAGAGAAGTCCTTAGACTATTTATTTTTCCTTTTTTCAGCATGCTTCATCACCTCTTTTGCAGCATGCTTCATCAGGGTGTTTCGCTCTAAAACTGCTATTGCACCAGTTAATTTTTTGAAAAATTATGCCACAGGTCATAGATATGCATTCTTGAAAATATTTACTTTTAAGAAAAATTTGATAATATTGCATATATACGTCGGGATATCGAATGATACTTTGATAAATTCTAAAACACAAGTTTAAAAGTACACATTGGGAATTGAACTATTCTCCCAATCCACTTGTGGTACCTAGTTTTTTTTTTAATACATTTTAACATATTCATAGTATATGTTTAACAATTATGTTAACTCTGATTGGGATGGGGTACGAACTTAAGACATTTCTTATAGAAATTAATGATTAAGTTAAGAATAATAAATAGTTAACGAAATATTTTGTGACTAAAGTTTACTGACGGAATACAAGGGTATTTAGAAAAATTAAATGATATAATAGACTGTAAAATAGAAAAAATAATAATAGTAAATACTAAAATCAAAATAATATGAAGTATTCATTTCTACAAACAATTAAAAACCAACATTTTTTACTTTCCGTTAGGAGTCTAACTTTATTGGCTCTTATTAGATTTGTAAATACTTGTATTTGTATGTACAGATATAGATTTGTAGATATTTCTAAATGCTTATTACTTTTCAATTTTTTTTTGAACGCTATTAATTTTCTAATTAAGGGGGGTGTATTCAATCATGACTTTTGTAGAGTTTTAAAGACTTTTAAAATGATAGATTTTAATAAACTTTGATTGACTTTCATAGAATCGTTCAAAACTTTTTAAAACTTTATAAGACTCTATAAAAGTCTATATAAAAAACATTCATAGACTTTTATCAACTTCTTATTTTAAAAAGTCTACAAAAGTCATTGAAATTCTAAATTGAATACATCTTTACAAACTTTCAATGATTTTGATTCTTATCATTTATAATTTTCTTACAAAACATTTATAATATATCATAAAATTCTTCTTATTATATAGTTCTTCACCTACGTCAACATTCTCAACGTTATTATTTTTATCCATAGTATGCTAAGACTTATATATATTATTAATAAACATCAAAAAAAAAAAAAAAAACTATTTCATTAGAAATTCATAACAATATTGAACAATAAAATTTATAATAAAAGAGTTGATCAAATAAAATATTTAAAAATATAATTACAAGTTTCATAAAATAAAAAAAAAATAAAAATCTAATATTAATAATATATATAAAAAATTGTACTTGATATATTGCTAGACATCACGCAAAGAACTATTATTTGCAATAGCAATTTAAGACTGCGAACAACAACAAGGTGCTACTGTTTGCAATCAAAATATATAAGAATTTATATGAATATTATGAAACATATTACATATACTAAAATTTGACGATGAAAAATTTGCTTTGTTCATTTATTTAGGGAGAATTAGAGAAAGTTAGGGATAAAAATTCATTGAAAAAAAAAATAAAAATCAATATAAACACGCAATAATGAAGTAAAAATAATATTATTTCGAATTTTTAGAGGAAGATTGTAAAGTTTAGGAGAGCGAAAAATTGGTAGAGTTTAGGTATGAGGAAAATATAGGATAATGAAGAAAAAATAATTTTATTAAATTTAGGTAGGTTTATAAAGTTTAAATAGGGTGAAAAAATAGAGTGTAAATAGAGAGAAAACATTCAAAGTTGTTAGAAAGAAAATTTTGAAATCTTGGGGTTGATGGTTGGATTTCAACTATTTATATTTTAGAAGGAAAAGTCTACAGAAGTCTTAAAATTTAAAAGTCTACAAAACTTCATAACTTTTTGAATACCACATGACTTTTAAAGACTCTCTAAAAGTCTTAATCGAATACCACATGACTTTTAAAGACTCTTTAAAAATCGTGATTGAATACCGCATGACTTTTAAAGACTCTCTAAAAGTTTGAATTGAATACCTCTAAACTTTTAAAGTTCATAAAAGTCTTTAAAACTCTATGAAAGTCATGATCGAATACACCCCCCTAAGAGTATGATTTAGACATTTCAAAATGAAAATTTTTAATGAATAGCCACTATAGCAGTCAACGTGTATAATTATAACAAGCCCGCATGGGTAGCTCAACTGGTCATAGAGGTGAAACTTTGGAAGAATGACCAGGGATCGAGTCTCACCAGCGGCAGTGTGGGAGCAACCTCTCAAAGTGAAGGGGGTTCCTTGTGTGCAGTGAGCACCGGTTTAGCCTCTGCTCTGTCGGGCCGGGGTGTGGGGGGCCCTTACGGTGGGGCTCTGCTCGGTTCTCGTGCAGGTGAGCGCTTCACGTGCGGTTTAATCGGAGCCATTCATCAATGCGGTGTAATTTTGTAATTTTTGCATCTAGGTCAAAATTAAGGTGAGTGGTTTTGTGATTAACGTGCGTGGGTTTGTGTTTAATATGAGACATTTTAAAATCTTAAGTGTGTGAGTTTTGTGCTCAATGTGCTTTGTTCTGTGCTTAATGTTCGTGACTTTTTTACTTAAGGTGAGTTATTTGTGTTCTTAAGGTGCTTTGTTTGTGGACTTAAGGTGCGTGGTGATTTGTGTACTTAAGATGCGCCATGTTAATGTTTAAAGTGCGTCGCACCTGAACCCTTCCCTATATATATATATATATATATATATATATATATATATATATATATATATATATATATATATATATATATATATATATATATATATATAGAACATTTTTCACCTAAGAAGATTTTGTATTCCTTAAATTTTGAGAAACACTTTGTGATCTGATGGTTAAGAGTTTAGTCATGGAAAGGGGAGGTTTTCGGTTCACAACTCTTAGGTTACACTTATCTTGTTTTATGGTTTTTGGTTCAACTTCCTTATGGTTCCTAAGATTTTACTCTTACTAGTCTCAAGGTGGGATCAAAGATTTTAAGTCAAAGTCTCCTAGGTTACCTAAGTATTATTTCCAAGGCCTAGTGCTCACGAGGGAACACAATTAATTATTTTAATTTAGCTCCATGGATGGGGCACAGAATTACCTGTAAGGTCCTCGTCCTCGTCCCCTATGGGTACGGCTTCGGTTCCGGTTTCGGTTTCGATTTCAGCCTCGGCCTCGACTTCGGCTTGAGTGCGACTCATGATGAACACCTTCCCAGGTGCTCCATAGCCCCCTTGGTTATTCATATTGCCTTGTTGCCCTGTGGGCGGTGGCCTTACACGTGCAGGTTGGTTACACTGAAAAAGCCTTGTAGCCCCTTTCCCCACAATTGTAGCATTGCAAGGCGTTCCCTCGGCAATCCTTGCCACATCTTCTACAAAGGGTTTGCCCCCATCCGGCCTCGTTGTTTCCTTTCGGCGGTCGTTGGGCTTACTGAGGGGTAGACCTAACATTGGAATCGTTCCTTATTCGTTTTAAGTTAAGGCCTCCGCTTCTATCGTTCTTTCTCTTTGCTTGCTCTTGGGTTCCCCGTTGCAATTGTTGAATCCGATAAAGATTGGCGGCGTTGATGTAAGAGTCATTAAGGGTTCTTGGCCTGTTTACGGTCAAGGCTTTCCTAGCCTCAAAGTTGAGCCCTATAACGAATTTCTCCACTTTCGTTGTTTCCCTATGAACCAACACGTGGGCGAAACGAGCCAATTCTAGGAACCTTTTGTGGTATTCTACCACTGTAGAGAATCTTTGTTTCAAGTGAAGAAATTCTTTGTACATCGCCGCTCTTACGTGCGAGTGATAGAAGCGTTCCCGTAGCTTATCCTTCAAAGCTTCCCAGTTGAAACCCGGTTCTTGTCTACAGACTGGGCTTTCATGAATCCACCATAAGTCGGCCTCGTGTCCAAAGTAAAACGATAACAACTCGACCCGGCGCTCTTCCGGGCACCCGCTACTTCAAAGATCTTATCGAACGTACGGATCCACTCCTCAAGTATCGCGGGGTCTTCTTCCCCGGCAAAGATAGGAAGACGATGATTCGATACCTGACGAGCTACGTCGCGATTCCTATCGGGCGGGGGATGGTTGTTGTTGTTGAGGAGATTGTTGCTCAGTGCCTGGGCGATCTGAGTCAACTGGTGCAAGTTTTGGGCCAACTGTTCATTAGTAGGCATCTCAGGGGTCCTTGCACGGTTTCTTAATGGTGTCATCCTAGATTCTATAGGTTTAATATCGGCCATAGATGTGGGTCAGGAACATGCGCCCTTACCTGATGTCTTAACTACAAGAATGAAAGCTAAACAAAGAACAAGCATAGGAAAACTTTAACAGAAAGCGATAAATAAACTCACAATCTCACCGCGCGTCCTAAGATTCTTACATTCTAAGTACTTAAACACCTAGAGTTCAAGCCTAACATCTTTAAAATCTTATCCTAAAGGCATAAACTTAGGGTCGAACTTAGACTCTGATACCAACTGTAACACCCCCGACTTTAAGCATATTCTAAAACAATTAAAGCTTACAAAATAAGAATAAGTCTATCATTTATACCCAAATAAGTGGAAGCTAAGCATAATAGTTTAGGGGTGTTATGCCACATCTAAGCTAGAGAACCTAGATGCACAAGGTTACCAACTAACTAATCACAATCCACAAGGCTACCAACTAACTAATCACAATCCATAAATATCATTCGAATACAAAAGAGCTCACAGGCCATCAAACTAAAGCTAAGTACTAACTAAGCTAGGAACCACAGCTCCGTATAACGCGCTCACGACTCAACTAATCTGTACCTGAAAAACATGCGGTGTAGCAACCGTTAGCGAATAATGCTAAGTAACACACTCCCACGCGTTGAGTACAATATATATATATATATATATATATATATATATATATATATATATATATATATATATATATATATATATATATATATATATATAAGAAAACCATTTTAAAACACGGGAATACATAAATATAGTCTTAAACAACTCTAGCTTTCAAATCAGGATAAAGACTCGCGAAATACCGTTAACATTGACACGACACGACAACATTACGATACAAGCATGCAAACCATGACCAAAAGACAGGACAACAATAAGAGACACAATAAGACAATAAGACACGACAACAATAATAGACAACAAGAAGACCAAGAGACACGTCCATGTTCCAACCTTATACCAAGTTCAAACATTTACTCATCTCCATCCTTATATCGGTTCCAACCTGTACCTCCAGACAACCTTGTACTCCACCAGCCTTATCCCTCCAGAGCAAAGCTCCCCGCCTACATTACCTCCAGCATACCACTGATCTCTCAGCACCGCAGCACCATTACATAGGTACCGCTGCACCATAACATAAGCACGCGCAGTGCAATATCATCAGCACACGCAATGCTAACCTGATTGTACCGCAGCACCATAATCTAAGCACACGCAGTGCTATATACCGCTAACATATCTTTTCCACCAATCTCATATCTTTTCATCATCCATGGACATCAACACCACATTCAAAACTCAACAACAACTTCATCAAGGGATAACCAGGGAAAGGGAAGACCATACGAATAGACTCACAACGACACGTGACATCAATATAAACATGCGACCTACGAGGAATAACATAGACCATACTTTGGACCAACACAACACAGGTTTAGTCCACATGCATAAACACGACTCACGAATCCTATTTACGGTACCTAGGACATTATTCTAAACCCACAAACATCAAAGAAGACACTCCGAGGCACGAGGTTCGACCAAACGGAGACCGAACGACCCCGCACTGGCAAGTACCAGCGAGTGGACAACCACCCGCCGACCTCCCGCCGGCGGAACCTTAACGTTCCAGCGGGTGGTCGTCCACCCGCCAGCCGCCCGCTGGAACTTTTTCGCCATTCCGGCGGGTGGTCAAGTGGGGGGTTCGTCCCCCCACGACTACCTGCTGGAACAATATCCCTGGGAATTTTCCACTTCGGGAATATACCAATTTTATCCAAAATCAAGTCCAAAACACACCCAACACTCACATCAACAATTATAGGGACTTGAATGCATAGAACGACTCAACGAACAACATTATTGAACCCTAAACACAAGCTATAAACATGCTCGCTTAACACAAGAACATGCACATAATTACCCCCAAGATCATCAAGAACATCAAGAATATAAAGAGATCACAATATAAACCCTAAATACAAGCTCTAAAAAGGTATAATCGCAAGATAACGCATTCATAACTCAAGGATTCCAATAAATCATAACATAGTAAGGAAAATATGTTTTGTAAGACATGGGTTACCTTTTAGCTTAATTAAACTTCTCACGACTCCTACGATTCTTCCTCAGGGTTCTCTCCCAATCGATCTTTCCTAGGCTTGGTGATGGGAAATTCTTTGACTATCTCTTTGGGAGTGATTTTCGAGTGAGAGGGATGGGTGAAAGGGTTCTGAATGCTTTTTAGTCCCCTTTAAATAGGTTTAGGATTCCTAATTAGAATCTGAATAGTATTGGACCCACCTTCTTTATTCTAACGGGCTTAGAGGCTTAAATATAGACAATGGTCCACGGTCCACCATGGACCATACCAATTAATTAAGGGTCCCGGCCGAATTAAATCCCTTTTCAGCTACTCCTAACGGAATTAATTAAATAATTAATTTGGGTTTAAACGGTAAAATTACGGGGTGTTACAAGGATGAAAGTAAATAAGATATTGTAAAAAGGAATATATTTACGGTATAAAAGTATAATTAGACATATATTAGTATAATTGCCTAATAATTATTATGGGAATTATGTTAAACATGGGTCGTTGGATTTATTTTTAAATTATTACAATTAAATTTTTTCACCTTTTTCATATTTATTTTAGTAATAATATAATTACATTAATTATATTACGTATCGATTTTTCCAAAATAATTGCAGACAAACAAGTCATATATTATTCAATTAATTAAGTGATAGTTTTGCACTAAATTTATAATCAAATAAATGTGCACTTTCAAATATTAGAATTATTTATAATTTCATCTTTAATTTTCTCATTTAAATATATAATAAAAAATTTTATCCGTGAATGGCACGATTAATTTACTAGTGTATTGTAATTATAAAAGTGAGTTAACATGCTGCTCCATTTAGGGGTCGTTATATCGTGCACCGCGGTGCATAATCGCGCGTCAGACGCTACAGTGTGTCTAAACCGACACTGGCTCACGTATTATTTTTATATTATCAAATGAAACTACAGTTATATCAAAATGATACTGTAGTTGTGGTGAAATGAAACTACAGTATATATAAAATGAAACTAAATAACATTTCACATATTTGAGTGTATATTGTACAATGAAGCTGTAATTATATTCAAATGATCATGTAGTTGTGTTTTAATGAAATTATAGTGCATATAAAATAAAATTAAATAACATTTTCACATACTTGAGTGTATAAATATTGAATGAAACTGTAGTTATATCGAAATGAAACTGTAGTTGTGTTGAACTGAAACTGCAGTGTATACAAAATGAAACTGAAGAACAGAGTTATTTTTTGCGAAGATTCTGTTTCTTTTCATTAAATAAAACGACGTCGTTTTGACAGTGTCAGTTTAAACACACTGTAGTGTCTGATGCGCGGTGCATAATCAATTATGCACCGTGGTGCACAATATAATTTGCCTCCATTTAGCTAACCTTAAAATATTTAAATGTGGGCTAAGGTAAACAAACCCATTTCCAAAATGGGACAACACAACCTGACCCACTTTTTGATGATCCGTCACGGATCCGTTTGAACGAGGCAGATGGACTGTTTTGACAACTCTAATCAAATGGATAGGAAAAGAAGAGAAAACGTAAATGATTCACATTTTTATTTTAGACAAAATATTGTAGTAAAATGTATGGTAGATTGATAGAGGTATTAAAAAAAAAAAATTATAGTATGTATCATGTTAAACCATTTGAATAAATTTTACAGTATGTTTGGTTCGCACATAAAAATCGAAATCGGGATACGAATCAAATACTTGATAATGATAATGAGTTTTGGTGAAAGTATTTTACATGTTTGATAAGAGTGTGGAATTGGAATGATTTATCAATATTGATGTTTGGTTATGTATTACCCTATAATGGGAACAAAAATTTTAAAAATATAAAAATAAAAAATCAAGGCAATTGATCATTATATAATGACATCTAAAGCACCAATATTAACAAAAACTCAAAACAAAAATTTAAAAGCACTAATCTAAATTTAAAAATCAAATTACCGTATTTAAAAAAAAAAAAATCAAATTATCAATATAAGATGGAATGATACCTATTTTTAATTAGGGAATAAGGTTCTTAATCAAACAGGTAATCAAATTTCATAATTGTGTATTTTAAAAAATTATCAACTAAATAATAACTATGATTTTGGTTCACATTTCTAATATGTAAACCTCTAAACCAAACACGCCCTTAATTTCTTCACTCCCAAAGAAACTTATGGTGAGAACTGAAAAAGTGTGGTCGCACACTATGCTACAATCTCAGCGGACCTTATTAAGGACACTTGTAATGCTAGCTTTCTGACAGTCGAAAAGAAGTTCCATATATCAGGATTTTTTTATTTTTTATTTTTTATTTTTACAAAAAATTGGCATTTCCCTATTCTGTATATTATCCACTCAGCTCGGATAACATTATACCAAAATCAAACTCTAATTTAATTCATTTGTAATAAAATTGATCATTTTTCGTACAAATAATTAATGACTATAAATGATTATGATATTTGCTCGTCACGTAGGATGTGTATTGTGTAATAATAATCTCTTACATAACTTACATTGAATATAAAATAGCCAAAGTACCTATATTATTTGGGTTATTGAAAAAGCCCGTGTATCTTGAAATCAATTTAACACTAAGGATTCTACTTGATTTTATATTACGAGACAATTTCGCTGTTTAATTAAATCAATTTAATCAACGTATAAATAACGAAATTGAAAGCATAAATAAAGTAAAGACACAGTAGAATTGTTACGCAGTTCGGAGCTCCTTCTCCTACGTCTGCGGGGCAACCCACGTCTGCTCAATCTACTAGATGCTCACAACCTTTACCACTACAACTCTTCTAAAACACCTATTCAGGACTGAACCGTGCATGCCATAACCATCTTTGGTGTATCGCTTCAACTGTCACAGGTACTGACTTGAAGTACAGAATTAAATCACAAATATAACATAATCAATATTAAAGCAGTAATATAGAAAGCTTGCGTATGTGATCAGAATTTCAGAATTGGCAACTTCCTCTTTCGTTTTCCCTTCCTTATATACTGTACGTAATTTCCATTTCACCAAGCCTTGATTGTAGCTTTCATATGTGGCTTGAATTCTTCTCAACCACATCTTCTTTAACTTGAGATCTTCAGACTTGCTCTTTGTCCAACTTATTAACAATAAATCTCCACCACACATTTTAGCTTGGTCCAAAATACTAATTACAACTCATACTAATTAACATTACATATTAATAAAATAAACTAATAAATTAGCCAATCTAATGTGTACTATTTTGTACACTTACAATCTCCCCCTTTGGCAATTTATTTGGTAAAACAATAGTATCATTATACTTTGGGAAAAAGAAATGAATAGTTTATTAACATCCCAAAGTATACATACTGAACATATAAAGAAAATTAAATATGCAATTTTAAATCTTTTAGAACCAGACCAAAGCTTATTTGTGTGTGGGATTTTATTTTGGACCTTAGTTGATGTTGACTCACATACTTCATCCAATCAATAAATAGTGACTCATGCACGAAAAAGTGTTGTATCAAACATACCATATATGTCACGCTTTCCATACTGTAATTTGAATTACTCCCCCTAACTTGGAGCTTTCCTTTCTTCATATGCATTCCAATTAAAACCAATTCATACCATGCAGTCAACATACCAAATACACCAAGACATTCATACTTAAGTCATTCATAGTCATACCAAAAATATTTATAGTCATACCAAATTATTAATAGCATCCGAACCAAGGATTAACATCCATACCAAAATATACCAAATACTAAAAACTTACCAAACATCCAAACATTCCAAACATTCCCATACTCCCCCTTTGTTTATGCCAAATAAATGACAAACAAACCGGTGAACATCATACTAGTGGATTGGATTAACTTGCAGACCGGGTTGCCCGACTCAGATTCATCACTCTCAGATATAGAACCAGTGCCAGCGCCAGTATTAGTTCAGATCCAAGCATAGATGGCCTCCATTCTAGCTATTTCTTCCAACTGAGCACCCAACAACTTTTCTAAGTCATCAATGGTTATTTGTTGAGAAGCAACCGATGTGCGAATTTGAGCAATTGACGCTTGAAGAGTGAGAACAATTTGACGGCAATCCATGAGCGTCTGAGGTTCCTTGAACACTGCCGTAGGACGAAGATTCGGGGCTGAAGCAGTGTCAGCAGATGATGCAGGGGCAGACACAGA